>NC_137944.1:13937380-14537380 GCF_963969265.1 Rhamphochromis sp. 'chilingali'
TGTCGTGTCTCTGCGTGAATAGTTCGTGTCTCTGTGCTCTCCGCTCCCGTGTCAGCACCCCCCGGTGCTCGCTGCTCTTCGTGCCTTCCACGCTCCTCCTGCGGGAAACAATAGACGCAGCCGTCAGGACACAAATAACCGCGGGCATACACTTACACACATTAACTCAATTCAATGGGACGACTAACGTGGAGTCTCAAGGAAATGATCCCGCGTCGGTGGGAGCTCCAACTCTCTCCTAAGTAGCTCCCCCGACGAGGCCTGATCAGCAGCAGGTGTGTGACTTCGGGTGTGGCCAGTCCTTCCGCAGGGCCACACCCCTCAGGCCTGCAGGTGGCTGAGCTCCATCCTCCAAGCATACCCGCAGACACAGACACACACACACACACACACACACACACTCACATCTACAAGCATGGAGAAGAGCAGCAGCAACACCAAAATACATATAATAATAATAATATAATTCATAACTGCTCAGGGATCCTGGGTTGCTCAGACCCAGGACCCTGACAGTACCCCCCCTCTAAGGGTCGGCTCCCGACGACCCCAAAACCAAAACAAAAAACAGCACAACCAACCCAGGGCGGGCGGCTGGGGGAACCAGGACGGAGGGCCAGAACCAAAACAAGCAAAAACAACAAAACAACAAACCGACCCAGTCCACAGTCTCAGAGTCAGACCGCGCATCCCGCAGCGGTGCAAAAAGAAAACGAAAAGACGCCACAAACAGTCACAGGCGGCCCATCAACACAACAAGAGAGTTCAGGGGGCCTACCTCGAGCCCAACGGCGGCGACGTAGCAGCTCCGGCGGACGGCCCCGGGTCCGGCGGCAGCAGCAAAACAGTTCAGGGGGCCTGCCACGGGTCCGGTGGCGGCGGCGCTGCTCCTCGGGCGGCCTGCCACGGGTCCGGTGGCGGTGGAACGGTTCCGGTGGCCTGCCACGGGTCCGGTGGCGGCGGCGCTGCCCCTCCGGCGGCCTGCCACGGGTCCGATGGCAACGTCGCTGCTCCGGTGAGCAACAGCGAGGCGTGGCAACAGGTCCATGACGCGCCGATCGCTGACGTGGACGCACCGGACGTGGACGGCGAGGAGGCCGCGCTAGACGTGGAGGTCCCTCCGGTCCGCTGACCTCCGGCCGAGCGGGACCCTCCTCGGCCGGCAGCGAGAGCTCCTCCTCGGCTCGCAGTGAGAGCTCCTCCTCCGGCTCGCTGAGCTCCTCAGCTGGCGGTGCGGGCTCCTCCGGCTCGCTGAGCTCCTGCTCGGGCATGCTGAGCTCCTCCGGCTCGCTGAGCTCCTCAGCTGGCGGTGCGGGCTCCTCCGGCTCGCTGAGCTCCTGCTCGGGCATGCTGAGCTCCTCCGGCTCGCTGAGCTCCTCAGCTGGCGGTGCGGGCTCCTCTGGCTCGCTGAGCTCCTGCTCGGGCATGCTGAGCTCCTCCGGCTCGCTGAGCGCCTCAGCTGGCGGTGCGGGCTCCTCCGGCTCGCTGAGCTCCTCAGCTGGCGGTGCGGGCTCCTCCGGCTCGCTGAGCTCCTGCTCGGGCATGCTGAGCTCCTCCGGCTCGCTGAGCGCCTCAGCTGACGGTGCGGGCTCCTCCGGCTCGCTGAGCTCCTGCTCGGGCATGCTGAGCTCCTCCGGCTCGCTGAGCGCCTCAGCTGACGGTGCGGGCTCCTCCGGCTCGCTGAGCTCCTGCTCGGGCATGCTGAGCTCCTGCTGCAGCTGGACGAAGTCTGAGGTTTCCCGAGCTTGCACTACCCCCCGGGCTTTACGCAGGGTGCAAAGGCAGGCGGAAACTCCCCTGAGCTGGCCGAGGTAGGGGTTTCCCTCCAGGAGTGCCTCGATGGCGTTTAACCCCACCACTCTTGCCCTTGTGTTGGTGGTGTGAGTTACCCAGTCCATCAAGCGTTGGACGCGGGTGAGGTCGCTCTCTCCGGACAAGGCCGCTGGAGTGGGCAGTGGAATGGAGGCTGCTGCTGGTGGAGAAGATGGCTGAGCGTGTGATGTGGATGGTGAACAGGATGAAACGGTAAGCGGTGAGGTAGATGTCGCGGGGGATGATTCAGCAGGTGACGGCTGGATCACTAGCCGGGCGATAGGCTGAGGTACAGCGACCAGCTGGGCCGCGGGCTGCGCTTTGGCTACCGGCTGGGCAGCTGACCGTATAAACATAGCTCCAGAGTAAACAGTTGAGGTGAGTGACGATGAATTGTCCATATGACTCACCACAGCCGGCTGTTGAGATGTCTGTGGATTTAGCTGCGGTGAGGAACGCTGGCGGCGCGAACGTCGTTTCCGTGTCGGCGTCGGGGCCGGCGTCTCAGGCAGTGAATCCACCAGCTGTCCGAGCTGGTGGGCAGCCTGAGGAGGAGAGTGGAGGTGGAGGGTGGAAAGTAGGAAGTCCAGGACCACCGCATTAAGGGAGTCCACCAGCCAGGGGAATTTAAAAAGCATCTCCTGCAGCCGCTTCTCCACGGCGTGACGCGAACCTTCCGCAGGCTTCTCCCACCATAAGTCACACATGCGGTACACTTTGTCCATAATTTCCCTCCTGAGCCTCTCCTCGGAGACCGCTGGGTCCATAAGTGGCGGGATCACTCTGTCACGGTCTGGCTGGCAGACCGTGGGGATGTGGGGAAGGAGGACCCAGGCGCGGTGCTCTATGTATAAACAGTGTGTTTATTTACAGAGTGGAACAAAAACAACAATAAATCCCCGTGTTCTCCCAGACTCCCGTGTCGTGTCTCTGCGTGAATAGTTCGTGTCTCTGTGCTCTCCGCTCCCGTGTCAGCACCCCCCGGTGCTCGCTGCTCTTCGTGCCTTCCACGCTCCTCCTGCGGGAAACAATAGACGCAGCCGTCAGGACACAAATAACCGCGGGCATACACTTACACACATTAACTCAATTCAATGGGACGACTAACGTGGAGTCTCAAGGAAATGATCCCGCGTCGGTGGGAGCTCCAACTCTCTCCTAAGTAGCTCCCCCGACGAGGCCTGATCAGCAGCAGGTGTGTGACTTCGGGTGTGGCCAGTCCTTCCGCAGGGCCACACCCCTCAGGCCTGCAGGTGGCTGAGCTCCATCCTCCAAGCATACCCGCAGACACACACACACACACACTCACATCTACAAGCATGGAGAAGAGCAGCAGCAACACCAAAATACATATAATAATAATAATATAATTCATAACTGCTCAGGGATCCTGGGTTGCTCAGACCCAGGACCCTGACACACTCCCACATTTAATATTTTTTCAGCTCTTTTTCTTTATATGCTGCATTTTTTCCTGTTGTTTTTTAAAATTTACTTACTTTGCTTCTTATTGTTCTATTAGTTATTTTATATTGCTCTGTGTGTAATTTGCTGTTCTTACTAGGGATGGGTATCGTTTAGGTTTTATCCGATACCAGTACCAAACAGGTACTTTTGAAATGGTGCCGGTGCTTAAACGGTGCTCGAACCGGTGCTTAAAGAATGGAGAACACAAACTTTGTCCAAAAACCTCTCATGTTCAGCTGTTTTTTTGTAAAAAGATAACAATGTTAGCCTTTTCTGCAGCTATGGGGCATATATGGCATCACTCTTGGCTGGAAGCAGTGCTTAAACAATGGAAAAAACAAACTTTGTCCAAAAACCTCTCATGTTTAACTGTTTTCCACTTTTTCTTTGGTCATTTTAGCCTTTTTGGCCAGGGTGAAGGGAGTATCTGCCATCAAACAAGAAGACAGCTGCATGTAACTACGATGTTGTTAGCTAGTTCACCTTACATGCATTAATTTAATAACATGGTTAGCCTACTCAACGTAAATTACACACGAACAACAATAACCTACTCACGCAGAGAAGAACGGCTGCTGCTGCCATCATCACCCGTCATCATTTCTGCTACACTGGCAGGGCTAGGGGCCAGGACTCTCCTCTTCGGGTTTTTGGGGGATGTTGCTAACTCCGGGTCAGATAACAGGCAACCCACGCGCAGTAGATGTGCACAGTGTTAGGTCTCGCAGCAAGCTATCAAATACGGCACATTTCTCGGCTTTTAACAAAATGCTATACGTCGCCAGGTGTTTCATCAGATTCGAGGTGTTACCTTCTTTGCACAGTATTATGGAATCACCTTAAAGTACTTGTTGCAGGCTGCTGAGTTTGCATCTTTTGCTGTGAAGTACAGCCAGACTTTTGACCACTTCACTTTGGGCATTTTTAATCTGTAGCTCTGCTCTAAAAGAGCTGGGCCCGCCTACTAAAGGTAAAATGATTGGCTGGAATCCAAAGTGTATGACATCTTAGGACAATAAAACACCGAAATGTGCACTGCTTTTCAGTCTGGTTACTACCGTTTATGTCAGAACCGATACCGGTACCCATCCCTAGTTCTTACAATATTAGCTATTTGGTTAGTCAAGAAAAATAACGTTTTGGGTTAAAATAGACCTTTTCATGATGTTAATGAAACGTGCATTTGACATTTTTTCCTTTTTTGTGAGCTTGTGTTTGTACCAATATATGCAATCTGACAGCCTGTTTACTGGCATTTTTACACTTTTTTGCAAAAGGTACCTCAAAATTTTAACCAAGCCTCCTGTTTTAAATTTCACCAGAGCTTAGCTGGGGTTTATGTAATATCTTTGGTCTCTGCTGGTTTTGGGGCTTGTATAGGGTAGACTTTAAGTTTCTGAAGCCTAGAATTAGATGAGGGAATATTGATATTAAAAGTACCAGCCAGTGTCAAGAATGTAGAGCAAAATTGAAGCTTACTTTCTGCCACAATCAGGCCGATCCCTTAGAGAGGCCACAAATCTCATTCCCTCTTTCCCACCTCTGTGGCAAGATACCAATTCTGACATCAAGCAGTGTTCTCACAGGCTCAACAACAGCAGTGGAGGGATAATAGTGGAAAAAAACAACATAACACTAGAGAAGAAAGGAAGCTGTTGGGCTACTAAAAAATGAACATTTCACACTGGTCATTTTCATTGTAAAAATGAAATAAAACAATAATAAAACATTAGTATTATTTTTATTATGCCTTTTTATTTTTTAAACATATAAAAGATTGAAACTGTTGATTTTTGTATACCACCAGACAGGTATAATGTCAGAGCAGTGACAAAATAAGTTACTGAAATGTTCTGTTTAATCAACCATTGTAGAAAACAGTCGTATAGGACTATTATGCCCTCCTTTATAAGGGTAAATGTGGGGGATGCTCTGTAGGTTGAGAGTGATGAGGCTAAACATGTAATATTTATATGCTGATGAACAAGCAAAAGTGGGCAATCAACTGTATGTGGAAGGAAAAGCAACAATCAGTGCTGATGAAAAATGATGGCTTCATTTGATTGGAGAGGTCACACAGAATCAGAGAAAGGGAGGCTGAACGCATAGCGTCCTCTCATCTCTGATGCAGCTGGTCATACTGGCTATTAGAGTATGATAGAGGTGGAAGAACACAAAAAATCCATGGTTCAGTAGTACTTTAGTTTAAGCATGTTTTATTGTAGCAGAGAAAACAATAGAAAATACTTATATTATAATCTTTTTCCACTTAATTTCACAAGTGGGGTTCCTGGTGTTTGTGTTCAGTATGAAGTCCTGACACTGGCTAGTCATATACTGAATGATTGTCAGCCAGGAGGTCTCAAGTTCCCCCTGTGAAGTAAGCCAGATTAAAGTGTATTATGTGGTTTTCTACACTGTACAGGATTAATGTAAACTGCATAGTGTCAGTACATCTTAAAGAGTAACCATCTTAGCATACTGTGGTGCTTGCCAAAATGTTCTGGGAGGAACTCGAGCTCTCGAGTCATCATAATTACACTTCTGACAGTAATCGTTTGGGGAAAAAAGTCATTAAACCTGAAAAGTCCAAAGTACAAATACGTGTGCCGTTACACGCCTAAACTAAAACAGCGTCAGCGCTTTTGTTTTCCCTATTGTGACAATCTGACAGTTTTGCCACATATAAATAGCAGAAGTACAACCTCCACATGCTCCACACGTTCCCTCAGCTGCACCTTTCTTGCCTGTGCTTGAATGAGTACAGGGTAAACTGATTTTCATTAGTGATTTGTTTTTGCTATTAATGTATGGCTGCAAGAATAGTTACAGAATCATTTTGTTCTTAATTGGTGCTGATTGTTTATTAATTATTGTGGAAAGCACTAGATTGAGAGTATTTGTGTTCGGTTACGTGGTCGGTATGTTAATCTTAAGTAGGTGTAATGTTTTACAAGTAAGAGAAAATGTCGCTGCTTCTAGAATTTCTCTGTGACAGATGATTTTTAAAAAGTTTGAACTTGCACGTTTGCTTTGTTTCTTTGGTAAACTTACATATACGTTCTTTTCTCGTATTATTTTAAACCGAAATGCAGATTCAAAAGGAGTCATTCTTTAGCATTAGCTGGCCCTGTGATTAAAAAACAATGTGCACTATGGATGTGTTACTTTTCATGAATGGCCATGCAGTTTGGTGCTTTGTGCAGCTAAGCCACTGTCCATCAGAATGTATCTGCTTTCTCCTGTTGACCGGATAATTATACATTAATGATATTTGAGTGCTAGAATTTATATAGTGGCTTTCTTATATTACAAAGCAGCATCAAGATATTTTTATCCTGAGGGTGGTTCATGGTCCAATAAGATGTAGAGCTGTTTTAAAGGGATTAAGTTCCCAATACACTAGGAAACACACATTCCTCCCCAATTCCCTTATTATTTATCTGTGATATTAAAGCATAAAATCACATTAGAAGAGAGAATCATTAATATCTTTAACTTTTTTTTTTTTTTGCAGTGCCTTTTACTAGATTTACTTTTATCTAAAGGGCAATTTAATCGGAGGAGGGAAGCTACTTTTATCCCCCCACCACCACCACCTCTTCTCATCTCTCCTTTCCTCTCGCTGCTTTGTCATTACACGGTGATGCTTTGTTCTACTAGTACTTTGCACACAGAGAATAAAACTTCTGGGAAGTGAGTTTCTGAGTCAGCCGCCTGACAGACTCCTCCTGATGTGACATTAAATTAATAAAACAAATGTGGTTTGCCGAGATAGAGCACTTTAAAGGAGGTAAGAGGACGGAAGCAAAATCCTCTTCCTGCACCTCAGTTGCTTTGCCAGTCCCACCCTCTCTCTCCCCTCTTTTTTGGGCTCTCTCTTTTGAGTATGTGCAGTTTAATGTGTGTGTGTGTGAGAGCTTATGTGTGGATGAGTGAGAATGTGTGTTTGAGTGCCTCACCTTCACAGAGTTTAAATCCTCCAAATCCTTCTCTTTTGGACGGTGGCCTGGCTGTCTGTTCTATGGTATGGAGATGATTTCAACCAGCTGCTGTAGTTTGTGGAAGACTTCCAACACACACACGCACACACACACACACACACACATAGATATTACAGTTTCCTGGATGTGTGCCAAGGGAACAAAACATGTATTATTCCTCAGATTGTTCTGCTGGAACATAGAGTGTGGAAAATATTTAAGTGGACTCAAAAAAACTCTTCTCCATGTTAGCTATATATATCTACACATTTGCATGTGCTAACCTTTAAGACATGTCATTAAAAAACAATATGTATATATATATATAATTTATTTATTTATATTTTACCATATACGTCTTCCACCTGAGGATCAGGGCTGTGAGAGCTTCAACCTCATCTCTCCTTGGGGGGGAGCAATCAGCTCTCTGCCTGCTGCTCATCCATCATACCTCACTGGCATTGAGTGGTAGTTACACAACACACACAACCACACAATGTGTTGGTGTGACTTCCACCCCCCTATCCGCCCACCTCTCAGAGTACACTACCTCCTGCATTTTGTATTTGTGCCCTGAAATTTTGTGTGTGTGTGTGGGGGGGTTTGTGTGCTTGCAGACATTGCCACTCACAGCTGGTGACCACCCTGACACAAAATGGCTCACGCTACTCCCCAGTGTACGCTTAAAATTGATGTACGCTCTTTTCCTCCCTCCTGTGGAGGGCCGCACTTGAGAGAAACAGCATGATGACACTGACTAGTACGCTTTGCTGTAATTGAATCCAGTTTAAAATCTTTTACATCTGATACACGTAATCGGTGCAGGTGAAAGCTGTAGGAATGCGGTAGCAAATGTAAGCAATTAGTTTGAATGTTCTCACACATTATGTAAAGGTCATATTGAATAGTCAAAGGAGTCAGTGTCCATAGGCAAATTACATTTTCTTATTCCATAGTTTGGTAAATAAACACTTTGAGTCACTTTGTCTTCATTCTCGTTCCCTGTCTAGCCTGTAGCCAATACTGAGGCAGATTTGCTTTAGGAGTCCAAGCTGGTTTTGCTGCGCGTGTGTGTTTTGTGTGTTTGCATTTGCACTGTATGTGTGTGGATCTGCTTTCATTTACGTCCAACAAAGGCTGACTGAAGAGCTCCCGGTTTCTCCACTTCGTATTGATCCGTTAATTGTGGCGCTTAGGTGTAAACATGAATCGATGCTTTGGTGTTGCAACAAACGAGGCACACAGGCTCTAAATTAATTACCCAAAAATAACAAGCGGGGACCCTTGGTGGAGCAAACAAAAGCGAGAAGTGGTCCATAGTCACAATGTTAAATTCAGCGGGGACATCTGAGCTACAGGAGAGTTCTCATAGTGTACCTAATGGAAGAGCATCTTCTTTTAAATTTAGAGATCTGAAATTGTCCAGACACTGGCTGGGGGAGAGAAGGCACTTCATATCTACTATGCCTCACAGGAGACTCAAACTTTATTATGTTATTCGAGATGAAATGTTATGCATGTTATCCAAGTCATGATATTTAATCATGAATATGGCAGAAAAATAAGAATTAGGTGGCTTATATAGACATACTGATACAGCTTCCACGCTCAGGAATCAGTCTGCTGCCTCCAGGAGAAACTTATATATGTTGAGATCTGCTCAAGAGGTTAGAGCAACAATGTCTGGTCGCAGGCAGGAGCTTGGAAAACGTGACATCCCTCACCACCCTACGCTTTTCATGTTTATAAAGCAGCTTCATCGTTCGCTGGTGTTATTATGCTGAGCTCTGATCCCTCTCCGAGCACAGCGAGTTTGGCATTAAAGGGTTTCATTGAGGAGAGACATTTGAAGTAACACAAAAGTCATAATTGCTGATCTTGGCTTTAACAATATCAAATAACTCACTATCTGAGGGGAACGTCTTATACCATATAAGAGTTCCTAATCCTCTTTTCAGTTTTCTGACACATGCTCTTCTCCACAAGGCAACAAACCTTCAGTTTTCAAAGATGAAAAGCTGACTTAGTTTATTTTTACCCAACGTTGTTCTTTCACTGCACTTCTTCTTCATTGTCCTCTGTTTTTAGTCTTTTCTGTGAATACCTTTCAAGTCCACACGTCTTTGTTCTCTGCTTCCATCCTAATCCTTACTTGCAATTAGTGCAGTCAATAGAGAACATCCTTACGCTCTTGATTTTCTCTGTCACAGTTGTTTGGTAAAAGATCACACTGTGCCTAAAAAAATGTACTAAATTAGTGTAGATCAATCAGGCTTTTTTTTTTTTTTGACACAGATCAACAGTGGGGTAAAAAAAAAAAAGACTTAAATTTCAAAGTAAAGACAAATCGGCACAAATTGATCCAAATCCTTTACACAGAAAAGCGCAACGTTAATATTTGCACATTCTGCACCCACACAAGGTTCCACTGTTCTGATAACAGAAGAGGAATGTGACACTTATGCTAAAGAGATGACAGTCTACTGTACCTTGCAGAGTTTTAGTAGCTGACAAATTGTAACTTCCGTGACATGAATGCCGACCCTCTCCCACATCCCTCAAGGATTGCGCTGGAGAATAAAGGCAACCTTGTCAGCAGTAATTACGGGCTACACATCACTACCCACCAATTACAGTGCAATATTTTGATTAGTTTGTCACTGCAAACAGGAGCCAAGGTGGTTCTGGGTGAACCACAATAAGGGACACTCTAAGAGTAGAAACAAAACTAACCCAGAAAATTACCATCGCCCCCTTCTCCCATGAGGAACAAGCAAAACAGTGGCATCAGGAGTATTACTATGGCTAATTTACTACTAAGGAGTAGTATCATATTATTGATAATAATAATAATAATAATGTAGTAGAGATGCAAGGGGTGTCTAAATATTGATAGTATGAATGCCATCACTGTTATTGGTTTCAGATCGATAGTGTGAGATGGGCTCAATACTTTTTTTTTTCCTCTAAGTTCAGTATGTAGCCCACTGACTTGTGGTAAATATAATTATTTTTCTTTTGGCAATGAAAAAAATACCTCAAACATGCACAATAGAAACTGTCAGAGCCTTCTTGTGCTGACTTTCATGTCTATATTATTTCTTGTCTATAGCACATTTAAATAACAAAAGCTGAGCCAAAGTGCTTTAGGTACAGGCACTTTTAGATTTCAGGTCCAGGTCCATGACAGACTGTTCCCCCAAATATAATCTGCCTTTATAGGTTGAAATGATCAGGTATTTGAAATACTGGCCCCGTATTTACTTGATCAATACCAAAACTTACTTCCTGGTAAAAATTATCTACATCCAAATTATGCTCAGGCTGATCTGGTTGATGTAAGGCCTGCTGTAATTCAACAGGTCTCAGGTCTTCATGTTCATTTGTCCAAAGATCGTGTAAGCTTGATTACATTGCCTGGCATAGCAATCAAAGGAGAATCAGTGCTTCTTCGAGTGTGAAATAAAGTGTGAATTCTAACAACTGTGCAACTTTTGTTTAAATAGTACCACTCTTGTATTTACATTCTGCTGGAAGAAATACATGTGGGTCTGTGAGGCTGTGTCTCAGATTCAGATGTGGTCTGTCGTTCAAAAGGCTTCAAGTCACAACTAGAACTTTTAAAAACGCGTTACTGTAAGGTGACCTTGAGGGTCTAAAAGGTGCCTATAAATAAAATGTATTATTATTATTATTATTATTATTATTATTATTATTATTATTATTATTATTATTATTATAAAAACAGTTTCTTTTACTCTTTACTTCTCTGTGCTTATTCTGTCTCTGGCTTCTTGTCCTCCTTATCTGTGTGGGATAAAAAAAAGAGAAAATATCTTGGAAATTTTGAGTCAGTACAGGTTTTCGGTAAATGGTAAAATTCAATGGGTTAAAAAAGGGGGTAAAAATCTTCAAAAGATGGCGCATTGTACCATTTTTTTTGTTGTTGTTTTTTTTCTTTGGCTCTGGCATTAGGTTCTTTAAAACAGTGTTAACTAACAGCACCAGAATAAACTCCTAGTGCAAGATTAACATTTAGGATGACGCCAAATTATGGCAAAATTCCTCTTCTACCAAAACTGATTTAAACTATGGTCCACATTGTTATGTATAAAGTATAAACCTTTTGATTTGAGGTCTGCAGATATTTCACAGCCTGGTCAAATGAAAGTGAGTTTGTATCGAAATTGGGGAAATCAGAATAGGTTTTGATGGGTTTTTTTGCCTTGAACAAACCCTTTGAAAGAGAAAAAAATGAAAAAAAAAAGCAACCAAAAAAATAGGTACAGACATGCCTAAACAAAATTAGTATGTGCAGATCCTTGTCATGGATCGTACATGTAGGGTTGAGGGAAAGTACTGTGATTGGGGTTGAGAAAAGGGGGGAGAGGGTAAAGTGCATTTTAGTGCAGTAGATTGGTTTGACCATTGTAACCCCTATACACATGGGCCCCCTTTCTCTTTCTCACTCACTCACACACACACACACCCTTCACTGATGTGTCACTGGTAAAACACGAGGGACTGAGACTCGGACTTCAGAGGAAAAGCTTAAATGCTCGTTACTGGCCCAAGAGACCTGATGAAAACAACATCTCTCTAAATCAGTTGTTTCTTTCTGTCAGCCTTCCTTTTTTCCCCACATGAATTCTTACTCCTGTCCTGTTCTCAATCCGTCACTCTGTCAGTCTCGCAAGCCATCTATTTTTTTGGTTCTCTTTCTCTCTCTGCATGCTATTCCTGGCATTATGTCCTCTTTCCCAGATGGTGGTTGATTTGGGAGACATCTCACTCTGCTCTCCACATATGGAACCCTTTCACCAGGAAGAGAGACTTGTGATACCCCCTTCCTGGCTGTCTAGGGCTAAGCCAAATCCCAGATCAGATCCCTGTGGAGGACACGTCCCTCTCACTGGGTGTCCAGGTACACCCACGACTGTCAGGCTGGACTGGAACTGCACACAAACAAACAGACTCACAAATACAAGCTCCCATCTTTTAGATGGCTCTTAAGGGGCTGTTTGTGGCATTGAATCTGTCATGTTACATTTTGCCACTATGTGAAATATGCTAATTTCCCCCCAAGCCATATGTAATATGGTTATATCATTTTATTACAATATATATTAGTTTAATTTCCAAAATTACAACAACCAATATTAGATAATCCCTTGAGTGTGCATGGTCTAGTTCTCAGATACTTTTTCCATATGTATGTAGATGACTTCATATATGTACGAAAATGAATGCATAGGCTGTTGCTATGGGAGTTAACTGGAATGTGCTTGCGATCACTTTATTTCAGTTGATTTGAATACAGGCGTGCATCGAGCTGGCTTGAATGGATAACTAACACGCTTGGTGTACTGGGACAGGAGGGATAGCAAGCAATGGCTGTGGGAGTCAGGGAGCAAAACTGAGACATTAGATAGAGAGGAAGCCTGGAAGACATATAGAACCATGTTCATAAAGTTTTACTGGGATGTAAAATTTGCTGATTGTTTATTATCCAAGTGAGAGGAAACTGAAATTGCCCAGCAAAGCCACTGTGAAGAGCAGTTATTAATTGCAGTGAGCTTTGTTGCCGCCACGGGTGTAATGATCAAGTGTGGACTGTTTTAATCAGGCTTGGCATGATCTGATGAGCTCTGAAAAGTTGGTGTTACACACTGATAGATTTCTGTAAGAATTAGCCCTTTGAGAGAACGAGAGAGAGATAGAACAATTAAAATGAGAACTTTCCAAGAATCATAATGAATCAAAATGCGAATGCTGGAAAAAGTTCAAACTGAAGATAGAAAGTTGCAGGAAGAAACAGAAAGATGTGGGGAAAGCAAAATCAAAGAGGGGTACACTGATTGAGAAAAGCATACGTGGATGAGGATCTGGTAAATACACACACACACACACACACACACACACACACACACACACACACACACACACACACACATAGACAGAAACTGCAGGAGCAGCAGGACTGTGCAGTGTAAGCAGGTGTCCTACGGGAGAGAGTGTACCATTAGCAGATCATTTCCCTCTTCGCTCCAACAGGCCCTCCTCTATCATACCTCTGCTGTCAGCACTGCCTCAGAGGATTATGGAGAAAGAAAGAAAAAAGAAAGAGGGGAGAGAAAGAGTGATAGAGAGGGAGCGAGAGAGAGGGAGAGTAGAGAGTAGAGTGTGAAATTGAAACTTGCATAGCCCCTGTGTGCCCTCAAAGCTGTGATTAGTACCCGGTAGGCATTTTTTTCCCCCTTTTATTCCAATCTGTATCCCTTCTGGGAAAATACAAGCAGGACATAATGTGCATTGTGAAGGAGAATGTCCATATTTGCTTCATGGTTTTTTGGGCCACGTTACCAGAGGCTACTATAAAGTAAAAATGGAAAACAGTGAGCTGGTGACAGAGTGGTATTGAACTTGGAATTCTTATCCACACAGTAGACATTGCTGAAAAATGTTTCTGCTGATTGTTGTTTTGGCGGAGTGGGTCAGCCTGTGACACCTCCCCAGACCTCTGATCCTCTGTCTCTAATGAGAGCTGCGTTAGCTGGGGGCAAAGTGGTGGCCTGGCTGGCAATGAGTCCACTGTCATCAGAGATAAGGACGCCTCTTCACAGCCAAAGCCCAGGGACAGGAGGAGGAGAGATTGTAGAGATGGAAGGTCAAACAGGAGTGGTGAATGCATAAGGGCGATGGGGGTCAGAGTGGGTTAATACAGTGGGAAGAGAGACAAGGGAGAGAAGCCCAAATCCTGCACAGCCCACAGCTACTGGACATTAAAGAGACGTAAAGTGATATCACATGCGAGGCTTTACTGTGGCATCAAAGCAGGCTGTAAAACAGTCACAAGCTATAAATAATGTTGTGTAAGTAAGGCTGTAATAGCTCACATAATAAATGCTATTGCACACATGGGATCATACACATGTTCAATGTGCAGATTGTACACATACAGTCATGTATACAAATATAAAGATACTGGCTGTTAGAATGCTTTCCATAGGTTTAAACATAATACTGTTTAATAAACAGATGCAACCCAGCCTTGTGTCTGGACTAATGGAAAAAGGGGCAGCTTCTTATTTAAGGTGTTTACACACCTGTAGTGTTTAGTCTGTTTAAATGGAATGTCGGTTCATTTTCCTCCTTGTGCAGGTGTGACCAAAACAACTGCACCAAGACCCTTTGGACGAGGCAGTCTTGGTACAGTTCCAAACAAACTCCAGAGCGGTTCGTTGATGGTGTGAGTGTGATCTGACCCTGATCCGAACCAACTTCCAGGTGTATGTACCACAGTTACGTATGCTTTGAATTCTTACTGCAGGAGGGTACTATAGATGTGCAAAGGGCCTCTACGGGCTAGCAAGTAGCTCTGAAATGAATGTAAAGTCTCTGTTCTCCAGTAGTTCAGAACACAGCACCTTCTTCCTGTATTTTCCTTTGTTGCTCCCACCCCAAACATCTCCTGCCAATGAGCGGACTGAACATTGTCATGTGGTTTGTAGTGAGACATTTTAATTTGCTTGGAGTTCACTTGGAGTGAAAACAAACCGAAAAGGAAAAAGCTACAATTTTACAAACTCCTCAAGTAGAGTAAACAAACTATAGGTGTAAAAATGCCCTTAGAGTGATGAAAAGAACAATTATGAAAGTCAGAAAAACTTTTTTTTGTGTTTTGGTGGAAAACATTTAGATTAAACCTTTTTTTTTCTCCTTGGGTAAGGGCAGAACAAAGTCTAAACATATTTCAGCACGGACACTAGTAGTAAACACCAGAGAAAGAAAAGGGCAGTTTTCTTCTTTTGAGTTGCCAGAGGCACACACCCATCCAAGCTTAGCAAGACTCACAGAAGAAAGACACCTACACAGACTTGGAAGCACCCATCAATCTGAGTTTATTAAATATCCACAATTTCACAGAGTTACACAAAACTGCAGAATCCATATGTTCATTCTGAAAATGCAAAGTTTGGGCACGTTTTCACACACTGCACATCAGTGGTAACTTCCTTAATTATTCATAATCAATCATTTCTAACTAACAGTAAATCACAATCTGACTCTGTGTGTGACAGCTTATCTGTCTGAATTATTAAAGTATGCAGTTAAATCATTCCCTCTGCTACACAGCTGTCGGAACATTTTATTGTACTCTTAGTAAGTCTTGATTGCTTTGCACATATTTTAATGAACAGCGTTTTCTGGTTAGTTTAATTAGGGGCAGGATTCAAAGCCAGAGATGGTAAAACTAACACTGTGACCTCTCAAATTATCAAAGCAACTAACAAAATATGACAAGTTTTTAATTTGACCATCTTTTTAAGAACTTTTGGTGTTAGCTGATCTATCTGCAACTGAAACTCTGCATTTGTACAATGCAATTAAACATAAACATATTAGTGCTGTCAACATTAATCACGTTAAAATGACGTTAACGCCATTAGCCACATTAACGCGGCAAATCTCCTCTAGCGAGTTAGCCCGGATCGCCACGTGTGTGGGGCTGCATGGGGCTGCATGGCGCTAACTGGCTAACAGAGATTTGCTACATTAATGCAGCTATGGCGTTAACGTCATTTTAACGAGATTAACCCTTTAAAGCCGGTGGGAGCGGGCACGCTCCATTTTCCCTAACTATTTTTAAATCCCAGTAGCACTGCAACCACGTAAGCTAACGCAATAATTTTTTTTGCATATGAAACCGGATGAGTTGTACTTACATCTTATGCCATCAGCTTGTCCTAGGTCACGGTTTTCTTCCACATATTGCTTTGCAAAAATTGCATAAAAAGCACTTGCAGCAACAAAAACATAATATTCCAGAAACACGCTCAGCTGTTCATAACACTTCCTGAATAGAGTCAGCGCGAACTATCACATGTCCGCCATTACCTGCCCCAAACTGGAAGTGACGTCATTTTCGCGGAAATGTAGTTTTTACCGTCAGTATATAAAAATTGGTGTATTTCAAAAATAAAACTATGAAGACACTCAAAATAAATTTCCTGTGGTGGGAAACTATTTTGTGCAACTTTTTTGTATTTACAGTTTTGAGGGATACGCCTCTTAAATTTCTGTAACTAGAAATTTTTGTTAAAAAACCAAAAACGATTTTCATTTTTTTTTGTAGTTTATTGCACTTTGTTGCAATTTATATAATTACTATGCACTTAATGCATACATATTATTAAAATTTGGGCTACAATCGTTGTATTGATGTATAGCAACTTGAAATGCTCCCAAAAAATGGCACTACAGCATGTACAAAATATAATATAAGCTCTGGTGGATTGGTTCTACTGTAGGTCTTAAAGGGTTAACGCTGACAGCACTAAAACATATATAGTATTTGTTGTGTACATGGACTTTGTACACATACAATAGAGTCCACATTAGAGAATTCAGTGGCAAGAGAAGGAGACCTTTGAATGACCCAGGCTAAGAGTCAATTTGCTACAAATAGACACCCTAAGACAGATGAATATTGTATTGGTCATCATTCAAACGAAAATAAAGGTTTTTAGTTAAACTGCCAGTAAAATACTTTCAGAATTGAGTGCAGATATCAAGATTAAGCATCACATCTTTGATGCTCACCATGACAAAGGCCTCTCTGTCAGAATATCAATGATGTGATGAATTAATGATTTGCGAGTTGTCAAACAATAACGTCTCTGTCACAGCCAGCTATTGATGAGCCATCTAACAGAGAAGGCAAATGATTCGAAGTGGGCTGGTTGTTATGTGCAGTCACTGAATCACAGAAGGGCATCAGAAACACATTTAACCCAAGAATATTTCTCAAGTGTCTGAAATATATACTAAAAAAAGATTGTATAATTGTACTTCCTGGAGATTAAAAAAAGCCCTAAACTTTAAGGTTAAAGGAGAATGTAAGTTGTTATCCATATAACTAGCTTGAACCGAAACAGAGAAGCAATTATGTTAAAATGGAACTTAGTTGACGACCTAGTAGTAAAATGTGACAACTGTATGTTGAGAGGTCAACCAGTTGCAAATTCTTTTGGACAGCAACTCCATGAAATGAATGCTATTCTGGAGCTACTTGCTTTGCAAAATTTAACTCACAGCTCTGACGGGTGTCTAAGACTATCTTTGCTCAAGTGAAATAGGCGCAGTGAGTTGCGGTGGCAGCTTGATCTAATATTCAGCATATGATTCATGCTTTCCGATGTCTTTTAACCAATTAACTGGATCATGAGATTCAACATTAAATTATATATGGAATATGTAACATTATTATATATTCCATAACACAAAAAGAACATGAAAAACTGAAACTTTGATTAAGGCAGGGATATGATGTGTTTTCCCTCCATAAATTATAGGGAACAATGCAGTGAGCCATGCTTTGCTAGTTCAGGTGCCGATTGCCATGTAGGGTCAGCGGTGCCAAAGCTGACCTGACAGACAGAGTGGCTGTCCATTGAGGGTATACAGAAATGAAAGCTTCGACCCGGATCAGTGAAGCATCTGACACACAAGCCTGCGCTTTTTCAGTCTCTGAGGCAGGAGCTGCCTTTTCTGTCACTCACTATGCGAACACAAGCACAGACCAATTGGGCAGAAACAAAAGAATGCACACACCAAAATACCAAGATGGACAATTAAGGAGCCTGCTGTCTTCATCATTGTCTTGCTATGACTGATGAAGCCCTTTGCACACATATACTTCTGTAAGACTATAGTGGCGTTTTTGAAATCACTTTTAATCAAATATGTCAAATCACACCCCTACAATGATATTGAATCATGAGCTTTCTCCCCGTGTTGTGACTTTTAAGTTTTTTTTCCTTTTTGTCAGTTTTTAAAATAAATTATTTTATTTGTTTTTTGGATACAGTAAGGCTCATTTTCCATGAACTGAGGTACCACATTCATGATAGGCAGATCCAGGTGCCAATGATACTACAAATGTGTGCCTCACTTACAAAAAAAAGTAGATTAAATAAATATGTTTTTATATTTAGTATTTTAATAGTGTTGAAATCTGACATAAATGCTTTTAACCCAAGCTTTATGGATATTATAGATGCCAGTTTACGCATTTCCAATGCAATATATTTGAATACCACACAATACAAGGTTAATTGCTAAACATTCTTGTTTTTATGAAAGGTGGTCAATGGAGCACAATATAACCCAGAATATTATGTGCTGTGGAAGATTTCTCTACATACATCATACAGCGCCAGGTTTGTTCATATGTCATTTCTAAGTATTTATGTTTTTTATGATGCTAAATGAGCTAAGTGGTTAGCATTAGTTTTAAGTCAAGGCTAGTTTCTGAGCAACACAAAATCCACATATAATCTCAAGAATCTGCAGCAGTGGTGGCAAAATAACACACAGTGACTAAGAGGGCAGAGACGTGTCAAATGAACATGGTAGCAAAGAGGATAAACAAACTAAAGCTAACATATCATTTGTACTAAAAGGGGTTTGCTAGATATTATTCAGGGATTTAAGAACTTAAAAAAAATTAAAGAACAAATTAAAATGTAGATATGAGGGAAGAACTTGAGGATTATTAAAACCTGAAGCAACAAACGAGCTATCAAGCCAAACTCTATGAGTGAAACGAGATAGCAGTAGAAAAAAAGTTTGAACACTGAAAAAAAGCCTTCCTTCAAATCCAGAAAATATCTCAGAACAGACTGGCAGCCCAATATAGATGAAACCAACTTAACAACATCTGTTTGTTTAGCCTGGGAGGACCAGAGAGCAACTCGGTCTCACAGTTCATTGAGCAATCTCAGAAAACCCAACTCTACAGGGACCTGCAAATACAGGGGTCACACCAAACTTCAAGGCTGAAACCGGACTCCTTTGGTGGATTGTACTCAGTACAGAACAAAAGGAACTAAGTGAAACAAGGAATGATAAAATAAGTTAATATTTATTTTAACCATGAATATGCAACAGGAATAATATTGCAAAAAAATGTGTATAGTGGTATAAACAAAGACTAAACGAGAGATTTAACAAGAATAAATAATTATCAAAAAAAAATTACACAGTAAAAAATTCAGAGATATCTGTATATTCCTCCAAAAGATAACATCTTCAAATTATAATTTACAGATATAGCAGTAATCTCATTGCAATATATAATTAATTTTGATTGGGATGCTGCAAATTTTTAGGGCTAGTGGAAGTAGGTTTACTCAAAAAAGAATCAGGGCAGGTCAGGTACAAGGTATTTATGAAAATGGTAATTTTTGAGACTCTGAACTTAACTTCATTCTGCTAATGTGAAGTTCACTTTTGTAAACCATTTATTTCCTTTGTCTTTGCTTTCTTTTTGGTTGTTAATATAAAGGGAGGAGATTAATATACATAATATTACTGGTTCTTTGGTGAAGCTTAAAGCCCCCAAAAAGTTTTAAAAAATGAGTAAGGTAGGAACATCAGCAACAAACATGTGAGATGCCAAAGAAGCAAAGCCCTGTATTAAAGTCAGCAGTTTCCAGCACCATCTCTTCATCCCTTCATCTTTACCCTCTCCTCTGTGTGTGCCCCTCAGCTCTTCTGGTTAGCGCGTACCCACCACACCTCCCTGTGCAGGTAAGAGGGTTGAGGCTCTGCTGAGAGATAAAAGCTTGCAAGGGCCTCCTTTAATCTTTCCTTTCCATTTTTGAACATTTTTTCCCCTCCAATTCAGCCACCTTCCTCCCATGCCTCACCTCCCGATTTATGACGCTTTTATTGCCGTGTTGTTTAGGTTTGCCTTTTGTTTCTGCCACAAACAGTTGGTGCTTGAATTCCCTGATCTGTTTCTGAATCTCCCCGTCTTTAAAGTCAGTCTCTTTTTTCTCTTTTATTCTCCTTTTTTTAACCCCCTTTCCTCATTCTCCTGCTGTCCTTTTGCTGTATGTTTCCCCTCTCCCCTCGTCTCTCAGCTCTTATCGTCATTGTGTTTATATGATTTTGAGAGTTGATAGAAGAACCCTGGGCAATCTTTTACTCAGACGCCAGACTTTCATTTTCCTCTGCCTCATACATCAATCTGCACCTTGCTTTGTTTTTGACCAAAGAGGTATCAAATAGACAGCTCCAGCCAAAGCATATTTATTTATTTCTTTAGAAACGTATTCTCCCAAGCCACTATCAGAGTCGGCAATAAAGGGACATCGAAATGTTATTTCTTAGCTTTCTTCTCCCTTTACCCCTCTCACAATTTCCATTGCTTTCTTGGTCCCAGTGTTGTCATTTTACTTTGAGTGAGCTCTTCTGTTGATCTCCCTGTGTGCCACACTTTGAACTCCTATAAGTAACAGAGAATGAAAAAAATAAAATAAAATACTTGAAGTATTTGCATAGTAAAAGTAAATGAAATACTCTTTAGTGCAACGTTTTCAGCTGATTAAAAAAAAAACTATAATCAAGAAGGATCACACAAGACAGCGATTTAAGGTTCACTTACCCATGTGTTCTGTTATTTCGGATGATTGGACCTTTTATCAGGATTTGGTGGGCGTGCAGAGACCATGCTTGATTGATGCTTCCTTGACTCGTCTAGTAGCAACCGGGGTGAAACAACTTTCACTGGCTTCAAGTGTCATTGTGTTTTTGAGAAAATTACATTGTCTGTTGTTGCTGAGCAACTTGCTATAAAAACTACCTTTTTATTCTCTTTATTCCAGCATCACAGCACACACACTAACAGAAAAAAAAAACGATTAAAAAGTAATTGATGACTAACTTCAACAGGCTCCCACATACCAAGACTTAGTCAATAGCCCTGCTATCAGCTCTTTGAGCCTCTATTTAGGAGTTTGACTTAGATCACGCTCAGAATGATAATGTGCTGAGCAAAAACATTGTTTTTCATGTTCAGTGTGACTAGAAGGTCACACTAACTAGAAGGCTAGTAGGTTCTGGCCTCAACTCCACCATCTGGTCTGGGGTCTTTCTGTGTGCAGTTCACATGTTCTGCCTGTGTCTGTGTTTGGTTCTATCCGACATCTTTCTACAGTCCAAAGGCTCATTGGTGCTTCAACATTGCCATTAACATGCATAAACACAAAAATGACACAACACATGTAAAGTTAGTGTCATTCTTAACTAGCTAGCATTAATATGGTCATGACTGTGACCAACCTACTGGCTGAAAGTTGTTTAGCTTTCGGCTACAAGATGGCAAGAGTTAGAAGCACAATGCATTGAACTGTTATGAACTGGCTGTAAGTAAAAGACAGATGTACCGTTTGACTCTAAAAAACATTTGCCTTCAAAGAAAAGGTTGTGCCCTCCTGCTGCAAGCAACACCTTTCACCGTTCGTCATGAACGGTGGTTGCCGACAGGTCTCTAAGCCTGTGAGACTGAGGCCTAAACAGATGACAGAAATTCTCAGCTAGAGGCTGGAACTTCTTTAACCAGTGGTTAATAGCTATTGACATTTCTCTGTTTCAACTTTTAAATATAGTCCATTATGTAATTGCTGAAGTTCAGTATATAAAAATGCACAGTGCACTTCAGGTTCTGCACTGTGGAAGCACGTGATTTGAGACGAATATTAGTTTTTTGTGTTAGCATGCTAACATCTACTTAATATTTTCCAGTAGTCTCTACAATTGACATTGGTGGCAAGTGTATTGGTTTGACACTGGATATATTAGTGATATAATTTTAAGATGGTGATAACAGGTCAGGGAATTTTCAAAGATAGGAAAATTAATCCTGAGAAGTACTTCATTGTCTGAATCAAAATTCACAACAGTCTATTCAGCGATTGCCTGTACACTTCTTTTTTCAACAAAAGTTCTTAGGTTTGAGAGAAAAAGAAGCCAGCCCCTAAGACATCACCAATCAATTCATGAATGGTGAACCATGGATTTCTGCACTGTGGCAGTCTTACGAAAAGTTAAAAGAAAGGAGACATTTCCTTTTGGCCTACAGTGATCGACCAGTCCGGTATTTTCACACTCAAACATAAACACAACAGCTTTTATATCTCTTTGGAATACAGGACGTTTTCACTTTCTCAGGACAGGCATAAAAAATGTCAGTCCAGTCAGTTCAAAGCAGTAGTGGTTCAGTTTAACAGTGGGTGAAGGCTTTCTGTCTGTACAGAGCACGTGGCTGTCTGTCTTTATCTTCCCAGTTGTCTTTGTCGACAATACATCGTACTCAGTATGAGATTTCACTCATCCTGTTGTAAAATCTGATGTATACAGGACTTTCATGTACAGAAAAGAAACAGTCCACAGTTACCAAGGAAGTAGACATGTGAGACATTTTTGTTTTTTCTTTTTTGTCTTTTACTTTCATCTTGTAGACTTACTTTCTGTTCATAGAAAAACTGTAACGACATCAATTTGATGCTGTTTCTCTGTTCTTTCAGTTTTTTTCTATTTTTGTTTATTTTTCTTTAAAACGATAAAATCTCCAGCCTCTTATACTTAAAAATTATACTACAAATAATTTTTTCAACTACTCTTAAATATATGTGTGTTGCTATGCATTCTTTTTTTTTCTTTTTGTTAAAATGTTCTGGGTTTTGTTTTTTTGTTTTTCCCGCCTGTCCCATTTGGTTCTTTTGCCATCAGAATTATTGTCTAAAGGCAAAGAAAGATGCCCAACGGATTTACTTTATCAAATGGACCATCCCGGCCTTGCCGTATTGGTCTATTTGATTCACCTTTGCTTTTATTGTTTATTTTATTTTATTTTCACTTGCTACACACGGGACAGACATGATTGGGGGAAAGAAAAGGGAGAAAGAAAGAGGGAAAGAAAAATGTTCTGGGTTTTTAAGTGAAAGAGGAAAGGAGGAATGCTACATAGACTATTTACTATGTTCCTTACAAATCTGTGTCGTTTTTGTCAAGTCACTGGAAGAACCTCAGTTATTGGGTTCTTTGTGGCAACTAAATCCCCAAGCTGCGTTTAAACTTTTTGCAACATAAATCGTCACATGCTGACCAGCTGCCAATAATTAAGGAGTATAACCCTTTTCTTTGTTAATTACTTATATCTTATTATACCAAATGGTAATTAAGTGTGATATTAACATTCAAAATCTAGTAGTACTTTAAGTCCAAACTACATTTATAAAAAGTCAAGACCACAAGTACTTTGTTACATAGTAAGTATGCTGTGGAAGATCAAAGAAGACCATTTAAAGAATTGTGCTGTTTAAATTTGTTTTTTTAATTTGTGCTCTACCAACCTGTGGATCTACATTTTACATTTGTCCAAGATTTATTTATTCTTTAATTAAGGATAAACTCTATAATCCCATGGCAACACCTTCAAGTTTGAGAATTTATTGTTGATCACAATCCTTTGCAGGAACATGACTATACGCATCTTGCTATCCTATTAATTTTGTTTACAGAAATGAAGATAGAAGAAACTCATTAATGGCTAATATTGACAGTAAACATCAGAATAGGATAGTTTCACATTGATTGTTAAGGTGTGGAGGTTGCTGAGCATAATGATAATCATCCACGGAAGGTTTGTATGTGTGTTTGATTAAGATGTGTGGGATGCTGAATAGCAGACAGACATTGTGGATAACAAGCATAGGCACCCCTAATCAAGGCTTTGCTTACTCCTCAGTAACAGTATTAGGTCACCCGTGATTGATTCAAATGAGAGGAAGCATCAAGACATTTTTTACAAGTCTTTTAAGCCTGAATTGCTGTGCGAGTATCAACATACGGAAGTTCTGTTTAATTTCAGTGAGAAAGTTTGGAGTGTATGCACTTGAGTGTATGAAATATAAAAACACAATGGAGCACAAGCCAGAGATTTTTTTAAAAAAAAGGAAAGAAAAATCCTGCACGTTTCATGTTTAGTGTTTTATAGTCCTCAAGAGGGCAGCTGCAAAGAAGAGAGTGTGAGAACAGCTGCACAGAAGTGTTTGAGAAAATCCTAAAATGTGTAGGTGGTTTTTTTTTTTTTCAATCAATAGGTCCTCTAAATCAAAGTATTTAATGAGTGTGAACTACTGCTGTGTTTACTTTTTCCTCATTCAAGTTCATCCACGGCATTGGGCAGGATCAATTTGTTTGTTGTCTCCAACACTTAAGATTATTAATTATATTTTTACAATTTAAAACTGAGCAAGTTTATAATTACTTTGGCAATCCTAGGCACTGTGAACCAGTCCAGTTAGAGGCTTGTAATGCATTGTTTATATGAGTATCTTGAGTCATATTTGAGCGATGTCCATGATAAATCACTGTCAAGGTTGGATTTAATTGTTTGCAATTGCCAGCTGCTTGCCTTTTCTGTTACTTCAGATGCTTGATTTTTTTTTTCTTTTGCTGTGTGCTTTGGGGAAGATATAATATTCAGTGCAGCTGTTTTGAGTGTTACCACACCACTGAATGTCAGCTCAGTAGGCTGTTATCACCTTGTTTAATGATGGTGGTTCAGCAGCATTACTGAAAAGACATATAGGCGACGTATTTCCACTTTAAACGTCTCATTGAGATTCGGGAGGTGTGAAAGAGGCATACATCAGATGGTTTTATCCTTGGAGATTTGAGTGTAAAACTTTGTTATTTACTTGCTCTTAACTTTAGTTTTCACATTTTTGTTTCATTTTTACATAGCGAGTGGTTAGATTTAAGGCACCTAAGCTGCTTGAATAGGGTTTGTGAAAGATCATATTTGAGTTAAAATAAAAAAACTTCATAATGTCATACACAGATTCTGATTCAGATTTTCTGCTTATTTAAGAAGAACTGCAAGGTACAGGAGTAGATCTTATAGCATTATGTATGGGAGTGATTACAATGATATTGGCTCTTGGCTGGTAAAATTCTAGAATAGTGGAAACTTATTCTTTATAGTTTAGGTCCTACTTTGTTTCACTTTATAGTGAAACAAAGTAGGACCTAAATTTGAATAATGTATATTTCGATTTCCCTCAGGAAATTTAGACCTTTGTAAAAAATTCCTTGACTATTTTCTTGTGGTTAACCTTCGGAGAATGAACTATTTTTCCTAAATCAGTAACTTTAAACCATAAACATTCCCATCATAAAAATGTATTTTAAACTATAAGCATTTAGCGAAACCTGCTGAATTTGAGTTTTGCTTATGGCAAACCATGATTTTTCTGTTGCTTTTGCATGGAAGATGACTCCACATCACAGACCAAAACAGACTTCGTTTAAGCTGAAGAATGTAGCATCAGTTATCAAGACTGCACTTAGCTTTTGCATGCTAAAAGAACTATAAGGTCTTTGGGAACCAGGGGTACCTGAAATAGCTCAGTACCAGTACTCTTTATGAGGGCATTCAATCACACTGCTGTAACGCAAACACAAGAAAATGTATCTCAAAATAACCTTATTACAGGCACAGGGTCTGTCTTACATTTACAAACAGTCCTGACCTAATTCAAGACTTTGAGAAACCCTGATCTGCACACTGCATATATGTATCTAAGGTAGGCAGCTGTAAGCAGCTTATCTGTGTAGTCTACCAATTGAAAGCCAATTTTATAAAAGCCAAATCCATAAGCAGCTTCCAAAACATAGAATTTTGCCGAAGAGAATACCTGAGTGGGAGATTTATCCTTTTGAATGGATTGCAGACTGTTCTGTAGGGCTGGGAGGCTCCATCAGACTTAATGTTTTAGGATGTCACCCATTCTCAATCAAACACAGTTTAGTCAATAAAGGTGTCTGAAGTAAAAAAATCACATCAGTATTGGCCTGGAAAAATGGCCTGTATTTATATAGCGCTTTACTAGTCCCTAAGGACCCCAAAGCGCTTTACATATCCAGTCATCCACCCATTCACACACTGGTGATGGCAAGCTACATTGTAGCCACAGCCACCCTGGGGCGCACTGACAGAGGCGAGGCTGCCGGACACTGGCGCCACCGGGCCCTCTGACCACCACCAGTAGGCAACAGGTGAAGTGTCTTGCCCAAGAACACAACGACCGAGAGGGCTCGAACCGGCAACCTTCCGATTACAAGGCGAACTCCCAACTCTTGAGCCACGATCGCCCTTATCGTAGTTGACAGAACAAAAGATACTGTAAAGTATAAACTCTACACCCTGATATTGTAAAGCAAACTTGAGTAAACTTAATAGTCCCATATTCTTTGGAAAACAAAGATTGAAATGCTGATTTGTACACGAGAAGAAGATAGTTTTCAACTTCCTGGATAGACAATTATTATCCTTTAGAATGACATAGAAATACACAGAAATCAGGAGCTTGGACACTGTAATTGGGCAGAATACATACCCAAAAATACTGAATAATTACCATTAAAATTGCAATTGCTCTCTTCAGTACTACACTGCTTAACAAATTTAATTGACTACCACCCATTTGGTTAGTACCAATACCTGTTCCATTAGTTCTTTATGTGCAAGGTCTTTAATCAAAATGTTTTTAATGCTAGAATATAATTACTAACCACAAACTTTCAAATTTGCTGTTTTAGAAAAAAAGCTGAAAAAATAGTATAACACTTTATTTTGCCAAATTACAGTTATTTACTTGCATTCCCGAATAATGGTTTCAGTGGTTAAATGTTATGCTTGATTATTTTCTGACCTCTCAGAGAAGTCCAGTTCACCATCTCAAATTTGGATATAAAAACATTAATTCAGTAAATTTTAGTTTCAAACACATTTTTGACAGTTTTCTAGAATATTTGTGTTTTCTTATTTTCATTACAGGTGGTCTAATACATTTCTTAAAGCTGTAAATAGTAGTACTTAAAAAAAGTAGCTGTATCGAGGATATCAACATTTTGGAATCCAATCTGCATGCCAGGTAATTGCAGCACCTACAACCTTTTCTATGTAGCAGTTTGAAGCCTAAATGAAGCTCTGACCTTCCATTTGCTCTCTCTTTATCAGTTCCTGTTTTTCTTAAATTGGTTTGATTTCCTTAAGGTGCTTTTTTTTCTTTCTTTCTTTTTCTCCTTCCTTTGATTAAATCAAAGCCCCTGTTTCTCATCTCGCACCACATGCTTTAGCCACTTCTTTGACGAGGTGCGTTCACAGTCTCCATGATTTCTGATCTTTCAGTTATGATTTAAGTTGAAATACACAGGAACACATTTACACTGAGTCCACTGAGTGTTTGCGGCTACATTTACACTTTCTGAAGTCTTCGTATTTTTTTTAATTTATTTAAATATCAAAGAGCCATTTGAATGTTTAGAGTAAATAATGTAGCTGAAAGTAAAGCAGAGTTAACATATCTCTCATTTAGAGTTTAGGTTTATAGTACTACTAGTATTATTATAAATACTGCATAATAGATTGGCTAATAGTTTTCCGTGTTAGCTCCACAGAAAACAGAAACTCTGTATACATATGGAACTGATGAAATGCCTTTTCCTCTCTGCTCTTGGCAGTCAACTGGAACTCTTTGAAAATTAGGTGATTTAATCTGAAGCTCATTCCCCATTGCATTAAAACACACATTGTGTTTAAATGAGCTCTAATTAAGGCCTTACTATGCATTTGTGATAAATGGTGGCTTCAGTTTTTTGAATCTTGTTAATGTTTTTCCACTTATCATGGAAACACATTATTATTTTAACTATACACTATCCCAGCCCTCTCCCTTTAGGTAAAAGTAAATAACACAGAGGCAAAGAAAAGAGGAAAAAGAAAAGAGAAAGCACAGACAGTAAAATAAGGAAACAGCTCATTATTACAGCTAATGCTTTTGAGTCACTTATCACTAAGTAACAGCACAGGTGCAGGCAAGCCATTATAACAGTCGCAAAGTGTGCTGGGATAATGGAAGGTCCCCAAAAGACCGCCTTTACTTTCTGAGGACGTTGGAAACACCTGTATGGGCAATTACAGACAAGGAGCAACAATGCACAAGAGTCAAGAATGTTCACAGCACAATTTCTAATTAAACCATAGGGTTAAGGGAATTGGGAGGGGAAAAAATCCCCATCACTTTTATGATTGAACAACAAAACAAGGATAAATCTACTGTGGGGTTGTTCAGATGAGGAGCCCTCTAACTCCCAAGGAATGATCAAAACACAAGCAAAGAGAAAGCAAAGAGAGAGGTTCCTTCTTGTCTGCTTTACACTGATATGCTGTTAGCGGTGTTTAAAAATGCACCATTAATTTCTCTCTCTCTCTCTCTCTCTCTCTCTCTCTCTCTCTCTCTCTCTCTCTCGCCGGCATAGTATACTGAAACATGGTCAAAATGGGAGACGCCCCCTAGGGTGGTGGAGAATGACCGAGCTAAGATCCTGTGGGACTTCCAGGTAAAGACGGACAAAATGTTGGTGGCTAACCAACTGGACAAACAGAAGAAGACGGCTAGTGATAGATGTAGCAGTTCCAAATGACAGCAACATCAGAAAGAAGGAACACGAGAAGCTGGAGAAATACCAAGGGCTCAGAAAAGAGCTGGAGAGGATGTGGAGGGTGAAGGTAACGGTGGTCCCAGTGGTAATCGGAGCACTAGGTGCGGTGACTCCCAAGCTAGGCGAGTGGCTCCAGCAGATCCCGGGAACAACATTGGAGATCTCTGTTCAGAAGAACGCAGTCCTAGGAACAGCTAAGATACTGCGCTGGACCCTCAAGCTCCCAGGCCTCTGGTAGAGGACCCGAGCTTGAAGGATAAACCGCCCGCAGGAATTTATTCATTTTTTAATAGAGAAAGAGAGAGAAAAAGAGCCCGTTTAAGCTACCACTCTGTTGTCAGCTGAAACATCAGCTCCCATTGGCATTATACACGATATGACTAGCATATTGATTACTAGGTAACCTAATGATAGGTAGGAGGACTTAATTGAACTTAAAGGTGCAGCCAGTAAATTGTCAGCTTTGCACAAGAAGGGAGAAAAAGATAAACTGCCGCTATCCAAAGACTGAAAAACAAATCTGCCTACCAACACCTTTCAAGGATGATTGTAATTAAAGCTGATCTTTAAAGAAACCTTTTACTTCACACAGTAATCTTAGTGGATAGTAGACTAGTCTTCACCTTTCCTCTTATTTCTAAAATTCTTGAAATGCAGAATTCACATACTGTAACAACCCTTATTGTGTTATAGCACCACTAGGGGGGATTGCCCTACTATTGTAGTAGTTGGGGGAGTCTCCTAGTGGGTGTGTGAGTATAGCGTGGCAGCCATTACATGCTGCTCGTGTTCTGTTCTCAGGACAGACCTCACCATTGTAACGGCCTGGCGCCGGCGACTACCGATCCCCGCACATGTATGTATGGACAGAGTAGAGCCGTGGAGACCTGGCTTGTATGGTCTTATGTTGCTGACAATGAATAAAGGTCTGTTGTTTAATTTAACTGACTGGCTTCGAGTTATCCGGCTAACCTCCACACCTCATGCCCTCTGGACCTGCTAGCCGCTCCTTCCTCGCCAGACTGCTGTTACAATACACATACAGGGTATTGCATAATCAGGCCTAGCAGTTTGGATTTGGGAGACAGACACCCTCTCTACTGTGTAGAGTAGACACAAAATTTTCCATTTTGAAAAAAAAAAAAATATAGTTAGTGCTGGATGAGGTGACCCTGAACTATCCCTTAGTTTTACTCCTCATTTCGGCTCGGACTGCTGCAAGACTCCAAGAGGCATGTCTTCTCCACTCCCTTCTTTTCACTCACTTCATGTTTATTTACAGTTGCAACCTGGCATTTTTGTCTCCCTTAGTCTGTGATTTATTAGGGGCACATTAAGAAAAAAAGTGTCCGTTTAGAGAATAAAGTAGAAATTTTAAACTCAAACTCGAAATAGTATTTTGAGAAAAAAAGTAAAAGTATTATTTCAAGAAAAAACTTGAAACGCTATTTTGAGTAAAAAAGTCAAAATATGAGATTACAGTTGTAGTATCATGCCAAACAACTGCCATGGCTCCTATTATCTCTGCAAAATATTCTGTGCAGTTAGTGAAACAAATTAATTGTCTATCTTATTGTGTCTTATGATTACAACAAATCTTCTGTATTGCATGAAGGTGTAACCATCGGTATCTTTGCATGTGACCATTGATAGTCATTTGATTTTGCACAAATCCGGCCAACTCTTCCAACTTTGACAAGATGAAGCTTTCTCCACCATCTTTTCAATGTCCTCGTACTTATCACCACACTGTATTTAAGTGACCGAGAAATAATCTCTTTGTAACTGATTTTGAAGCACAATTTCATTAACCTTTTATGTCCCACAGTTACAGACCGCTTGCTATAGGGGGTTGCTAGATTGCTGTTTTTCTTTTTTTCCCCAAATACTGTAGGATCTTTACCTTACAGTATAAAGCACTGTTTTAGCTGTAGCAGGTCTTTGTGTGTAGTCATTGAGTAGTGTGAGCCTGTGGGCCACTGAAGCGCATTTTAGTTGGTGGCTATGATTTTCATTACTTTAGATAATTGAATATTTGTTGTGATTTTTCTTTTAATATTGATATAACAGTGTTGTCGTTTCTTTGTGTCAATAGGACTTCCATTTGGGGGATGTAAAAATTTAGGGGCTTGTATGAGATTTTAAAGAATGCTTATTAGATGCTAAGTAAAGCTTACTTAAGATGACTGTTAGGACAACAGCCATCATTGCAAGTCTGCAGTATTAAGAATAACTTGATATTTCTGACTGTACAATACTAATTGTTTACTTACTGACAAACATTTCAAGTTCAACTAAATGAAAAAACAATTTGTGGTAACCTGAATATGATTAAAAATAATTAACAACAATTTTTTTAATGATGTTAAAATGAGCCCAACTTTTATTTTCAAACACAACAAAGTATAACAGCCAACATACTGGACACTGTTCTGCTGAACAACAAACAATTATATTGCCATCACTGTTATAATCTTACAATGAAACAAAGTCTCAGATGTAATTATTCTGAAAATAAGTTTAGGCCTACCAGAAGTTTGTTTTGTACTTACTTATATAATCAAAATAAAATAGTTGTTGTTCTGTCACAAGTGCAGTCTCTGATTTAAACAACACATTTGTTTTTCATTCCAACACATGAGCTGAAATGTTGTATTACTTTAAGGATGGCTTGTTTCCAGTCCAGGCATTACTGCCTGAATGACTATCATGGATCGAGGTGATCCAAATGTAGGTGCAGAAGAAAGTCTTTAACTTCCCTTAAGTACAGTGGCAGTGGATGTGGGTTGGAGATGCAATGAGCTTGAACCTGCAGGCGACCATCTTCACTGACCACACCATCTGTGACGGAGGACTCATCTCTCCTGGTGTCCTGCAAGCAAACAATCACATTTTTTGGAACATGAACTTAATTGCTTTCTTAAAACATTTTTTTCTGCATTTGGTATAAAATAGACTCCAATTTACACAATCTCAGGCTCCCTCCCCACCGGAGAGGTGACATTCAATGTCCCAATTGTCAGTCTGGATAGCCGTGACCACCACCCAACATACAATAATGTCATGAAAGCATCATTTTAAAAAGGGCTGTGCAAACATGGCCAATAACTTTCATTCTAATGATGTGCAAAATGATTTGGGCACAAAACAAAAGAAAACTTGCAGACTTCACTATTTACAGTGTAGACCCTCTAAACTAAGTTTAAGGGATGTGATCTTTCAAGAAATGCAGACCAAACTGTTGTTGTTCGTTTACTTACACAGCATGTCTTGTAGAATTAACTGGAGTCACCAGCAACAGCATAGTGCAGTCATATCTCAAGTCTAATAACAGAAGACAGGAAAAGATCAGTGAAGAAACAACTTCCCCAAACCAAAGCACAAATAAAACAATAAGTAAAACAGGCTGATCTAAAGTATGATTAAAGTTCAGCCTGATTAATATAAATGTCACTGACAGTTGCTAATATATTGGAAAACCAAAATACTTACTGATGTCTTTCTGTCCAACAACAGGAGTGCTGGTCCGGGGCCTCAAAGACAGTAAGAAGCAAGCAGAGGGAGAAAAAGCAGAACATTTTTCAGAAACTGATTTGATCCTTAATGGCTGTGCAATTATTGTAGCATAGAGTTTGCTTATGTTGTTAAATAAAGATAAAGAAGCACAGCTAACTCCTGGCTTATTGTTTTCAACCCCCTGTGGTCTTTTGCTACTCAGGTTAAACATGAGATATATATATATCTATATATATATATATATCTATATATATATCTATATATTAGGGGTGCAATGATACACAAAATTCACGGTTCGGTTCGATACTTTGGTGTCACAGTTCGATATTTTTTCGATACAAAAAAAAATGTTCATTCCTTTTTAATTTGTCATTTATTAAATTTTCACGGCACATTCCGCACCACATCTCTGTGCGTTCATCATTTGTTTGAAGCCAGCTCACCTCCTGCAACTACTTTTCCGAGAATACGTGCTTCTTTTGTGGTTCGGACTCCTGACATTTCTTTGGAGGTGGAGGAACATCACAGTAATTGCTTAAAGGAGCTTGCTTCTTCGACATCTTGAAGAGTTCTAAACAAATGTCTGTCCTCCTCCTGAAAATCTTATGTACGCAAACACGCGTTGCAACTTCTTATCTTGTGCGCGTTTTTTATTTTGACAGCGAATGCGCACCTGCGGACCACTTATGTGCAGCCCTGATTATTTAGCTCGTCATATTGCAGCCACAGAAGTTATTTTGTCCATGAAACCATAAAGCTGCACTTTCGTTTTGCCTTATAGTCTGATTTGTCATAACTTTTCCATTTTGTGGTAAGCTTTTCTTTGGCTGTCACTTCTTCACCCTGACCTGTCTTATTTGGCTCAGCAGAACTAAAATATATATCCTGCTACTTTTACACACGCACTCACATAACACTCAGCGATTCTCTGCGCGATCAACCTCTCACATGTTTAAGCTGCGGGAGATTTCACTTGTCATGTTTGCGTAGTAAGCTAACGATTGATAAGACGATGTCAGAGGAATTGGTGCGCAAATTATCATCACTCACCAATCAGTGCTGTCGCTCTCTATACACAGTTCACGAGATTGCAAAGTGAAAGCAAAAAACAAGCACAAATTCAAACGCGATTTCAATATGTCACATATTGACAGTGGCTCACCGAAGCCAATGACATAATTACCCAGCTACATTTCCGAAAGAATGCAAAAGCATTGACATATATTTTTCCTTCCTACGATAGCCCGACGGGCAGGGCAGAGATAGATTTTGGTAGCACGACTGGAAAACTCGCTAGCCCCGGGACGTCGGGCTAGCGATTTTGCGAGCCCTGTATCTGATTGAGGAATCACTCATCTTTGGAAAAGAGAGTTTATTACAGAGAAATGGCTCTTTCCAAAATAAAAGCTATACTATACGCTTCTTCTGGGCTATATTCTCAGCAGCATATTAAACATATCAGGTCCCCATAAGGAGAATCATGTGCTAACAGCTGTCTAAATGACTCGGGTAAAGTTTGTAGCATGCATGCTTGTTGTTTTTGTCTGCTTCCACTTGTCTTTGCACTAGGATGATGTCCGCGTAAATGTGCAGTCATATTCGTTGTGTTCCCACTAGTGCTGTCAGCGTACATCTCGTTGAAATGACGTTAACGCCACAACACGGCAAATCTCCGTTAACGAGCTACCGCGGATCGCCCCGTGCGTAGGGCTGGACGGCAACACGTTAACGAGCAAACTGCGCTAACACACTAGCTCCCACCCATGTAATTAAGCATTGCGTGGCACATCCAACATACTGTTTTACTTTAGTCCATGAAGCGCTTACCTTCAGGGTCATACGTCACATGAAAACCAAAATAGTTCCAAACGCCAGATCTGAATGAGGGTGGGGGAGGTTCAATTTGCCATGTTGCAAGGAGAGCTTAACTTCTGTCTCGCTAGCTTGCCCTGCGCTCAGTGAATCTGTGTTTGACTACTCTAGGCTACGCCTAGGCTGCACTGTCGAGCGCAGATCCACTGAGCGCTCAACACAGACAGCATCGTCAGAAGGAAAGTTGATAAAATAAATTAAAAATTTTGCATTGTTCGATACATATGCGTACTGAACCGAAAGCACTGTATCGAACGGTTCAATATTGATACGAGTATCGTTGTACCCCTAATATATATATATATATATATATATATATATATATATATATATATATATATATATATATATATATATATATATATATATATAAGATCCTGATCCTCCGCTAAGATCCTGAGAAATAAACCCATCTAAAAAAGAAATTGATCAGTTTTTGGACAACATAACTCTTCCAAAATTATTGGACACTCAAGCAATGGCACTGGATTCACCACTGACACCAGGTGAACTCCAGGAAGCCCTGATAAGTATGCACAATAATAAGGCTCCAGGTCCAGATGGCTTTCCTGCAGAATTCTACAAAGAATTCTGGTCGATTCTAGCACCAGTTTTCTACAGAACGTTGTTGGAAATTAAAGAAAAGGGCAGACTTCCATCAAATATGAATTCTGCAAACATTAATCTCCTGCTAAAACCAGGCAAAGACCCTGTATATCCCTCAAGCTATCGTCCAATATCCCTTATAAATGTAGACCTTAAAATAATCTGCAAAGCTCTCTCAAAGAGACTGGAGAAAATAACCCCCCTCTTAATTCATCCTGACCAAACTGGTTTCATAAAAGGTAGGCACTCATCAACAAATACACGTAGATTACTTAATTTGATAGACTACTCATACAGTAAAAACCTAGAAACTACAATATTCTCTTTAGACGCAGAAAAAGCATTTGACAGAGTTAACTGGAAATTTCTATTTGCAACTTTACACAAATTTGGTTTTGGATCCTCTTTCATAAACTGGTTAAAAATATTATATAATTCCCCAACAGCTTGTGTTAGAACAAATGAACAGACATCCTCCAGCTTCTGTCTCTTGAGGGGCACCAGGCAGGGATGCCCACTCTCCCCTTCACTATTTGCAATTTTTATTGAACCACTAGCAGCAGCAATTAGACAGAATTCAGTAATTAAGGGCATAAAATGCAAGAACGTGGAACATAAAATCAGCCTTTATGCGGATGATGTGTTACTCTTTCTCCAAAATTCACAAACCAATATCTCTGGGGTGATTGAATTGATAAACTCTTTTGCAAGAATATCAGATTACTCAATTAACTGGTCAAAATCTACAGTCCTACCGATTAATTGCTCCTTCCATAATTCCTCTTCTACACCACTGCAATCGGGAAATATAAAATATTTAGGTATTAATGTTTCTCCCAAGCTTGCAGATCTAACTAAATTAAACCATATCCCACTTTTAAAGAAGGTAGAAGATGATCTGGCTAGATGGAAATGTCTACCCATATCACTCATGGGAAGGGTTGCCGCTATAAAAATGATGGTCTTACCAAAAATAAATTATTTATTCTCAATGATCCCAACTAAACCGCCACAAGATTGGTTCAGATCTCTAGATTCATGTATGTCCAAATTCCTTTGGAAAAATAAACCCCCACGTATAAGCTTAAAAACTCTACAAAAGACCAAGGATAAAGGAGGACTAGAACTGCCTAACTTTCAGCACTACTTCTTAGCCAACAGGCTTCAGTTTATCTCAGGATGGCTAAAACACACCCTCTTAGATGAACCTTGGCTAGATGTAGAACAAGCACTCTGCAATAATCTAGAGATCTCAGACCTACCATTTATCAGCTCAAACATCCAACGACATGAATGCTTTAAAAGCATCAACATCAGCTCTTCTCTGACAGCATGGTGGGAGTTTCTAAAATTGACGGCGTCTTCATTAATCCCATGCAAACGTACACCTATCTGGAACAACCCTGACATATTACAAAACAATAATATGATAAACTTTTCAGATTGGAGTGATAAAGGAATCAAATATTTAGAACATATACTAGAAGGAACAGAATTTATTTCATTTGACGGACTAGTTACACAATATGGGATCAACAAGAAAAGATTTTTAGAATATCAACAAATTAAATCCATAGTAAAAAAGAAATTTAAACCGGGTCAAGTTGAACTACAAACACCACCAAGTGTGGTTCAATTTCTTACTCTTAAACCCCCCAAATTACTATCCAAAATATACAGAATGCTTTCTAAAACAGATGAATCAATATCACTTCCTATTGCAAAATGGGAAGCGGATTTATCAGTTAACTTAGACCTAAACTTCTGGTCTCAGATTTGCTTAAAAACCTTTCATCTAATTAGAAATCCCAGTCTTCAATTAATTCAATACAAAATATTACATAGAGTGCACTATACAGGTCATCGGATGTTCAAGATGGGCTTTACGTCTACCAACAACTGCTCACACTGCCAGACCAATTCACCGGACAATTATATCCACGCTCTTTGGTTCTGTCCACCAGTTCAGAAGTTTTGGCGCGAGATATGTGAAGACTTATCGAAGTGTCTGAAATGTAACATTCCAACTTCCCCCTTAGTGTGTTTGTTGGGCAGCTTAGATAATGTCACTTCAGAAAAGAATATCGCCCATATGGTTTTCACTGCCCTATGCATAGCCAAGAAAACAGTCCTCATGAACTGGAAAAATAAAAATAATCTTAATTCTAACCAATATAGAAATTATCTATTAGATTACATTAGTCTTGATACAGCCTCTGCCACCACATCAGATCAATTGCTCTGGGCTCCTTTGATCAGCTCCATCACCTAGTGGGGGTGGGGGGTCATAGTTTGGTCCCGCCTTCACTGTTGTGATTGGTGTGGGGGTAGGGACAGGCTTAGGGCGTCGGGGGGGTTCCCCGGAGGCATCTTCCTTGGGGGGCTCAACCCGGGGTAGCGGTCATGTCCGGTTAGGGGCTCTGTTGGCTCTCCGGTGACTGTTTCCTCGCGGCTGCGTGCAGCGGGGCTAGGGGAGGGTCTGTGCTGACGGACGTGGGTTACTGACCTGGTAGCCTGGCTGCCCCTGGGTGGGTCCGGGATGGGCGTGAGGTTCTGGGGGCGCTCCGTCTCTGGGCTGGGACCCGGACCGGGCCTCGGGGGCTTGGGTCCTGGTTGGTGTGTTGCCGGGGTTGTGGGCGGGTGGGTGCATGGGGGCCCAGCCCTGGAGCAGGGTGCCGCCGGTGCGTCGAGCCACCTGGGGGGCTCTTCAACTGGTGGGGGAGATTGTCACATCTTGCAGGAGCTTTCCTCTCCTCAGGAGCTGCCTCTGCAGGAGGGGGAGATACAGGAGAGGTGGAGGAAGATCTCAGCCTGGGTGTTTATTGTCTTATGTAGTCTGGAAGATGAGTGGATGGTGGGGTGGGTGCAGTTTTCTCTGTGGTGGGGTTGGGTGGACTGTCCCGGGCTCTGTGGGGCCGGGCGGCGCTGCTGCACTGGGCCCGGTCTGGATGGGCCTGGGCCCCCTTTCCCTGGCGGGTCGCGGAGTATGGGGGTGCCTACTGGGGTCAGCGGGGGAGCTGGCCCCAGGGAGGGGTCACCTCAGACATCGGTGCGTTGGTGGTTCTTTGTGTCCGGGGATGGGCGTCCAGGTACACACCGGCTCACTCCTTGGCGGCCGCTTATCGGGGCCTGGAGCCTGGGGCTCGCTCGGGCCACTTCGGAGGTGGGGTGCCCCCGGCCTCTCGGCCTGGGGCTCGGTCACTCAGGCGCAGCTGGCTGCCGGCGGAGCTCACGGGCGCGTCACTGCAACTCCCCCTGGCTTCTGCTCCGCGGCTGCTGAGTGAGCCCTCATCTGGGACTCTCCTCAGCTCTTTCCGGGACAGTGGCGCAGCTGCCCCTCTGTTGGTCTTCCTTGGTCTCTTGTGTTCTGGGGGCCTCTGGATGTCTGGAGTTTTGATCTCCTCCACACCTGCTTCACGCCCTGGAGGACGGGGCTGTGGCCCCCCCACACCCTCTAGCAGATTATTACATGAAGGAACCTTTTAAAAAAACAAAAAACAAGCGCGTCCATGCTCACAGGTGTACACACGGGTGATCACACCCACAAACTACACCCTTTTTGGCTCCTACCTCAAAGCACACTGTGTTCTGTTGATCTTATGTGCTGCACAATAATGTTTAACATTTAGTATTTACTGTCATATTCCCATATATCATTGTGATGTTGTTTATTCTATTACTCTTGTTCTCTTCTGCTTGCTTTCTTTTTTCTTTCTCAGCAGGTGATCCAGGTGATTGATATATGCATTTTTTTTTCTCTGCCCGTTCTGTTGGTTTTTGTCTTTTGCCCTTCTCCCCTGTCCCTCTTCTCAGCTGTTTCTCTTTCCCTCTTTCTTTCTCCCCTTCTTTCCCCCAGTCAAGTCTGTCCCGTATTCAGTAAGTGAAAATAAAATAAACAATAAAAGGTGAATCAAATGGACCATTACGGCAAGGCTGGGATGGTCAGTTTGGTAAAGTAAATCCGTTGGGCATCTTTCTTTGCCTTTAGACAACAATTCTGATGGCAAAAGAGCCAAACGGGACAGGCCAAAAAAAAAAAAAAAAAAAAAAAAGAAAACCAAAATAGTTCCAAATGCCAGATCTGAATGAGGGTGGGGGAGGTTCAATTTGCCATGTTGCAAGGAGAGCTTAACTTCTGTCTCGCTAGCTTGCCCTGCGCTCAGTGACTCTGCGTTTGACTACTCTAGGCTACGCCTAGGCTGCACTGTCGAGCGCAGATCCACTGAGCGCTCAACACAGACAGCATCGTCAGAAGGAAAGTTGATAAAATAAATTAAAAATTTTGCATTGTTCGATACATATGCGTACTGAACCGAAAGCACTGTATCGAACGGTTCAATATTGATACGAGTATCGTTGTACCCCTAATATATATATATATATATATATATATATATATATATATATATATATATATATATATATATATATATATATATATAAGATCCTGATCCTCCGCTAAGATCCTGAGGGACTTCCAGATACAGACGGACATAATGGTGGTAGACAAACAGAAGAAAGAAGACGGCCGTAGTGATCGATGTAGCGGTTCCGAATGACAGCAACATCAGGAAGAAGGAACACGAGAAGCTGGAGAAATACCAAGGGCTCAGAAAAGAGCTGGAGAGGATGTGGAGGGTGAAGGTAACGGTGGTCCCAGTGGTAATCGGAGCACTAGGTGCGGTGACTCCCAAGCTAGGCGAGTGGCTCCAGCAGATCCCGGGAATAACATTGGAGATCTCTGTCCAGAAGAGCGCAGTCCTGGGAACAGCTAAGATACTGCGCAGGACCCTCAAGCTCCCAGGCCTCTGGTAGAGGACCCGAGCCTGAAGGATAAACCGCCCGCAGGGGCGTGCTGGGTGTTTTTTTTTTTTTATATATATAATTAGTTAGTTATGGCTATGGATTGAAAATACCCCCCACACCCCACCCCTAATGGCTGCACCTCCCGAAGAATTTTGTCTGTGCTCTTATCTCACTTTTTTATTTCAAACAATCAACAGAAAATTTCAGACATATTTTTATGTAAGGTTTTAAAGGCTGTGGTGTTAATTTTTAAGTAACATGAGCCCAGCGACAGCAGCAATGCTAGGCTAACACTAACTAGCTAGCAAGATTATAAACCTGGTGCTAAACTAAGAGAAGCCACAAAATCAGTTTGAATAAGAGTAAACATTTACTCACCAAGTCAGTGTATCAAGTAAAGATCCACAGCAATGACAATAATCTCTTGAGCTGACGCCTTTCCAGGTTTGCTCAACATATTCCATAACAAATGCTGGCACCATCAACATGCGGACTGATCCGAGAGGGAGGAGGACGGTAGTGATGTGGCATTTTCAAAACACATCTTACAGCTTACTTAGTTTTTCTAAGTTAAGACAACTCAAATAAATTGAGTTTATCAGCATTTTTGCATAAAATGTACTAGTAACTTATTTAAATCGAGTTCTAATAACAAAGTGATAAAAACTGAGTTCAGCCTATTTAATATTTTTAATTAAACAATATTACATTTTACAGTGTAGTGCTTCAGTTGTTATAGTAACTACTGAAGCACCAGTTACTGTTTCACTATTTGACTTCAATAAAAACAATTGATTGGTTCCTGTATTTTCAGATACCAATGTTGATACTCACTTTGTCATGTTCGAGTATATAGCTAGTTTGCTACATTGGCCACAGCATGTTTGTGGTATAATGCTACTGTTAAAGTTGACAGGTCAAGCTCGGGAGATTTGTTATGCCCTATCTTCCAGCAGACTACCACGTTGGCAGTTGAAATCTCTTGGCTCACAGTATAAATGTTGCAGCATATCATCTCTCCTCCAGTCTGATCCACGTCATAGATTTAGTGATACTCACAAACAATTGCCAGCCCCATAATAGACCAAAGAAGCCACAGGCGAGACCCAGCTAGGCCTACAAGTGTTCTATGGTGTCAAACACATGTGTTGACGCTGTAACAACCCTTATTAGGTTATAGCACCGCTAGGGGCTGTCATCCTGTTGTTGTAGTAGCTGGAGAGTGTTGTAGTGTGAGTGCAGTGGCAGCCATTACAGCCGAGCATGCTGCTCTCCGTGCATCTATTTAGAGAGAGACCGTCCATTGTAACGGGCTGGCGCCTGCTAGCCGCTCCTTTCTCACCAGACTGCCGTTACAACGCCAAGACTTAATAAAGCCCACATGAAACACTTCTTCCACACTCTTAGATCACAATTTCAATGAGCTGGAACTATGGAAAAGATATTGGAAATTTCCTAGAGGCTCTCAGAATTATTGCTATGGTGTATGATAAGTGGATTCTAGTTCATCTTGACTTACGGTACACTGGTTTAGTTGTTTGTTTCTTTTTTGTAACATTAACAAACTTCTGTTTGTTTTTATGAGAGGTGGTGTTACAGCTCTAGCAGGTCTGTGTGTTGTGTTGGTGTGTCTTTTCTCATTTAGTAGCTCAGCTGCTGCCCATCTGTCCTGAGTGGACAGCTGTATGCGTTCAACAATCAGGCACTCAGCAGTATAAGTATAAGCTCCATCAATACGCTAGAGCTTACGTGGCAAATTCTGCTTGTGTTAGCTAAGCTCGGTGTTTTCTTTGCACTGCTAGTAAGTAGCAGGTATCCCCTGACAGCAGAAGTTGCATGCTAGGCTAGCTAGGATAGCTCAGAAGGTAGTGTTTGCCACATGATGATGATTGGAAGGTTGGGTGTTCAAGTCCACCGAAAGGCTACCTAGGTACCCTTGAGCAAGGTACTGTCTCTGCTCCCTAGGCGCTGGATTGGTAGTTACCCACTGCTCTAATGAGTGAATGGGTTAAATACAGAGGACTAATGAATTTACTACGGGATAAAGTAGACATTATTATAATTAAACTTGTCTCTTTGAGTTTAATCTTTTTTAATAACTAACACTAACACTCAGGGAGCATCAAGTGAGGTGTGTTCTAAGGTCAGTGAATCCCAGGAAGGCGGCAGGTCCTGATGGAATACATGGAAAGGTTCTCAGAGCATGCTGACGAACTGACCGGAGTCTTCACTAAAATCTTCAACCTTTCCTTGTCATCAAACACCATCCCGCCCTGCCTCAAAACCTCCACCATCATCCCCATCGCCAAGAAGACAGCTGTGGCCAGCCCAAATGACTACAGGCCTGTTGCACTTACGCCTGTAGTGATGAAGTGCTTTAAGAGACTGGTCTGTCAGCACATCAGGGCCGGTCTGCCTCCCAGTCTGGACCCCCACCAATTTGCCTACAGGACAAATCGTTCCACCGAGGACGCTATCACCATAGCGCTCCACACTGCGCTGAGTCACCTGGAGCACCGAGGAAGCTATGTGAGAATGCTCTTTCTGGACTTCAGCTCAGCATTCAATCATATCATCCCAGAGATCCTGGTCCAGAAACTCTCACCTGGGACTCTCCACCCCCATCTGCCTCTGGATCAAGGACTTCCTGACAAATAGACAACAGTCTGTCAGACTCGGCCCCCACCGGTCCAGCACCATCACACTCAGCACCGGGTCTCCACAAGGATGTGTTTTGAGTCCCCTCCTGTTTACGCTCTACACTGCTCCCCTACCCATCTCTCAAACGGTTGATCTGATATCCTCGTGTTGGTGTTGTTCCCAGATCATCATACTAAATGTTGTTCCAGGATCAACATTGCAAGTGACCAATCAGAATGTTGTGACGTCATACTTTTGCGACTTCGGGAAAAACCGGCGTAAAACAAAAAACTGTACTTAAGCTGCGTGAAACCGCCTCTGTCCGCCGATCAATGGACCCTGACCCTAACCCTAACCGTAACCCTTTAATAAACAGTAAGCAGAATTGATATTGTCCTTGCAACATTGGAATTTCATAAATGCACGAATGGCTTGGCGCGCAAAGGAATAACGTCACAACAAAGTGATTGGTCATTTGCAATGTTGAACCTGGAACAACATTTTCATGATGGTCTGGGAACAACACCAACACGAGGATATCAGATCATCCCTCTCAAACACCATCATAAAGTTTGCGGATGACACCACAGTGGTTGGACTCATCTCAAGGGGGGATGAGTCGGACTACAGAGATGAGGCCAACAGACTGACTGAGTGGTGTTCAGTTAACAACCTCCAACTGAACACCATGAAAACTAAAGAACTTATCTTGGACTTCAGGAAGGGCAGAGCAGACCCGGCCCCACTTTACATTCACGGGAACTGTGTGGAGAGGGTACGCTCCATGAGGTTTCTGGGCGTGCAGATCTCTGATGACCTCTCCTGGACTGCAAATACTACGGTGGTGGTTCTAACGTACGGCATAACAACATGGTATGCAGGGTGATCAGCTGCGGACAGGAAAGTACTGCAGAGGGTCATCAACACAGCCCAGAAGATCACTGGCTGCTCTCTGCCCAGCCTGGAGGTCACTGCAAACTCTCGGTACCTCAGCAGAGCTGGCAATATCATCAAGGACCACTCTCACCCCAGCAACCAACTGTTTGAACTATTACCGTCAGGCCGGCGGTACAGGTCACATAAAACCAGGACAAACAGATTCGGGGATAGCTTCTTTCCTAGAGCTATCACCGTAGTAAATAAGCACAAAAACAACTGAACCTATTCCATACCGTCACTGTCATTATATTATGCTGCTATTCATACTGTCATTATATTAATGCTGCTATCCTGTATATATTGTACATACTATTGTTTGAGTACTTACGATTGTTTTTTTGTACTTTTTATATTTTACATTTATATTTATTATTGAAACTTGCACCAAGGGAGTGGCACTCCAATTTCGTTGTACTCTGTACAATGACAATAAAGGCTATTCTATTCTATTCTAAAAACCTTTATGTTTGTTGCTGTTTTGAGGGTCTGTGCTAAGCTAATCTAAGATAAAAAATAGTGGAAGCTTATTCATACCCATATCATACTTGAAATAGCTACTGTACTGCAATAAATGTAGGATCCGTCTCTTTTTTTCTACATTTTGGCAACCATTGGAAGATATTTAAGTGATGCAGCTAGTCTTTAAAGTTAAATGATATGCATTTTTGCTAATGTTAACCAGCTTATCCCTAAGCTAGTTTGGAGTTTTTAAAAAGTAATAGTAAGAGACAGCAAAGGTGACTGACAAACCTCACACTGTGAAATGATGAAGACTCCTCATACAGTTTTAACACACTCAATTTTGGTGGTTTTTTTCTTTCTTTTTTAAAGTAAAACAAGTATCTTTTATCTTACTGTTCATATAACCCAAATTTCAATCGCACAGTATACTGTATTACTGGAATCTTTTTTTTTTCTTTTTTTTTTTTACATAAATTGTAGCTGGCAGAAAATTTCTTTCATATCTTACATATTTTTCATAGGGCAAGTACTGTGACATGTCACTGTAAGAGTCAGAAAAGAATGATGAGGGTCCGAGTAAATAATGCACGTGTGCACATGCATTTAAGAGCAAGAAACAGACCTTCTTAGCCTAGTGTGTGCAGACAGCTCAGCACCTGAGGAGCAGCGGGTGATTACCTGCCTTAATGGGCTTAACATGCATGACAGTAGGAGGTCTGCTGTCCATCAATCAGGGGTGAGTTGTGCAAGGTACACACACTCAATTAGGGACCAACAGGGGAATAAAGAAGGTGATGGTGGAAATGTGACGTGAAGAAGGGATGATGAAAGAAAAAAAAGCTGCAGTGAAAGAAACTCCTGTAATGATTTTTCTCGTTAAAAAGAGGGCCATTTAAAGCTCTTTAACCCTCAACATTGACAATTTCTATATATTTCCCCTTGCTCTCAAGCTTCTCTCTTTATAAAAATCTATGGAACCACTATTTTTCCCCCTGTGCTAGACAAAGTTGATAGCAGATTAAGACATCTGTAATGCAGCACTTCAGCCATCCCGCTATATTTTTTTCAGGGCCTGAAGCTTTTATATCTATTTATCATCATAGCCATTAGTAAGAGTAGAGATATTCAGACGGTGCTTTCCCATGATAGTGTGTAATGATCCCAGCTTCTAGCTCTATGTAACATCCCCAGTCCATAGCTCTGATTTAGGTGAGGGAAAATATTCGAATAGAGAGGTTTATATTTATTCATGACTTTATTGTGAAATAAGTCATAACCAAATTCCATGCAGTATTGTGTTACTTTTTATGCCATGTGTTTTAAGTTAATCTGTGATAAATGTTTTAAACACAAGGCCTTCAGAATTTCTTATGATTGTCAGAAAAGCGCCCATTTTAGCTGCTTAACCCTTTAAGACCTACCATAGAACCAAGTCCGCCAGAGCTTATAGTATATTTTTACATGCTGTGGAGCCATTTTTTGGAGCATTTCAAGTTGCTATACATCAATACAAACATTATAGCCCAAATCTTAATAATATGTCTGCATTAAGTGCATAGTAATTACATAAATTGCAAAAAAGTGCAATAAACTAGAAAAAAATAGAAAATCGTTTTTGATTTTTTAACATAAATTTCTAGTTAGAGAAATTTAAGAGGCTTATCCCTCAAAACTGTAAATACAAAAAAGTTGCACAAACTAGTTTCCCACCAAAGGAAATTTATTTTAAGTGTCTTCATAGTTTTATTTTTGAGATACACCAATTTTCATATACTGCAGGAAAAATGAAAAAATATATTATAGTGCAAATTTGCAAAATAACAGCATATGCATCAAAATAAACTATTTCCAGCAGTGCAATATGAGTCCTCAGCATCCCAGAATCGATACAGAAAGTCATAAAGTCAAACATAACTTTTAAAAACACAAGTATAGGCTCATAAGGCCATGATGGTAAAAAACTACATTTCCGCAAAATGATGTCACTTCCGGTTCCGGGCAGGTCATGCCGGACATGCGATAGTTCGCGCTGATGGACGTAGGAAGTGTTACAAACAGCTGATCGGATCGGCAAAGCGTGTTTCTGGAATATTATGTTTTTGTTGCTGCAAGTACTTTTTATGCAGTTTTTGCAAAGCTATATGTGGAAGGAAACTGTGACCTAGGACAAGCTGATGGCATAAGATGCAAGTACAACTCCTCCGGTTTCATATGCAAAAAAAATTATTGCGCTAGCTTACGTGGTTGCAGTGCTACCGGGATTTAAAAATAGTTACGCAAAATGGAGCGTGTCCGCTCCGACCGGCTTTAAAGGGTTAAAATCATCTAATAGTCAGACAGCTATAATATTCTAGTTAGTTGGACAAGAGTAGAGGTTTTCAAAGAGAGTAATAGGTGGGTAATATCTGTGCCACAGTGTGAAAAAGACAGCTTGGCCACCTGTGTCTCACTATGGTAGCTCACAGAGTTACAGATCAATAGATTAAATACGATATTGTCTGGGGTACTGGCATCAAAGCCTAAGACTATCAAACATTATTTCCTGTGAGGAATATGACAAAACTGAAGAACAAGAACTTACAAAGCGAAAATTAACAAACTTGCTGTGACATTACTTTTTAGTCCTTTTGTGCATCATTAGCTACAGTAACAACATGGCTCCAGGGATGGCACTGTCAGTATGGTAGATAGTATGCAGCTCTGGACGAACCTAAATCCCTTTGAAAATACTGGCATAATTGCTATGAAATTTGTTACTGATGTTTCCTAATTACTCGATGATCCTGTTGCTACCATTTTGTTTTTGCTTGATATTCTTTGCTAACTATTATATGGGCTGTCATTTGGCAGACATGTAAATTTGCCCTCAAGATGAACAACAATCTCCTGGGTAATCCTTTAGCTTTTCATGTGGCATCACCATGGCTTGTGCTATGCTTAATGACCAAATATCTGACATTTGATTAAATGCCAGGTATACACACTCACAGGCAAAAGAATGCAGTACTGTGCAAAAGTCTCAAGCCACCCCTCATTTCTTTAGATTTTTTGACAAAAATGGAAAGTAGATGCAGCAGTTGAAATATTCCCAAGCATAAAAGGAACTACAGCACAGCAGGCAAAAAGGTTTTTACAAATCTAACAAACATGAAAGGCAATATTTGGAACAACCAAATTTTTTCTTCCACATAATTTCTTTGAGGAGTCTTCAGGAATGGTTCTCAAGGCATCTTCCATTACTTGTTAAAATGATCCCAAACTGCTTCAGTAAGGTTGAAGTTCAGGTTCTGGGGAGGCCAATCCATGACAAATAGTATTCCACTCTGTTTTCCTATCCAAGTGTGCTCTTGGAACTGTCTTCATTCCAGCTATTTCACAACAAGGGCTAGTTTTACAGGCAGAAACATGGGTTCCCCAGTTTCACCCATTGTGGCCAACTTGTACATGGAAGAAGTGGGGAAAAGGGTTTGTTATCTTTCTCTGGAACACCACCAAGTCATTGGTTCTGGTATGTGGATGACACCTGGGTGAAAATCAAATCTCAGGATGTACCACAATTTAAGGATCACATTGGTCTTGTCCATATTCATGGGCTGCATCCTCCTGAGGGCGCATTTGTAGACCGATTACGTCACAGCGACGCGCCGAAGGCTGTCCAAATTCGTAAACTCCTCCGAATGCAGCCGACAAATGCGTCCTCCTTTTCCCCGAATTTGAAGGATCGGTCGGGTATGTCCTTCGTGGCCTACCATATCCCAGAATTCATAGCGCGGCCCAGCCAAACTCCAATTTCCAATAATGGCGGCCGCTACTAAGTTTTAAAATTACTCTTACTAATCTTTCTGGGTCACAAAATAAACTTTTAACATATTTTCAGGTGAGAAAGTAGCTGTGTAAACATCAAACATCTGCTCGGTTTATCAAGGCACTGCATATTTGCAAAAGTGCTTCGATGTTTTCGGAGCATCTGCTACCCACCAGCTCGATAGCAAGCCGGGAGCTCGAGGGTCACTGAAGCCGCCGAGAACGGCACAACTCCCGGCACATCATTTTCAGATCACCGCGGAGTTTCGCTACACTGGTTAAACGTAATATATAAGTCACTTAGACAACCTAAACATTTTATTGTTGGGCTTTTTTCAGTGTTTTATTTGTTCGTGAGTCAATCGGTTTGGCTGAGATTAAAGTTATTAGATTAGATAAAATAAAATTTTATTAATCCCCCGGGTGGGTTCCTCCGGGATTTTTACACAGCTGACTAAACGTCAAACAGAAAACTGATTAAACAGAAGTGTGAGACGGTCGAGAATTTATGCCAGTGTCCTGTTATATTTTAGATAGCAAGGAACAGACGGCTGAGTTTATTAAACTCCACCGAGACAGCGGTGACGCTAATTAGAAGGCTAGACCGTCCAATTTCCCCAGCCGTTTACTTCTGGCCTACCCGACCTTCTGAGGACCCGGCCCACGTAGACCGCGAAGGCCGGGTCCTCAGGAGGATGCAGCCCATGAATTTGGATACGACCATTAACTTAGTGGACCTGTACTGGCCTCGTAGAACCACTTTCTACTATCCAGGAGTTAAACACCTCCACACAAAAGTCACTGACGCCAGAGTGGGTTTAGACTTTGCTTTATATGGCAGGTGTGAAACTGTAACAACAAAATACAGTATATATGAGTGACAAATTAAATAATTACTTGAGGAGCTGCGTGACCAAGTGCTAATGCTAACACCAAACAACTGTCTACGAACCATAAATTAGCACGCGTAAAACAGCATCTAATTAACTGCTATTAATCAACATAAAAGTGCCAAACAATAATGCATACTCACAGGGAATGCCTTTTTATCAGCCTTTCACAGCATAGATCACATTCAGTCGATTGTCTGATTCTTTCTTACACTTCCCCCGTCTGCACACGGACCATGCCTTTCTCTTAAAGGGCCAGTGCACTAACCAAACAAATCAAACATGTACAAATTTGACAACAGTCAGAACAGGACCAACACATCGAACTCACCAGGGAGGATATGAAAAGTGGCAGGTTAGCCTTCTTAGACTGTGAGATTTCCATCATTTAAAAGTTGACGTAAACCTACGCATACAGATCAGTATGTAGGGTTTGACTCTCATCATCCACTTGAGCACAAACTCGGTGCCATCAGGACGCGACAACACAAAGGGAACACCCTCCCCACAGCAGCCAGAGAAGCAGAAGAACATCAAGAAGGACCTGTAAATGTGGTTTTCCCACCTGGACATTTGTCAAAGCTGGGTAGGCACCTAAAGAAAGCTCCAGGTGATCCAGGAGAGAAGGAAGCTGCCTTGGCAAAAACCCTTTGTGATCCCTTATGTGTCAGGAGTATCGGGAACAGTTGTGAGACATTTTTTCTAAAACAGTGTCTCTGTGGTTTTTAAACCCCCAAAACACGCTGCAACAAAAATTGATCCATCCGAAGGATGGGGTTCCCCAACACAAACAGAGTAAAGTACTGTAAGCTGTTAAGTGCCAGGAGGATTGACAGGATTTATACAAATCCTGATTTGGGAAACCAAACAACCTCTGGCTAAGCAGATGGCACAACACAGAAGAGCTAACTTGCCAGGACTTTTCAGAGACTATTTAAGTCTCTGAAAAGTGTGAGGTACAAGGATCGGACTGATGATGAAATAAAAACAGAAGATTTCCAGAGAAAAACTCTGATCTTGAGAACGAATTAATTATTTAAAAAAAATACAAGAAATTCTGGTTTCTTGGAAACCAAATAAAGAAATTGACGTGGTTCAAGACTTTTACCCAGTCTGTTACCCATCTGTAACCCTTCGATCATTATAATTCTCTCTTAAAGCATTCTCACAGAAAAACTGTTTTAGTATGTAGGGTCTTCTTCAGGAAAGCCAGTTAAACACAGGTTCAATAATTTAACAAACTGCACCATAGCCTAGTTTATGAAGCAGGCACAAACCGGTAGCTGAGGATGAAAATCAAATGGTTCTCACGTGTGAGCTGTGTCTATACAGCACAATTGAAAATAACTGAGGTAAATCATTAATAAGGCATAAAACAATCAAATAAGCCACAAGGTGAAATGAATCAGATAGGTTGTGTGAAAGTGCGAGTGAGTAAGTGAGTGAGAGGAAGACGTGGGCTAGGGAAGAAGGGCTAGGCAGAACTGAATACACAAACTGAAGGGTAGTGAGGGCCCATAATGTTAACTACAATATAAGCACAGGCCAGCTAGGATGGGATGAGTTGGGGACAAGTTTACTGGGCACAGTACAAGGCAACCACATGAGTGATTACCACCTTACGCAAAATTCAACCTTTAGCCATTCCAGTAAAGTATAATCCCAAAACCCAAATCTTCCTATTTCTGTGATTCAACAGAGAAGCCTTAATGACTTCCAAACTGTTTTCTTTTTTCATTTATGTTCTTAAAGTCTCAGAACACTGAAAGCTTATTGCAAACAGATTGCAGTTAACATTTTGTGACTTTTTTCTAATTGAATTTTAACGATCATGCAGTTGTATGACAGTCATGACATGGCGATGGGTAAATAGTCGCATATTTTCCATCTGTGTCACCATAGAAAAGCTGAACAAATGAGCATGAGGAAAACTTGCAGCAGCAAACCAGTCCTGTAGTGTGAGTAGTTTGAAATGCTTAACCCAGGAGACAGGGCTATTTCATTTTTACATTTTTATTTATTTATTTTGAATAGGCCTCAGAGGTACCCATTGCTCTAATATCATCCATTTTCAACATTTTTAAAAGCTCCGATCACAGTATTGCAAACAGTTCAAATTAGAGGAGGACACTCTGCTTTCAAGTTTTTACAAAGCCACGATTAATTTGTCATGCTCCTGTAGGTATGATTCACATATGTGTAATCAGGTTACTGCTGTTCCCTGCAAGCACTATAATGATCTAAACCAAATGATGAATGAACTCATAAAATGTGCAGGTGTGTTCTTAGCTCAGGTCCTGTAGGAGTCACTTTGTTGGGATATGTCGCGGAGGACGCAAATGCAAGACATAGGAGGATGCAAAAAAGGGGGGAAAAAGCAACTAAAAAGCAAGCCTTTATTATGGCTGATCAAAAAGTCCAAAACATGTAAATATAAAAGCAAAAACAAATCAGCAAACTAAACACAAAACACCAGGGATTGGAGTCCTGTCGGAGCTACTATGGGAAAAGGATAAAATGATACAGGAACACAAACACCAGCATCTCTCGAGAGCAGCAAACCATCCACAAAGACAGAGGGGAAGACAGGACTATTTATACGCACAAGGGACTGATTAAAGATGAAAAACAGGATGAGAATGAAGCACAGGTGAAAATAAGTAACTCCTATTAATTCATACCTTGAGAGTATGGTCCTCATCAGTTTTGATCAAAGCTAAGAATTTCCTCATAATGAGAGTATCTATATCTGTATCATATCTATTTTGAATGTATAAATAACCTATGGCATTAATAAGTGGATGAATAATCCTTATTTACTATTATATTTTAGGTTTTTGCAACACTAATTTTTCAAGAAAACCCATCTACTGTCATTCAATATTATGTCCCATTTGACATGAAAACATAATAGCTGTAAAAATTTAATATATTTTATTAAAAGTGAAAATGTCAAAGTTTAATTGTTAAACTGTTCGGATTTATTATATAATCATCTATAACCACAATGCTGTCCTCATCGCTATAGTTCAAAAAATCTCATCTCTTCCATCTGTAATTAGGATTATATCGTTAATTAGCACCCAGAACACAAAACAATCAAAAATGCTTAAGGCAAACTAGTCTTTACATTCAAAGCAGTTGTGGGAAACCTTGCATGTTTGGGACTTGTACATCTTTACTGAAATGGCAGCTCTCATGTTTTCATAATAAAAACCCAGCCTTTGATCTCTGTTTTAATCTCAGGAAACTCTCATTTAGTTTTCTCAGGAATCGCACAATGAATGCATTCTAATTTGTTTAGTTTCAGATTATTTAGTTACAATTTTTATTGCGCTGGAAAGATTTCTTTGCTCACACTCATGGTCATTATCTGTACTATAAGGACGTGATCGTTGTCATTCATTGATAAATGGTAAATGGCCTGTATTTGTAAAGCGCTTTACGAGTCCTTTACACATCCAGTCATCCACCCATTCACACACTGGTGATGGTAAGCTACATTGTACCCACTAGGGCGCACTGACAGAGGCGAGGCTGCCGGACACTGGCGCCACCGGGCCCTCTGACCAACGGGTGAAGTGCCCAAGGACACAACGACCGAGCCGGGGCTCGAACCGACAACCTTCCGATTACAAGGAAAACTCCCAACTCTTGAGCCACGATCACCCATGATCATTGTCTCTACTGATCCTATAGCTGTATGTCACAACATGCCACAGTGCTCCCCATATGGCGCACTTACTCTTTCCCCAATGCAGTGGCAAACCATTATGTGCAGTGTAAACCATACGAAATAAAAAGCTGACACACACACACACACACACCCTAGCATTCATGCTGTTTAAGAAACCAGTTGGTTGAATAAAACCACTGACAGATCAACATGCGCCAAAATAAACCAGGTAATTTACAAAACCTACTCAAAACAATGGAAGGATCAAATTGTTTTAACAATTCAGAGAGTAGTTATGACTCTATTACAGTTTTTGAGAGTACAAAAAAAAGTACGCCCAGAGATAAAAATCATGTTTATCTCTGCTGGCATTTTACATCAGCAATGTCATCAATCTGTCATTCTTAGTACAGCTCATGATATTTAGTTAAGTGCAGCACTTAACATGTGATTTTCAGATTCTCAGGAACAAATTATTGCTAATATTGCAAATAAGAAGCAGTTCTAAAAATAACCCTTAACTCCATTTGGCTTTTTTCCAGGAAAATTTGATATTTTATGAAAAACAGACTTTTAATGATAGTCATAAAACAAAGTAACATATTACTATAACTGTGTTACATTTTCTAGTAAACAGTAAAATAACAATCTGCTTTATTCAATTTAGTAATTACATTACAGTTACAATTATGTTGTTACCCGTGTTACAGGTGCTTCTGTTATCTGCACACAGGGCAGACTGAAAAAAGAAAAAGTAATTTAATTTTGGCATAGCACGCTATTGGTGAAACTTGTAAGTACGCCACACGCTTGTTAAGTGATGATTTAATCAAACACAACTGTAGTAATCCGTCCTTGCTGTGTCTAATTAATTTACAACCCATAACTGATGTATTTCATTTTGTATTTATTAACTGAGGAAGTGAGCACTTTTAAGACCAAGCCCAGTTATTACAGGTAATTTTATTGACTTAAATATGTTTATTATTTAAAGCTTTTGTGTTGTGTTTATTTAGATTCCACTTACATTCATCATATTTGTTTGAAAAAGGTTATGAAGCACTCTGTACTAGATGAAATGAAAAGAAGGATTTATACATACTCAAACAATATTTAAAGTAAACCTACTGTGCTTTTCTCAGCTGATTATGTGGGTTCTTGAACTCTACGAGGATTACATTGCATTACTAATAGTTCAAAGTAATTTTATATTTCTTACACTGGACGTTTCGACAGCCTCTCTAGTTCTGAATTTTCTGAAACAGGCAATTTTACAATAATTTGTTTTAACGCCTTCCCTGTAAGAACATCATCATTTTTATGACCGGGAGCCGACTACACAGTCAATTGCAGTGACTTGCACAGAGGAAACCTTAGCATATTATATTTGTATGATTCATTTAAAAACCCTCTTCTCAACAGTTTCACGTTTCAAACTTGGTCCAGATAAGTGGGTTTCATTCCGTTATGTCCATTAAAAGTACACAATGCATGAAAAAGCTTGGTGATCACTGGTGTATTGATGGGAGTGTGAGTTACATTAAGTTATTAAAAAAGTGAAACACCTAATGGAGTAGAATTTGCCATTACCATCCAAATAAATGAGTTTCAGTTTAAATGAATAAATGCTAATAAATGAGTGAAAAAATGCATAGATGTTGTAGGCTACCATGGGTCGTACAACACTGAGTAAGATAACATTCACATGTGCTAACACTGCTGTGCATTTGAATATATATCTGTTGCTATAACCCGTTGCTACAAAGTTTCTGATGAATTTATGGTGTTCCTTGAAATTGTGCTTTATGCAAAAATATAAAAACAAACATATTTTATAGATGTGTTGGCCAGCTTGCAACAGTCAAGCAAGCTGTTAACCACACGTGTTGAGAAATGTGAGGAGAAATTACTGAAGCACAAATAAATAAAAAATAAAATACAAATACGTGCTAACTGTGATTTTTTTTTTCTCTTCTTTATCCCAGTTCTCGTAATCCCTGAAATTCTTGAAGGTGCACAGATATGTGGGATGTGCATGTCGTGTTTTATGTCTACACAATTCTTTCCTGTCCCCAGGTGGCTTCAGCTGCCCACAAAGAAAATCAGAGCTGTTCCAGGTCGACATCATTTCATCTCATGTGTGCTCTCTTTACCACCAACCCTCAGCCGAGATGCCTGCTCAAATGATAGAGACAGACAGAAAGGCTTTCTGATGGTGTTCTTCACAGCAGGCCAGCGTCATGTTGAGAAAAGCTGGACGTCAATATTTTTTCTGTTCTTCACTCAGTTTTGTTTACCAGAGGTTCAGTCAGTCTCCCTTAAATCCTTCATGACTTAACACAACTCTGTGTCCTGCCTGCATGGTCAACAAACACACGCACAGAGAAAACACTGCGATCTTTTTGACTAAAGTCTTCTGTTATTTGGCCGACGAGCGAGCGACGAAAGCAAAGGAAAGGGTTAGCTAAAGGTCTTGCCCACTGAATAAAAACAAGAGAGACATCAAAGAGAAATTAGTGCAAGACAAAGCCTTCTGGTCTCAATCAGGCTGGTAAACAGTTGAGTGTAATATCTCTTTTTAAATTAGTCTCTAATAGGAGCACAATGATAGAACAGCCACTTCACTGCAGGGGAGAGGAGAGTAGCCTAATGGAAGTGGGATTGCCTTTTTCACCAGCTGAGCCTTGCAGCTCTTTTTTTGTACCAAATTAGCAATTTACATGAGTGCACCCATTCTTGGCGCCAACCACCTTTTCTGCATTTTAACATATCTATTTGTGTCGAAGCAACAGGATAAGCAGGGGGAAAAGAAACAAATTGAATCATGAGTGGAGCGTAACCTTGAAAACAATCTGGCCAGAATCATAAAAAGAGCTTGAAGAAGAATTAGGATTAAATGAGCAGGATGCACCCCTCAGTGTTATGGTGCATAATTGGACAAACAGTGAAACAGTCTGAGGGAAACTGACATTGTTACCTTGGGACCTGCTTGTGCATAAGCAATGGCTAAACTGCAAATCACCAGCAAAATGCCTACCAATCCATTTCTATTCCATTTGGCAAAGCATTGCTTTATAATTTTATATATATTGTTTTCCTTCCTTGTTTATAAAAAGCCTCTTGGAGCTGTTCTGAATATTGATAAGGCACGTGTGTGTGGATGTGTGCCTGTTCTGCTTGAGACAGCTTTAACAGGCAGACATGTATCATCATGCAAATCTGCACTCCTTCGCAAACACACACATACATACTGTACATCACAAGCTGAGTCATTTGTCACACTGAAGTGTGTGTATGTGTATGTGGGAAGGACTGAGCAAAAGGAGAAATTCATCAGAGCCTGCAATCCGTTTCTCCTGCGTTTTTCCACTCACCCACTCATCCCACTACCTCTATATATCTTTAGCCATTTAATTAGCTGGACAGGTAATAAATTCCACGTGTTACGTTCCTCCCACTAGTTTATTTATTTATTCCTCAGCCTTTTAGAGCAGTGCAAAATCAGAGGAGCAGACTCCATTATAAGGCAAGTAGCATCACCAGCCTTTTAAGGTCTGAGTCATTAGTTAACATGACAGTGTGACAGCGAGAGGACTGTTGCATCAACTTAAGCAGCTGTTGCCTATAACCGCACCACAACAAATATATAAATGTGCATTTTGTGACTACAGCAAGTGTTGGCTTTTGTGGGACAATGGCACTCAAATGTGTGCCAGAGCATTTTTCTGTGCGTCAGTGCAGACAGGTCCTGCCACATTATGTTGTATCATTTAAACTCAGTGAACTGTCTGTGATCTCATTTCTTGGGGAGATATATATCAACTAATGGGAAGTCATTGAGGTTATGGTTTCCTTCTCCTTCTTCCTCCTACACAATGCTCTGTCAGCACTTGCACCTCTGATGTTTTACAATGCATGCCGCCGTATCTGTGACTCTGCTTAACCTTTCCCTAATTGAATCAGGCTGGATTTACAGTGCTTGTTACTCTAGAGTTTGGTTACAGTCAAGTGTTTGTAAATGAGTGAGTGTATGTGCATGGGAAAAGCATGTGATAACTTCATTAGTTCTCATTTCTCACCATTAGGCAGATTGGCAGAGCCAAAGCGTGGTTGACTCATTGAGGATGTCCTAATTAAATGCTTACAGTGTGGTAAAGTTTAACATGTATCCTGTCATGGTAATTGGCCACTCTGGCACAAATTAGCTTTCACTTAATACAAGAGGTTAGGGTTTTGTGTTTCACAAGAAACACATGAGCTGTGTCTGCGATAATGATAGAAAAAAACAAAAACAGAACAGTTATTAGATAAATGGTTGAGTTTCAAGACACCAAATGTACCAATATTTTTCTTTCTCCTTTTTGTGTTCAAGCACTGTTGTGCGTACACACATTGGAAACATGAACGATGGGGATCTGTAAATGTAAGCTTGTATGTCTGAGTTTTTTTTCTTAGATTTAGATTTGTATATTATATATTTATAATAACTTCACAGTTTCTTTGCTGTGTTCACTCAAAAAGAGCTCAAAAAACTTTTAAATAAAATGCATCTGAACTAATGAAATCAAAGGTTTGTCTATTCAAATAATTATTTTTGAATATAAAACGTGTGTTTGGTGTAAATTCAGTACACTGTAAATTTCATTTGACCAGATTCCATTAAACTTAACATCTTACATTGTACTTATGTAACAAGATTACATGGAAAATTTATGTATGATCAACTTGCTTAAAGACGGCATAAACATCATTTTGAGTTTTTTTTTTTAATCATTAAGAGTTTTTGTCTCTTAGTTTTTTTGTCTGTTTATTTTTCCCTGTAGTATCTAAAATTGTAGTGACAAGTGTAGTTTAACAGAATATTGGAGACATTTGTAAAATAATCTATATTTGTTCTAAAAATGATGTATTTCATAGACTATTTTATGATTTTAACACTTTCCCCAACACAATAGAAAATAAAAGTGATGTGTGTGTGTGTGTGTGTGTGTGTGTGTGTGTGTGTGTGTGTGTGTGTGTGTGTGTGTGTGTGTGTGTGTGTGTGTGTGTGTGTGTGTGTGTCTCAAGCTCAGGTCCTTTAGCAGAGTCCTGGCAGTTTTCTGCAGAGTATCTTAGCTGTTCCTAGAACTCACTCTTCTGGACAGAGACATCGGATGTTGTGTCTGAAACATGCCAGAGTCACTCTTGCAGCTTGGGGGTTAGAGCTCCTAATGCTCCTGTTGCTACTGGGACCATTTTGGGCTTTGCCTTCCACATTTGCTCCATTTAGTTTCTCCCTTAGCTCTTGGTAGTTCTCTGTTTCTCTACTTCAATGTCTTCCTGGTGCATTAACGGATGCTCGGTTTCCCCTCCTGGATTGTGGCTCTGACACTCTTTATTCCTCACTCCTCCCCTTTTGGTTGTTCATTGAGCTTCAGGATGCTGGACAAGAAAGGTCTGCTATTGCACAACAGTGTCAACAAAGGTTACTGAAACACTGTCATAAGAACTATATTGTATTAATGGTTTTGCTAAATGTTCCTAGCATTCCTTATATTTTCTCCAGTTTACTTCATTGTACTATTTAACATAATCAACAATATGACAATTCGGAAATGCCAAAAAAGTTGATACTGTCCATCTGTTCTTCGTAGCATTTTCAGAGGGTAGAACAGATGAACACAATCAACTTTTTGGGATTTCCGTACCTGGATGATTGAGCATGCATCAAGACAATTAGGAAATGTTCACCAACTGAGATGTTCTCAGACTGTTCTGCGAAAATTACTGTCTTCAACCTGTGAGCACTGTAGTGCACATGTGAATGTCTTTAGGTGAATAATATAATAAAATTAGGATATTTGCAAATTTACTAAATGATACCATGTCTGCCTCAATGAGCCAGAAGCTCAACTAGATATACATTACTAGGTAATTAACCACCATGCTACTTAAAATAAAGGTTTACTATGCCAACTACACTGTTTAGTTTCTAATTATTGGATTATGTGAAGCACTTTGGCTACCTCTGGTTTTAAATGTGCTATACAAATAAAGTTGTATTGAATTGTATTGCATTTGAGGAGAAATTCAATTTTTTCTTGAATTTTAATTCAACTTAAATCACCTAGGTTTATGGGCCCATGTGCGTTTACAATAAATGTGTTTATGTGTATGTGTGTGCATGAGTGTGGCTGTACTGGTGTGCTGCTGGAGCTCCTGATGGAGTGCCATTACATTCTCGTTAGTTCAGCTTCAGGGCTCAGGGACTGGGACGCAGCTGCCCTCACTCCCCAAGCACTGTCAGAATCAGGCCCAAAAGGCCATTCTTGCTCCCCCTATATATTCCTCTCACCCTCTTTTGCCATCCACCCCTCCCTTTGCTGGACCCCTGCCATCACCTACTACTACTTCATATTTCTCTCTCTAAACTTTCTTTTTTCCCATCTATTGTTTTGTTGGGACGCACAGCAGCAGTATTGTCCCAGCATGGAACGAACTGAAGGCTGAAAAATGTAGTTTTTTTAATAAACAGCTACCCCAAACTTTTTCACCACATTCATGGCTATCCTGGTAACCCATCTTTTAAATTCATATCCTTCCATTTGGAGATATCTTACACACTTGATCTATAGGATACAATAAGGATACAAGGATAAAATAAGGGCTTCTCACCTTGCCTTTAAGAATGAACCCTTAGAGCAGGGGTGGGCAATTCCAGGCCCGGAGGGCTGGTGTCCTGCAGGTTTTAGATCTCACCTTGGGTCAACACACCTGAATCACACGATTAGTTCGTTACCAGGCCTCTGGAGAACTTCAGGACATGTTGAGGACCTAATTTAGAATTAGAATTAGAATTCAACTTTATTGTCATTGCACAGGTACAGGGCAACGAAATGCAGTTTGCATCCATCCAGAAGTGCTTTAGTGATATAGATATATTACAATATATATTAGCAATAATATAGATATGTGAGTATATTACAGAAATGGGTCTATTATGGTATGTTATAATGTACACGGTATGAAGTATGTTGTGAATATTCTATAACTATAAGTATGTACAGGCTGTAGTGAGTACAAGCTATGTACAGGATATGAACAGGATATAAATATGAAAAACTATACAGAATATGAAATAAATAACTTTACAGAATCTGGGATATACAGCTATACAGAAATGGGAACTATGCAAGTTGTAAACAGTTGTAGGATTAAAAATTATCGAATGTACAGAATGATTATTTACACAGAGCTATACAGTAGTGCAGTTAAGATAAGTGAGATATAATTCCTACAGAGGCTATATAAAGTGCTAGTGGTTGTGAGTGGTGGTTCAGTCCATGTTATTATTGTGTTTGAGGGTACAGTTGTCCATTGTGGGTGTGTGTATGTTCAGTCCATGAGTTTAACGTGGGTCAGATGTCAGGAGGCAGAGTTCAGGAGTCTGACAGCTGTGGGGAAGAAGCTGTTCCGGTACCTGGTGGTCTTAGTCCGGAGGCTCCTGTGGCGCCTCCCAGAGGGCAGGAGGGTGAAGAGTCCATGTGATGGGTGACTGGGGTCTCTGATGATTTTCCCAGCCCTTTTCAGACACCGCTTCCTGTAGATGTCTTTTATGGCAGGAAGTGGTGCTCCGGCGATGCGCTGGGCAGTTTTCACGACCCTCTGCAACGCCTTCCGGTCCGAGGCAGAGCAGTTCCCGTACCAGACTGTTATACAGTTGGTCAGGATGCTCTCGATGGTGCAGCGATAGAAGTTCACCAGGATGTCTGAGGACAGGTGGTTCTTCCTCAGAGTCCTCAAGAAGAAGAGGTGCTGGTGAGCCTTCTTGACCAGCTTGGAGCAGTTGGTCGTCCAGGTGAGATCCTCGGAGATGTGGACTCCCAGGAACTTGAAGCTGCTCACACGCTCCACAGCCGTCCCCTTAATGTGGATGGGTGGATGTGGGTCAGCATTCCTCCTGTAGTCCACGATGAGCTCCTTGGTCTTCTCGGTGTTAAGCAGCAGGTTGTTTCTGTCGCACCACTCAGCCAGACGATCCACCTCCTCCCTGTAGGCGGCCTCATCGTTGTCACTGATGAGGCCAATCACCGTGGTGTCATCTGCAAACTTAATGATGGTGTTGGAACCATCAGCAGGTCTGCAGTCGTGGGTGAAGAGGGAGTAGAGGAAAGGGCTCATCACACAGCCTTGTGGTACACCGGTGTTCATTGTGATGGTAGATGAGCAGCGGTTATCCAGCCGGACATGTTGGGGGCGGTTGGTCAGGAAGTCTAGTAACCATTTGCAGATGAGGGAACTGATACCCAGGTCTGTCAGTTTCCTGATGAGTTGTGAGGGGTGGATTGTATTGAATGCTGAACTGAAGTCTATAAACAGCATTCTGGCGTAGGTGTTGTTGTTGTCCAGGTGTGAGAGGACAGAGTGCATTGCGATGGAGACTGCATCCTCTGTGCTCCTGTTCCGGCGGTATGCGAATTGGTGGGGGTCCAGGGTGGGGGGGAGACAGGATTTGAAGTGTGCTAGGACCAGTCGCTCTAAGCACTTAGTGATGATGGGGGTGAGTGCTACTGGGCGGTAATCATTGAGGCAAGATGGGTTGGAGTTTTTGGGTATCGGGACGATGGAGGTGGATTTGAAGCAGGCCGGTACCACAGCGTGGGCCAAGGACAGATTGAATATGTCTGTGAGCACTCCTGCAAGCTCCCCAGAACACGCTCTGAGAACACGCCCGGGGATGCCATCAGGGCCTGCAGCCTTGTGGACATTGATCCTGCCCAGCACCGCTCCTACATCGGTGGGGGAGAGAGTCATAGGTTGGTGGTCTGGCGTCATGTCTGCTTTGGTTGTGGTTGTGGGGTTCCCTCGCTCAAAACGAGCATAAAAGTTGTTGAGCTCGTTGAGGAAGGAGACATCAGAGGATGCGGGGGAGGGTTTGGTGGTCCTGTAGTCTGTGATGGTCTGGAGTCCTTGCCACATGCGTCGGGGGTTGGAGTTGGAGAAGTGTTCTTCTACCTTCTTTTTGTAATGGTGTTTGGCTTTTTTGATGCCCTTCTTTAGATTAGCCCTGGCTGTACTGTAGGCGTGTGCATCTCCTGACCTAAAGGCAGTGTTGCGGGCCTTCAGGAGGAGACGAACATCCCGGTTCATCCAAGGCTTCTGGTTGGGGTACATGGTGATCCGTTTCTGGGTGGTGACACTGTCTGTGGTTTTGGAGATGTAATCCAGTACAGATGAGGCGTACTGGTCCAGGTCTGTGTGGGTGAACATATTCCAGTCTGTGTTTTTAAATCTGTCCTGGAGCACTGCGTCTGTCCCCTCTGGCCACACTTTAATTGTCCTCACAGCAGGTTTCACACGTTGGATGAGTGGTGAATACCGTGGTGTGAGGAACAGGGAGAGATGGTCCGATTGTCCAATGTGGGGGAGGGGTGTGGCTTTGTAGGCTCCAGCCAGGTTGGAATACACATTAGCCATTTAAATCAGCTGTGTTGGTTCAAGGACACATCTAAAACCTGCAGGGACACCGGCCCTCGAGACCTGGAGTTGCCCACCCCTGCCTTAGCGTAAGTTTTGATAACCAGTGATCCATTTCCAAGACCTCTTCCTCTGACTCCCAGCCGATGTGGCTGGGATGTGGTTGAATGAGACCCTATCCCCCAGCTTCTTGATGAACCTCTAAATTTGAACTGAAATGGCTTTTAATAAGGTTTCTGGATAGACTGTAGGCTTTGACGAATAATCAAATATAATGAGAGTATAAACAATCTATCATTGAGCACTTGATATTAAGGTTAATAACATCTAAAAGCATGTCGTTTAGCATTGATGAGAAACCAGATAAAAAATATTTGTTGTTGTAAATTGATTTAATTTAAATGTTGTTTTTTTGTCCTATTCGTGTGGCAGGTACAACAGAAAACATCAAAATACTGACAGATAACCTAGAATCATATCAACAATAAAATGTCTTATTTATAGGCCCCTGTGGTTTTGCTCTGTCATCTTGCCTGAAAGCGATTCATACTATCTAAGAAGAAGAAAAAACTACAAAGAAAGGTGACAGGAGAACAGAAAAAAGTTCAAAAAGAAAAGTTGGGAAAAGTTTACTGACTGGGGTTTTGTTAGGGGAGAGTCAGTGTGGGGGCGCTGCATGTTCCAGTGTGTGGAGCGGAAGGGAAAGAAGTCTTTCGCAGGCTGATTAAGACACGAGTCAGTGAGACAGAAATTGAATAAAAGTATTATTCATCCATGGGCAGCCTTCCATCGAAGTGCTCTTCCCTGAAACGCACACACGCATAAAGAAACACAGAGAGGCAGTGAAAAACAGACACACCCAAGCAGAGTGGTAGGGATAAATACATCCTCTTCTCAATGCTCAGGAGTGCACTCTGTTCTCATTCAGATTCTGTGGCAAGCAGAGACTTTGAAAACAAGATTTGCTCCTTTTATCACCTGAAATACATTTACCTCGGCAGCTAGTGGAGAAGCTTTATCTTAATGAAATCTATCCCTGCTACCCATCTCACTGACATTACAGTGTGCCACATCCTAAACAAGCAACCTCATAGACAACCCAAGAACTGCAGTTGTTTCTGTATGTGCGTTTAAAGAAAACATAAATAAAAAGTGACTGAAAGCAAAAAAAGAGACATCTTGCATCCTAATAATGTATGTGTCATCTCAGCTGAAGATTTTTTTATTTTTGTCAGTGAATCACTGACAAGTTAGGTTACCTTTGGCTATTTGTCACCCCGATTTGGCACTTGTACATGTTTGCGAACCTCTCCAGCGGTTGTTGATGCATCTATATTTTTCTTTTCCTGTAAAACATCAACACCTTTCAATAAACTGGGGCATTTGCGGGTGAATTGCTTTGTGTGTTTTTCTATAACTTCAGGGGTTAGTCCAGGACAGGGACGTAGTACCTGGCACACCGCATGCCCTCAGATCTGTCTAGCATTCTTAATGAACATAATTGGCTCAGACAAAAACATTTAAATGATGATGAGCAGATGGCATCGTTCACTTGGGCTGCATAACAAGAGCCTGGCACCCCGATCTGCTGGAAAAATAACAGGTGAAAACTTCAGAAATCATCCTCTTAACTCAGGACATCACAGCGGTAATCAGATGTAAATTACCCAGGCAAATAAATCTTTGATTAGCTTTCATTGCATGCTGTTTTTGTTTTCTCTGGCCTGCTACCGGTTGCTGCAAACACAGTAGCCTCCTATTGTGCATGAGAAGTGTACTAATTTTGTCTGAGTAACTTATACATACGTTTGTGCCTCAACACGACTCAACGGCACATCCACAAAGTCTAATTACAATACCTCTACAGCACTGGTACTATATTAAATCTGTGCAAACAGAATAACAGATGTGTATACACTTCTAAGATATGTATTAAAGTCAAGTATTTGGGTTGAGGATAAAAAAGCAAAGCGCCAAACAATAATAATGTTTGCTGAGGGTGGCAGGTAAGTCATGTCTTTCTCATAGCTGTGCTAATTAAATCCAGCACCAAAGGGACAGAGGGAGAAGACACACTGATATAGCTGTGGGTTTGAACAGATGCTGTGCTTTGATGAGCACCAAGGTTAGCCTATCATACGCTGTCTCAATCATCAAGAGAGGAGGGTGTCTTTAATTACCTGAAGGATATGTAAGGGGCTTTATTTAAAACCACACTGTACGCATTGTTAAAGGAATGAGAAAATACGACCTGAAAAGCATTGTTTCCTTATGTAATTTGCCTCATGCCAGTGGCGTCGTTAGGCCTATTTTAGGGGTGCTGAAGCCTCCCTAAAATATTCTTAAGCCCCCCTAAATAATTTGGTGGGGTTTTTTTTTATTTTTTTTTTATTTTTTAACTTATTCGATTTTTTTTTTACAGAACTTGCAGACAAATTCAATATAAAGATGCAGGAATATGAGTTTAAAGAAATAATAATATAAACCTGTCGCTATTCACACAAATATGATCATAACTCGGTTGGTCCCTTTCGCTTTACATTGTTAAGGTAGCGTCAGTGCTTCGTTATCCAATCCGTTCCAGTTGTTCACAGGGGACATCCACATGACTGAAAATCCAGTCCTCGTTTTCACTGCTACTTTACACTCCGCTCGTATACACCTGCGGACACACTAGCGTACATGTGGCAAACGGCAAGAAATCATGGATATACGCAAGTTTTTCAAGAAAGTAAGTCTTCATCACTGGCTGGTAGTAACAATTAGTTAGCTCCAGCTAACAGCAGAGAATCCCATGTAAATAATGAACCAGGTGTTCCCCATTTTGTAAATAAAAACCTGGCTAGCGCACTAAGTTAAATTGTTAGCATAATTTTAATTTCTGTCACTCGTTTTAGCTCTGAAAAATCCAGCTGAGCTCATTCAGGTATGGTTATCATCAGTGGAAATAATAATAATCACTCCATCCCCATTAACCTGTAGGAGTCAGGGCAGAGGAGCACAGAGAGGCAGAGGGGAGAGACGTCTGCTGGAGAGGTGAGTCAAAGGATGGAGTCATTTGTGATGCAGACAGTCTGATTAGAATTTTATGGGACTCAATATGGATATGAAATATGAAACATTTCAGTCACGGTACAACATATAAGACCTGTTTAACTTGAGCTTTTATTTAGGAGAGTCAAGGTTAGAAAGTGGAGAGAGCAAAGAGAGAGAGATATATATAAGTCAAATTAGCCTGACTCACATATTTTTGAGGGTTCTATTTTAATATTACTTCAATTCAAGTAATTTAGTAATATTTTTCAGGGCTTTAAATTGCAACCATTTTAGTCACATGCGTGCTCAAAATATAATGTTTGTAACTTCAAAATATTTGGGAGCAACAAATTACTGTGGAGCGGGAGCAGAAGTCATGATATTAGCAATTTACATTACAATTCAGTATGTTTTAATGTATCTTGAAGGGTGAGGCAGAAGGAGTGGCTGAGGGAGAAAAAGGTCAACAGGCAAGTTCAAGTCAGAGAGAGCAAGGAGAGACAGAGGAGCTGCAGCAAATGGATCGAGAGGCAGAGGAAGATCAAGTTATTACAGAGAGAGGAGAGCAAACAGGCCAAGAGAGGGAAAATGATGAAGCAGCTGCAGCAACTCATTCTACTACAGGGTTTGATTTAGGTGACAAAGACACAGGGCCCAGACAGGTGAAGCTGAAGAGCTATCCACATGATACGTTTGGTACACAGAAGCGAGCATTTAACCACAGCTGGTTTGAAAAGCACAACTGGTTAGAATATTCAGTCAACCAGAATGCAGCTTTCTGCTTCCCATGTAGAGTGTTTGGCAAAAACATCAAACATGATAGTTTGGTCAGTAACGGTTGCAAGAACTGGAAGAAAGCTTTAGTCATCTTTGGCAAGCATGAGATGGCACAAACACATAAGGACAGTGTTGTTACATGGAAAAGCTACCAGGGAACTAGCAAACAGGGAAACGTTGCACAGATGATAGCAACTGCAAATGTGAGTGAGATAGTCGAAAGAAGAGAGTATCTCAGACGAATTGTTGCAGTCTCCTCTATGTTAGGGAGACAGGGACTCCCTTTTCGTGGCCATGATGAAGGTGAAGACAGCCCAAACAGAGGGAATTTTCTTGCATGCATGGAGCTTTTGAAGGAGTTTGATCCTTTTCTTCAAAAACATAATCCCCCATCAAATGCACAGTATATCTCACCATCATCCCAGAATGACATGATTGACTGTTGTGCCCAGGAAGTTACTAGTGTCATTGTATCTGAAATGACAAAGTCTAAAGTCTATTCCATCATGGTGGATGAGGCAAGGGATAAAAAGGCAGAGCAGTTAGCTGTTTGTGTCAGGTACGTGTCAGAGGGGGCAGTGAAGGAGCGTTTCCTTGCACTTGCAGAGATAAAATCATTTGATGCCCAGTCCATTGCAAATGAGATTCAGCAGCAGATCCAAAACTATGGTCTTGCAGAGCTTAAGTGTGTAGCACAAACATATGATGGTGCAGCCGTTATGAGTGGCTCCACTGGAGGTGTACAAGCACATTTTAGAAGGCTCCATCCTGAGGCTATCTATGTGCATTGTTATGCTCATCAACTCAACCTGGTTTTGTGCAATACTTGCAAGGCTGTCCCAGAGGCTGTGGAGCTTTTCAGCTTGTTGGAGTGTGTGTATTCTTTCTTCAGCACCTCCCTAGTCAATCATCATAAGTTCATGGAGACTCAGGCAAAGCTTGGATTGACAAAAACTGAGCTTGTGCAACTTTCAAACACTCGCTGGGCATGTCAGTTGCGATCAATCAGTGCAGTTCTTGAGACATTGCCTGCCATTTTGGAGTGCCTATCTGCAATTGGATCCCCCATAGCTGTTGGTCTCAGAGCAAAGCTCTACAAGTTCTCAGCAGTCTATGCACTACTGATGTTTCAGTCGATTCTGTCTGTAACCGAAGGACTCCACAAATTCCTGCAGAAAGAGACTTTAGACCTGGCAGAAGCTTTTATCTGCAAACAAGCTGTGTGTGACACACTTAAGGGCAAACACTCAGATGCATTTGCTACAGAGCTGTATGAGAAAACCAAGGCCCTGTGTAACACCCACAGTATCCCTGAACCAGGTGCCAAGACAAGGCACAAACAGAGGAAAATGGAGGATTTTGTCCTGGAGGCAACTGTGGGTTCACGCACTGAATTGAACAACTCAGACACATTGAAAAGAGAGTTACTTTTCCCTTGTGTGGATCGGATGGTTGGCGAGCTTGATCAAAGATTTTGCAGTGTAGATGCAGGGCTGCTAAAAGGCGTCCAGGCATGCAGTCCTAAATCTGAGAACTTCTTGAGTGAACCACACTTGAATGAACTTGCAAAGCACTACAGACTTGACCTGAAAAAAGAGGAGGTTCTGGTGGCCAGAAACTTTCTTACCCGGAAAACAGAGGCTGGATGTCCACCCAAAAATATGTTGTCTGTGTACAACCTCCTTGATTCAGACATGTTTCCCTCTCTGAAGGCAACCATCCAAGTTGCCCTAACAGTGCCTGTCAGCAGCTGCTCGTGCGAACGGTCCTTTAGTGCACTGCGTCGGCTGCACTGCTGGCTGCGTCAAACAATGGGTCAGAAAAGACTTCACAGTCTTGCAGTCATGTCTATTGAAAAAGACACGCTTTAGCATCTGAGTCACAACAGAGTGATTGACCGATTTGCCACTCTTAAAAACAGACGTCATTCTTTGATGCTTCCACCCACCAAGTAACTGGTGATTGCAGCCAGAAAAATGTACTTTTTTATTTTCAGTTTTTTTCTTGTTATTGATGCGGCAAACACATTTCCTCTGTTTTTTTGTTGTACTGTATTATAAAGCAGACTTAAATAAAACAATAGATCTATTGGTGGCCTAGGATGTTTAATCTGTCCAAAAAAGTAGGAAAACAATTTCTCAGTCTTTGTTTTCTGTTTGTGAAATTTTGTGCTCATTCACTACGTTCGTTCATGTCGTGTGCATCTCTTGGGGGCTAAGCCCCCCCTGTCCTTAAAACCTAGTGACGCCCCTGCCTCATGCCATTAATTATTTAAGTAAAAACAGCTACTTCTTTCCTATTGGTGACACTTTTACTTTAAGGGTATTTTGTGCTCTGTGTTTGACCTCCAGTTTTATCCAAATGACCTGCCAAGGAGCTATTTTACTACATTTCCCTTAATGTGTCAGCAGGGCTTTCTTTGTAAAATTAGAAATGCTCTGGTTCTATAAACAGTGCTATTTTATTGTGAGTGTTAAGTCCATTAAAACCATACCAATCCTCCATCGCGGATCAACAGGCAGATATGGGAAAATAGTAATTATATGGCCAAAAAAGATTCATTTGAGGTAATTATGGAAAACTTTAATTATGTTCAGTTTATGTTTTGTGTATACAATGTTTTTGGAATATATTTTTGAAATGACTGCGTGCTAAAGCAGTGTTCTTGCACACATTTCAGAGTGCATTTGATGGTAAAAGGATATGCAGTGGATAATACACCTACTCCTGCTTTTCAAAAAAAACATTTTCTCATGGGGATCGTGAGTAAAATACGCATGAAGTATTGAAATCCAAATGAAAAGCTTTCAATAATACCAAATGGAATTGAAAGTTGTCTGTTAACAAACTGAGGAGTGAGTCTTAACAAGCTCAAATTGGACCGTCTGATTCATAATATGCGCGTCATGTACTAGAGTTTGTGGTACTTTTATGAAGAAACAGTGTTGCATTACTTTTTATGTTCATAATTAGTTTGACAGGAACTGGCAATGCCACACTGGAGAAGGTATGTGCTAATCAACAGGAATATATATCTCTGTATAGCTATATATCCAGGCCTTTTGAAGGTTTTTCAACGTTTTTCTTTTGACAGTGGCTGCCTTTTGTTGCACTTTTGTTGCCAGCAGCCCGTCACAACACGTAATTTCTTTCCCATTCTTCAGATGAATGTATTAAAAATGGCAAAGATAACACAGTTTGACAGGAATAGAAAAATAGTTTTACACTAACAAGGTCATTCCCAAAGAGCTGTTAGCCAAAACCTTGGCATATTGGCGTGATGTGCTCTTAAACATTTTAAGGAAACTGAACAAGTTCAGGACAAGAAAAGTCATGTCTCTGAAAATCATGTCATTAATAATGAGAAGAAAAATCAGCAAAAACCTGACAAAGAACCAGAGAGCTGCATCTGGCCATTTAGTTGTTCAATTTCCTGTTCTCTGAAGTCTCATAAGAAATAGTCTCAGTGGAAAGGTGGCTGTCACCACATGGAAAAGGCTCCGTTATACTTAATTACACAAGAACTAGACTCTAAATCACAGGTCTTATGGTGCAGTAAAGCCAAATTTAAATATTTTGTTTCATCATCAATATATACAGAGAAGGCCTCTCTGCCATGGCCTGCATCTTGTCAGAAGAACTATTTCTCCGGCCAATGATAATCTGGAAAACATCTGAGTCACAAGAGCTTCATTTATCAGAATTGCAATGATCCCAAACACACAGCCTATAAATACCTGGATAGAAAAACATACAATTAAGCACAATCAGTCATGGATTGATCTCTCTAGAGGCCGAACCTCAACCTTACCAAAGCAATGTGGGGTCCTGTTGACAGAGAATGGAAGCAAAGGCAGCTAACATCCAAAGAAGAGAGAATTGTACAAACTTTGCCTTTTCCATTTATGTTTGCATGTTTAAATAAATTGTTGCACCTGTTCCCTACTTATCTAGCAAATAATAATGATCTGAAGACTTTAGCACAGCACGGTAAACTCAAAGCAGTATGTTTTTCCACCTTAAGTCCAAGCACTCTAAACAGGATTAATACTAACAGGGTTAATAATTAATTCTCAAACAGACTACTGAAGTGGAGGATACTTATGCTTGAAATTATTTTTTAATGCTGTCATCTTTTGATAAAAATGTTAATCTAACCAGTCAGCTTCGTACAACAATTCTTGTGATAATGAATTAACTATTAAATCATGAATTTCAATTTAGATTTTGATTCTTCTGTATGTAAAGAAAGGGGGAAAAATATGTACTTACTTTCATTTTTAATAAGTGAAACAGTCTCTCTGTCTTTACCATTGAAATTTGCAGCAATTATAACTGAAATAAATTTCTGCAGAATCTTTCATCTGCTTTTCTCATCATTAATATTTTAGTTAGGATAAATAAGTATACATAAAAGCTGTATTAAGTTCCAGATAAGTGTAGCTGTCCTTTTCTGGCTATGGAAAGTGGAAAAGAAAAAGTAAAATCCCCAAAAGCGCTGCTATAATTTGCACACTGTATGCCTACATGCACAGATGTCGTCTTGTCAACCATGGCAGCTGATTTAAGCTGAAAATGTCAGATCAGGGAGTACCTATTATTGATCAACACATCACATTGTGTTTTGATCAAGACTTAACACAGGCAGAAATTGCAGCACATCCTCTTATTTGGAGAAAACATTCAGATGAGCTCAAGGTTAGCCTGGCTGCAACTTTACAGGCAAGAGCACTTCAGAGATTCTGCTGAGATTCCTGAGAGAAATTCCATATGAAGGGACTCGTGTCCTAAGAAGACTTTGTTTTTACAGGATAATTTATTCTGTCATTTTAAAATAAAAAGGTGCTCTTTTTTTCTTGACCCTTTCCAAAAAAATATTAACCCACAATCACGAGAAAGCAAGCTTTGTTATCTTAAGATAATGGTATTTAAAAAAGTTTAAAAGCTGCTTTTCTTCTTAGGCCGCAGTCAATCTGCACTTCAACACTTTTTAAAAACAGTCAGCTTCGGCACATTTGAAAGCAACAGCAGTTAATTAGCAATAGCATTTTAACAAGTCTTAATTTAAAAATAAACTTTGTTTATCTACTCATTAGAGTTTCCCTTTAATTGTGCTTTATGTGATGATAAACAATTACTTTGGCAGTACACTGGTGCTTCTGCACATGGTTTTCAGCCTGTTGATCTATTCATCCTAGGAACTGAGTTTGCACACTTATGCGCGCGTACACAACCACATACACACACAGAGTTCATGCAAATACGTAAACAATAGTTGCATGTTTTTAACTGCTCTGGAAGATTCCAATTACTGAGCTTCAATGATCCACAGCAGCACCGCCTACTGTCAGTGTGCTAATTTAACTTGTGCCTATTAAAAATTCATTTTAACAATCAGCACCACAAGGGGCGGGTTGTTGGCAGGGCCACTGATTGCATTTGAGTGAGCGTACATACGGTGTGTGTGGGTACATGTGCATGGATGAGAGTTCCCCAGTGTGTCCCATGTGACCTTTAGAACATGTCCTCCCGTTCCTCTTTGTGTTGTTCGTCCTTAGCTCTATATTCACTCTCTCACCCAGCCCCCCCTCTTTCTGTTCACCTGCTTGTCCTGAGGCCCTGCAATTAGAGACTGTGCTCCTTCTCTCCAACACGCTGCTGAAAATGGGGGACCACCCCATGCGGATGAAGCCTGAGTGATCAAGCCACAGGACAATCCCTGAGATTTCATTAAACCTCCATTTAAGGTTTCATCTGCCCCAGGGAGACACAGGAATGGAGGGTGGAATTTGTGCCACTGGCTGTGAGAAAAGTGTGGAGAGGTGGCAGAAGAGAGCAGTCATTCGGGTCTCTGATTTCCCCTGCTGAACTTGTGGGGGTAAAAGGGGGAGGTGGCTAGATGTTGCCTTGGCGACTGCAGGTGTGCAGACAGTATGTGTGTGAGTATTCGCACACGCACACAAACACATCAAGTGCCCTCTGCTAGTGTGGAGTTTCCTGTGGCTTTCTCAACACCTTCTCTCTTTCCATCTCGCGCTCAGAAAACAGAGGGAGACGCTGTCTTTAGCAGAAGCAATGCTTAACTGTTAGCCCGGTGACTGCGTGTGTGACTCCAGATGATCAAACAAACTGGGGGAAGGAGAGAAATCTGAGTGGATCAAAAACATCCATTAAATTCGGCGCCATAACTTTGCTGACATGCTGTGCGACAGCAGCGAGGACTTGTTCTGCTCAAAGGAGAGGTTATCATGCTGTTTCATAGCTCCAACTTTCTTTCTTTTTTTATTTCTAGATTAATTTAACTTGCCTTTTTTTATTTGAGCTGAACATGGATGTTTGAAGTGATAAATGATCAATGCAATGTTTTGTCCTTATACTGGTCACCGCTTGTTGCACATAGAAACAGACACACATAAACTCGAAAAGTTGTCCTGACATGCACAAAGCAATTACGAAGAATCAGTTTACTTTGCTTCTACTTTGACACAGAATTCTAACAACCATATTCTAACAATTCTAACAACCATATCTTGCTTTCGTCCTCTTGTCACAGCTGGAGTAACAGGACTTTTTTTTTTCCTCTTTAGCAGTTTATTTCCTATGTCTACGCATTTTTGCAGCCGCCCCTACTTTCCTCTGTGCAAATGCAATGAATGCACAGGAGAGGATGCATTACTGAAAATAAAATGCTTCATATCCCATAGATAAGACTTGCCCATGGCAACTTTGCCAGTGGCTAGGCAGCACTCCATCAGCTCATTACCCTGAGGCATAAGAGTGTTTCTGTCAGAAAGCTTGTGTTACATGAACATAAAGCAGTTAACCATGCCTGCACCTGAAGGTACAGGAAAAACAAGATCAGTCATGGTTCTATTTGAACACATCAGTATTGCAGGAATATGAAAATATGCAGTCAGTACCAATCACTGTTCAGCAGCTGTCCATAAAATGACTGCTTTAATCTACAGACTATTGTCTATCTTTTACTATAAGTTAGCGATTTATTTCAGTACAGTGTGCTCTGTTTCCATCACCATACAGTGCACAGTTGTGAAAGTGGGTTGAATCAATGATAAGGAGATAGGAGATTGTGTAAATAAACATGAATAATGCATAAGCCGGCTTTGGATGGATAACAGCTGCCTTTGAAAAGTCTTTTTAAAAAGCGAGCATATCCGCTTAATGCAAACTTTCTCATGCTGCGTTATGTGAGGTACATGGCGACATGTGGCACTGGAGCCCTGTAGAGAGGCATATTCTGTGATGAGAGAGTGGCTCGAAACACAGCAGTGTTACTGTAAATGTGAAGATGAGTAAGTGCTCTTTGAAATCCTTACATTAATTGCGCTGCACAGTCTGTTCATTTATAAAGCTTTTCCCATTGTGGAAGTTGTTCTAATCTGCAGTTATGATATCTGCACAATTACTAAATGTTTGTATAAAATCATGATCCTACCAAGATAGCTTAAAGATCTTGATGACAGAACCAGAGATGTACATTACATTTAAATTCAAACAAGCTCAAGCTGTCATAAAATATTAAGACATTTTAAATTTAATTTTGTTTCTTTCTTTTTTAATATAAGCAAAAGGAAAACAATTTTAACCTTCAGTAAAAGCACCTAGCAACAGAAAACAATTTTGTAAAGTATATCTATGTTGTGTTTACTTTGCAACTCAAACCAACTCTTCTTCTAACCTCGTTTCCATCATGAATGAGGCTCCCATTCATTTTTAATTTCTTTTTCAAAGCTTGCCTGACTTTTTCTTACAAATCTGTCTTAAGATAGTGTCTTTAATTAGTGTTTATGGATATGTAAACCCACAAATCACTACATGTTGCTCATTTCCATGAGGCATTCAACAAATCTCTTACTGAAGTGGTATTAAATATATACATTTTTTGTTTTTTTTTAACCAATGTCTTGGTGGTCCTTGTGTGAGGAGGACACTCCCCTAGGACTTAAATCTGGGACTCTGCACCATTTGAATAAAAATAGTAAAAAAAAAAAAGTAAAACCTAAATAAAAACAGCCTAGTAAATGTAGAAAAAATCCAAAAAGCTTCAATAGTAATTTTAATGACATTAAGTGGCTCAGTAAAACATTGTGATCAACAAGGAATCAACAAATCAGCAGTGATTTTAATGTACTAGATCCCCCAAATACAGTAGATATAAATATAAAAAACTAGTTCAAGGCCTTTTGATGGTTAAAAAATAAATGAATAAATAAATAAATAAATGACATGCTGGCACAAGCGCTATTATGCGAAAATGCAATCTAAAACTAAAAGGTTTGATTTAGTCAGATTTTGTTCTAGTGCTGTAGAATTTTTCAAGCACGATCGTTTTGTATTGTGTTTTTAAATTGTTTCCCCTGGGTTCAACAATCCCTTAACTACCTTTAAATACAGATTTTAATGTCCCCCAAAAAACAAAAAAACTTATGTCAAGGATTCCACTGGGAGACTTTGGGAAGTAATGTGTCCCTGCTAGGGCTGGGCGATATATCGAGTTTTTTAAAAATATCGATATATTTTTATACGAGATATAAGATGTGACAATATCTTTTATATCGATATAGTCTATGTTACGTTATAATTACAGTTGTGGAGCCACAAGTTTGCCTCTCTTTCGTCCACTTTTGTCTTTACGCAACGTTACTGGGCCTCGCCTCTCCTTCACTGAACACAACTCCCCCTCCTCCCCCATCGCTTCACCTGCAGGCAGCGACAAGATGGACACGGCAAATCTCCGTTAACGAGTTACTGCACATCGCCCCGTGCGTGGGGCTGGACGGCGTCAACGTGTTAACGAGCTAACCACGCTAACGCCATGCACGGCCTGAAATCCTTTCTTCTCAAACGTTGACAGCGCGCCTTATGTATGAATTCTGGTTGTGCTTACTGACCGCAAACCGATTTTATGTGGTACACAGCGCTCAGCAATCTGTCAAAAATGTTTTAGTATGACTTTGCTAAGCTACGGAGCTGCACCGCTTGATGGATTGTCGGAGCATTACGGCTACCGAGGAGCCTCGCGGAGTGATACGTACTGTGCTTCAACGTAATATTACCGTATTGTGTGTGTATAAGGACCATAAATGGCACCTGTTAAGAGACACGGTTATGAAGAGGATTTCAAACTCCAGGCTGTCAGTCACGAACTTGGGAACAGAGCAGCTGTGAAATCTGCCCTTGTTATTATGCTCAGCGTCTTTTAGTTTACATTTTGACTGCACAATTGTGAGCTCTTTGTTATGCACAAAAACAACATAGTTTTCTTTTATTTGTGGAGCACTTTTATTATATAATAAATGCTCATAATTTATTTTTGAGTAGTTTTTTTCATGTACATCTATGCTGTATGTTAATAAAAGTGCCTGTGTGACATCAGGGACACAGCTTTGACTAAGAACTCTCTTTTTGTTCTTACTTTATGGCTTTAAAAAAATATCGAGATATATATCTTCTATCGCCATCCAGCTAAAAAATATCGAGATATGGATTTTAGGTCATATCGCCCAGCCCTAGTCCCTGCTATTAATAATAAGCATTCATACAGGTAAATGGGGAGGGATTTTGTGCTCCCAGTGATCCTGAATCTAAGCTAAATAAGCAAATATGGCAGGGCAGGTATTCAGTATCACAGCCTCACCTCTGGTTTGACAGAAAATCTGAAAAAATTCAAGTTTAATTCATGAATATAAGCAGAGACTATGACAGCTGGAGAGAAATTTTGAGTTGGAACAGAAAACATCTGCGAGAGGAAATTAAATGCAGACTCAACTCGCATGTTCACCTCTCTGCGGGAGACAGATTCTGGCACTCGGCTTCTCCCTTAGCTGCTGCACTCACTACTGTAGGTTCAGAGCCAAATTATGGCATATGTCAAATAAGGATGCCCATATATTTGGAGACTTTTTAAACAGCTCTTCCAGCAACAGCCTGAATCTTAGACATTTCTTACATTCCAATGCTGAGTAGAACAAGAAAATAGGAATAATTAATATGACAGGTAACATCACATACATTCTGTCAGTGTGTATCTGTACTGTGTCTATCCAGCTGTGTTGTGTGTGTGTGTGTGTGTGTGTGTGTGTGTGTGTGTGTGTGTGTGTGTGTGTGTGTGTGTGTGTGTGTGTGTGTGTGTGTGTGTGTTTTTCTCTCAGAATCACTGTCGCACACATAGATCAATGGTGCGAGATAGTAAAACTATAACTCAACACCCTGGAGAGATGATATCGATCTATGACCGCACTGTAAACACATGAGACCTTTTACTGAGAATCCAGAAGCACAAATCATACACTGGTTCTGTGAATGCTTAGTCACCTCAGTGTATCAACTGTTCATTCATTTATTTCATTCTCTGCAGAGGAAAAATAACTTTTAATCGTGATTTTTTTTTAAATGAAATAGATTTCTTTTGTTTGTTTACTGTGGATATAATGATTAAAAACAACATCACTGGAAAATTAATCAGTGTGTTGTGCATGTATATTGTTAATCATTTATTTCCAGAATGAGAGTGTCACAAATTGCTTGGTAAATGACTTTGAAATAATTGTTTTCTCTTTTGCAGCGGCAAAATTAAAATGTAACTTGAATGTTTTTTGGTAAATTGAAAGAGTTATTTTTTTTTCTTAGTGTCTTAGTTTAAGAGCAACATATATACATAAAATTCAATTGAATTTTGAATTCAATTGACAGACAAACATAAAGTTCTATTGAATATTATGTATTTAGTGCCAGATTACAACAGCAGTCACCTCAAGGTACTTCATATTGTAAGGTAAAGATCCTGCCAAACTACAGCGAAAACCCCAACAGTCAGATTTCCCTCTGAGGAAGCTCTTGGTATCAGTGGTGAGGAAAATCTCCCTTTGACAGGAAGAAAGTTCCAGCAGAACCAGACTCAGGGAGGAGCGGCCATCTGCTGTGAATATTTGGGGGATGATGAGAGAAAACAAGACAAAACACTGTTACCTGATCCAGCCCTAAATACAAGCTTTATCAAAAAGGAAAGTTTTAAGCCTAATCTTAAAATTAGAGGAGAGAGAGTCTTATTCTTTCCACAGAGGAAGGGTCTGAAAGCTGAAGACTCTGCCTTCAGTACTTCAATAGTCATGATTATTCATAACTTGGTATCTGGGGAGAAGGATTTTAAATTAAAATCTGAGTAACTAATATTATTTTATAATAATATTAGTTATTCAATAACAAAATAACCTGGTCTTTAGCAGACAAACTCAGAGGAACTACAAGAGTTAACATCAGTCATCAAGTAATTGTTTTCTGATTTTGTCCGTCTCTCACATCACTGAAAAGCAATTCTGGCCCTTATTTAAAACATTGCTTCAGTTCATTGAGGTTTGTGGATATTCATTTATGCATGCATTTATGCTTGAGGTCTCACCATTGCAGCATCTTCATTCTTTTCTTTTTCAGCCCTTCTGCTGTAGAGTTGTTGGTGTGTTTAGGATCATTGACCATGTTGCACGACCCAGCTGGCCCCTTGACCTCACGTTGACCTCTAGAGTACTTTTGTATAGAAAGGAGTTCATGGTCAAATCAATGACTGCAAAATGCCCAACTACTGTAGCTGCAAGACAAGGCCAAATCATCAGTCCTCCACTATTGTGTTTGACAGCTGGCATGAGGTTTTTGTGCCATATGCAAACTAATATATCGAACATAGTGTTGGGCATAATAGTCAAACATCTCCACTTTGTTCTTTTCTGTCCAAAGCACATTGTTTCAGAGTTTTGTGGTTTGTGTCACTACCCGATCCGTACCAGAAACCCGATCAGTACCACGCAAATCTTACATCACTTCCTGTCTTTGCTAACATTGCGACATGTAATATATTTGAATGACACGGTTAGCGCCCAGTTAGCTCCTAGCATTTCTCAACAGCTCTGCCTCCTTTTCGACTGCCTGGGACATTTAAACAATGGATACCCCCGTATACATACAAAGTCATGCTTTTCTCCTCAACGGAGAGCTTCCTCCGATTGAACAACAGCGCTGTAAAATAGTTTTTACTGATAATTGGCAGTGATAGCGGACATCGTCATCCCTATTCCAACAATTCTCTCCACACAGACGAGCATAAACACGCGCAACTATCACTAAATCAAATTTAACATGCATACACAAACACAATTTGGTTCAGTTTACAATAGGGCTCATTCGCTCGGTCAGCAAGTGGCGGACTCGTACACTGGGGAGTAAAATGCCATTAAATGAAACAGAAGAAGAAGTGAACCTCTGCACATGCACGGTATGGATCGGGTAGACCCGATTTGTATGGTCCGACTTTGCACATGCGCAGTAAGGATCGAGGAGTCCTGATCTGTAACTATCTTTTTATTTTTCGTTTTTGTCTACATTATATTGAAATGTTTCATTATTGCAAATGTAGCCAGATGGGCTACTCGCCTTTCTTTTTTTTTCTCTCGCTCTCCTGCGCTCGTTCTCTTCGCTGCGCAAATAGGTTAATTGGGAACCCACCTGTATATTGATTGCAGGGTGGCGTTAGCCCGTATAAAGCTAAGCCGGTGTTTTTGTTGGATCATTCCTCCCGTGCATTCGGTGCAAAGCAGCAGTAAATGCTGGCACACTGCGACGGACTGATCAGCAAGAGCAGATCATATGACAGCTACAGGTATGCTCTCGCTTAACCTCAGATTCCCTCCGAGTACTGGAATTTGTGTTAATATAGTTTTTGCGGCCTGTTGTAGCGCGGCAGTTTGTTCTACTCCGACGTTGCGGAGAGAGATGCTCGTGTTATCCCCACCAGTGAGAGTATAGTGCCTCCGGTCCTGGGGTAAGCCATTAAAACTACTTTTATTAGCATTCATAGCTATAAGAGTCTAAGGTTACATTTATCTGTTGTTTTAGGGTTTGACTGCTGTATTCACCTCTCCGTGGCAAATCGCCCAACCTAAATCGGAAGAGTGAAACGCCTTCCCAGCCGCTGTTGTGAGGACTCCTCCTCGGTGGAGCCTGCTGTCTCGTCTTGTCTTGCCTTGTCTCATCTTATCTTGTTTTTATTAAGCAGGCTTACCTTTTTCTGGTTCGCCTGGTTTTATTCTGGACTGTTGCTCGTACCCACGCTTCTGTGATCGGGCTGAAGCGACCCTCTGCCCGAGTGTGGTGCTGGGACTTTAAATCGCCTTGGTTGCCGGTCTCAGCCGGTGGGGAGCCAGACCGGCTTGCGATTGAGAATAATTACTACCAGCACGAGTAGTAGTTTGACCCGTGGGGTATAAGCCTTCCTGCGTGTGTGTGATTTCTTTTATTAAAGTGTGTTTTAGTTTTTTATGATCTGTAGCGAGCCTGACGCTCAGTGTCCTTTTATTCTTTTAACATATTTTTCTGTTTTATTTCAGTGAACGGAGGACGTGCCAGTGGCCCTGGGACCTCAGGTGGTGGGTCGTTTTCACACTTTCTTTTGTACAGCACCGGGTGGGCTGCAGTGATTTTCTTTTTGTGTGATTTTCTTTTGGTTCAACGGCTGCTGGTAAGTCCAAGTTCCATGATTGTTTTATTTTCACTTTAGGACACTGTCAACAATGACGCCACATCTTGGTTTTTAATATTTTATTTATTTTTACTATAAATAAAACTGTTTTAATATTGGAGCCAACCTACCTCAGTGTGCATCCTTGAATCTGTGCGGCCTCCTTTTATTCCTTTTATCTATTTTTCTTAAATATATTTCCTGGGGGCGAAATTCCCCTAGGTGGCGTTGTCATTTTATTATTTCCTTTTATCTAACCCCGCCGACCACTTGGTCACACAAACATTTTAAGAGATACTTATTATTGTTAACATCTTAACAGAATAGAATAGAATAGAATAGAATAGAATAGAATAGAATTCAACTTTATTGTCATTGCACATGCACAGGTACAGGGCAACGAAATGCAGTTTGCATCCATCCAGAAGTGCTTTAGTGATATAGATATATTACAATATATATTAGCAATAGTATAGATACAGTGGGGCAAAAAAGTATTTAGTCAGCCACCGATTGTGCAAGTTCCCCCACCTAAAATGATGACAGAGGTCAGTAATTTGCACCAGAGGTACACTTCAACTGTGAGAGACAGAATGTGAAAAAAAATCCATGAATCCACATGGTAGGATTTGTAAAGAATTTATTCGTAAATCAGGGTGGAAAATAAGTATTTGGTCAATAACAAAAATACAACTCAATACTTTGTAACATAACCTTTGTTGGCAATAACAGAGGTCAAACGTTTACTATAGGTCTTTACCAGGTTTGCACACACAGTAGCTGGTATTTTGGCCCATTCCTCCATGCAGATCTTCTCGAGAGCAGTGATGTTTTGGGGCTGTCGCCGAGCAACACGGACTTTCAACTCCCGCCACAGATTCTCTATGGGGTTGAGGTCTGGAGACTGGCTAGGCCACTCCAGGACTTTCAAATGCTTCTTACGGAGCCACTCCTTTGTTGCCCGGGCGGTGTGTTTTGGATCATTGTCATGTTGGAAGACCCAGCCTCGTTTCATCTTCAAAGTTCTCACTGATGGAAGGAGGTTTTGGCTCAAAATCTCACGATACGTGGCCCCATTCATTCTGTCCTTAACACGGATCAGTCGTCCTGTCCCCTTGGCAGAAAAACAGCCCCATAGCATGATGTTTCCACCCCCATGCTTCACAGTAGGTATGGTGTTCTTGGGATGCAACTCAGTATTCTTCTTCCTCCAAACACGACGAGTTGAGTTTATACCAAAAAGTTCTACTTTGGTTTCATCTGACCACATGACATTCTCCCAATCCTCTGCTGTATCATCCATGTGCTCTCTGGCAAACTTCAGACGGGCCTGGACATGCACTGGCTTCAGCAGCGGAACACGTCTGGCACTGCGGGATTTGATTCCCTGCCGTTGTAGTGTGTTACTGATGGTGACCTTTGTTACTTTGGTCCCAGCTCTCTGCAGGTCATTCACCAGGTCTCCCCGTGTGGTTCTGGGATCTTTGCTCACCGTTCTCATGATCATTTTGACCCCACGGGATGAGATCTTGCGTGGAGCCCCAGATCGAGGGAGATTATCAGTGGTCTTGTATGTCTTCCATTTTCTGATGATTGCTCCCACAGTTGATTTTTTCACACCAAGCTGCTTGCCTATTGTAGATTCACTCTTCCCAGTCTGGTGCAGGTCTACAATACTTTTCCTGGTGTCCTTCGAAAGCTCTTTGGTCTTGGCCATGGCGGAGTTTGGAGTCTGACTGTTTGAGGCTGTGGACAGGTGTCTTTTATACAGATGATGAGTTCAAACAGGTGCCATTCATACAGGTAACGAGTGGGGGACAGAAAAGCTTCTTACAGAAGACGTTACAGGTCTGTGAGAGCCAGAGATTTTCCTTGCTTGAGGTGACCAAATACTTATTTTCCACCCTAATTTACGAATACATTCTTTACAAATCCTACCATGTGAATTCATGGATTTTTTTTTCACATTCTGTCTCTCACAGTTGAAGTGTACCTCTGGTGCAAATTGCTGACCTCTGTCATCATTTTAAGTGGGGGAACTTGCACAATCGGTGGCTGACTAAATACTTTTTTGCCCCACTGTATGTAAGTATATTACAGAAATGGGTCTATTATGCTATGTTATAATGTACACGGTATTAAGTATGTTGTGAATATTCTATAACTATAAGTATGTACAGGCTATGAACAGGATATAAATATGAAAAACTATACAGAATATGAAATAAATAACTTTAGAGAAATCTGAGATATACAGCTATACAGAAATGGGAACTATGCAAGTTGTAAACAGTTGTAGGGTTAAAAATTATCGTATGTACAGAATGATTATTTACACAGAGCTATACAGTAGTGCAGTTAAGATAAGTGAGGGTGTGGATAATTTCTACAGAGGCTATATAAAGAGCTAGTGGTTGTGAGTGGTGGTTCAGTCCATGTTATTGTTGTGTGTTTGAGGGTACAGTTGTCCATTGTGTGTGGGTGTATGTGTGTGTGTGTGTGTGTGTGTGTGTGTGTGTGTGTGTGTGTGTGTGTGTGTGTGTGTGTGTTTGTATGTCCAGTCCATGAGTTTAACGTGGGTCAGATACAGATACTCTGACCCATAACTATCGTAGAATGCTTAGAGCGGAAGTAGACTCTGTGTGCCTCCCAGAGCACTCTGGCATACACACACAGCTTAAGGTCATGAGAGAGGTTGTACCTTCTCTTACTGATTTATACTATTGGAGGACACCTACTTTGTATCTGTTTAAGTATAAGTGCCTTTTGTTTAGGTGGACCACTGGACTCCTGGTACCAACTTTGGGGAGTCATTCACAGGGTCACATCTTGGCACACACACACACACGCCTATATGTACACACAGACAAGGTACTCTTTGTTCACATGTATGCCTGTGTAAGACGTCATGTGTTAATGAACTTCTGCATAGTCATGTAACCACAATAAAGAGCAGGAAGCTGGCTGAGAGCGACTGGGGTTCAAGTGGAAGGAACGGCGCTCGTCACAGTTCTCTCCCTTGTGCACGAGATCAAATAAAGAGCTCTGCTTGGTGTCCAAAGCTTTTTGCTGTTGTAGTAGAATTGTCTCGTTCCAGCAGTGGGTCTGTGCCAGACAGACCCATCAGTAGTGTCATGAACTTTAATGTTTAACAAAGGCCCCACTAATTTGACATTGCAAACCATGCCAGCTCTAATAATATAACACTGTACAGACATGACAAGATTGACATTTGACATGACATTTAATGCTTTTAACAATAATATATATATCTTCTTTAAATCTAAATGCATCCAATTAACTTGTCATGTAATTGTTGCATCAATTTCACAAGAAATATGATATTCATATTTGTTACACATATTTGGTAATATTAACTGAATACAAAATATGACAAATGCTTTAGTCAGTGAGTTAATAATCAAGGCAACAGGATGAACTGAAGGCTTTTCCATATTTTATTCAATTTAAACTTTAGAAACTGTAGATATTATGGTTTGTTTATAGATAAAATTCCTTCGGTTTCCCAAGAGTTCAGGTTATTCCTAAAACAATTTAGTGTAAATAATTTATTCCTCATCTTTACAATGGAGCGCTATGAAAATATTTTTATGTCTAAAAGGATAAAAGTTTTTAATACACTCAACAACACATCATTTCAACAAGAATAAATTTAAATAGTTTTAGGTTGCTCAATTTCATGCAGATCGTACATGATTTTATTACATTCACCATAGAAATATAAAAATATTTTGTTCAAATTACATATTAGACTCTTGTAAATGTAACAACCACCCAATTTCACTTTTTTGAGTGTAACATTATTATCAAATGGTAAATAGTTGTTCGCATTGACAAATTTTTTTCAGCTAAATAATGACATAATTCCTTTTTTCTAACTGGTAATTAATTAGTTTGTGAAAAAATTATCTGCATGTTGAATGTAAAGTTGAAACTCGTGTTTGGACAGTTTAAAAATCCTGCTCATATTCTGGTTCCCGAACCAAACTGTTGTTATGGGACACAATGGAAGAAAGGTTATGGGAGAACCCTCTTTAATAGCCAGCTAGACCTAGAAAACAACATATGTCATGGTACAGTAGTTAGAAGGAACAAGAAAACTTAGCATTTATTGAACATGCCTAGAAAAGTCATGGCAGCATTGGTAAACCTGTATTTTATAAGGTTTAATTGTAGTGTCTTGCAAGCATTGAAACACTGTGTGCAAATTCTCAAACTAAGCTTTCCGGCTGTACTGGAGGAAAGTGTCTGGTGTAATAGAAACACAAGCTGTCAGGTGTACTTACCAACAGCCCAATATCAATATCATGTTACAAAACATTAGTCTAGATCAGGCTTGGCCAACTCCAGAGAAACTCCGTCTCTTCCAAGATCATGAACTAAGACAGTTGTAGGTAAGTACAAATTCTTTGAATGTGTCTACACTCTGCCACGGACTGGAAACAGAACCAAACTGTCACCCTCAGAGGAGATGAAGTTGATTAACTAGTTTGGAACCACTAAGACCCAAGCATGCATGCACAATTTCCATTTTTTAGTTACATTTTTGGTTAACTATTTCATGTTCAGACAACACATGATTGAAATATGTTGAAACAATTATAAACCGCATTACTGGATGAGTAAAGGTGACACTTTCAAACCTGAACCATCTAGGGGACACTCAATACTGGGAGTGAAGTTTACACGCAACATTTCTTCTAAAGTCTCTGTGGTAGCTTCACTAGACCTTGCAAACACAGTCTGACATTTCCTATCTGGGGTGCAAATAACATAATCAGTTTCATTCTGGTTTTTTTTCTCTACCAGATAAGGTATAGAAAACATTTTCCTGCTTTATGAGACATGGGGCAGAAGGCCATGACAGACTCTCCAGGTTGAAAAATGTCATCATTGTTACATTTTTTTTTTAGAATGACTGAATAAAGATATATTAACATGAAATTTGAATGAAAGAACATCATGCTTATTAAGCTATTAAACTAAATTAAAATGCATCAAATCAAATTAATACTACACACAAAACTGCAAAGCACTATATCACTCAATAACACGGTGATTCCAGAGGGAGGTAAATGAGTGCTCCAAATGTTTTTCAACCTGTTTTCATCTTCCTCTGTCCTCATTCTTCATGTCAACCCTGCAGGCTGTTTCCCGTTAAAATGTCCCCCTGCATTGGGGCAGTTGCACTATGATTCAATTATGAGTCACCCTCTGTAACTTAAACTTTTCCAAAAAGGTGCTGAGAGTGGTGGACAGAAAACTAAGTGGTCGTCCATAAATATTACAGGGCCACGTTGCATTGTAATAAAATATACATGGAACCATTTCATAGAGCATTTACATGTTATCTAACAGAAAGATGACATATTCTTCCCAACTCCTCCATTCACACAGACGCTCGTCAGAACGCACATCAGCAATTTCTAATTGAGTGTTAACCACTGGCTTGAAATGCCATACAGAGAGCCATGCCATTATTATTTAAAGTACAGGGTGGGCCATTTATATGGATACACCGTAATAAAATGGGAATGGTTGGTGATATTAAAGTCCTGTTTGTGGCACATTAGTATATGTGAGGGGGCAAAGTCCTCAAGATGGGTGGTGACCATGGTGGCCATTTAGAAGTCGGCCATCTTGGATACAACTTTTGTTTTTTCAATAGGAAGAGGGCCATGTGACACATCAAACTTATTGGTAATGTCACAAGAAAAACAATGATGTGCTTGGTTTCAACGTAACTTTATTCTTTTAATGAGTTATTTACAAGTTTCTGACCACTTATAAATTGTGTTCAATGTGCTGCCCATTGTGTTGAATTGTCAATGCAACCCTCTTCTCCCACTCTTCACACACTGATAGCAACACCGCAGGAGAAATGCCAGCACAGGCATCCAGTATCCGTACACAGCAAATTCAAAAGTGTTAAATGTTTTGGTGTTAATAGTCTTCTTGCAAAAGTAGAGTTAATTTTACTCTAAGTAGAGTCACATTCTTTTAATGTAACTCTGAGGTGTAAAATGACAGTAGTTAAAATCGAGTGTTAAAAATGAGTGTTTCTATGTCAAATCTGGAGGTGTTACAATGGAAACATTAACTCTTGACCTCTTAACTCTGAACTCCTACAGGGGCTATGACACCAATAGAGTAAATTCACAGACTCCGCCCCCAGCACCATAGGCTCCAATCGAAGCTGAAGTGAAGCCGTTTCAGAACATTTTGCTCTACATATTTGAGTTGTTTGCCATGCTTGGTAAGTCATTTTTTCAAAGATTGTTTCAATTATTGTTATTAGCTTTTACTTCTGTGGCTCTTTGGAGTTGAGACAAAGCTGTGTGAAAGGCATTAGCCATGTTGCTTGCTTATAGCATAATATTCTGTTTTAGCTAGCTGAAAGGTATTGTTTGCGGGCAAATACCACAGCCTTGAAAAAAGCTTGCATGTGAATTTTCAGTCAAACTTTTGGTCAAATACACCTAAAACAATGTCTAGAATGTGAATTGTTGGTATAATGGTGCTACTTGAAGCCTGAAAACGATCGCCCATAAAAAAACGAGCAAACAGCAGTAGCAGATGTCCTGACTGGATTCTACGTTAGCATAGATCCCTCCAGAGTTTTGTGCACACGGTTTAGGTAAAAATGAAAAAGGTTGAGGTTTTACATTTAGTTCAGTATTACCTGTTCCCTGTGTCCTTGTCTTTTGGGAAAATACTTTACACAAATAATGGCTCAAAAAGGATTCCTTTTTTTTTTCACTGTGCTAAAATTGATTTGTGCCATTAATTAGTGTCAACTAATTTTTATTCGATCTCCACACAGGATATGCTTGTGAAGATGGAATATGGGGGAGAGCAGAAGTGCGTTGAAGTTCCACAAAGGGATGAATGAAGGACATGCATATTGTATTGAAGAAATAAGTGATGAGAATGCTGTTATTTGCATTTACCACCTCACCTATGTCAGACCTTTTGTCAGACACAATTCTAATGAAAGTGAGAACATGTACACTGTTACATCTTTCAGAAAATGTTTTGAAATTGTGATGCACAGTTCAGAATAAATGTTTTTCAAGAACCATTGCGTCTTTTTAGTAAATGTTTATTTTCAAAAGAAATTTCTAGAAGTTCAGAACAGTAAAATTCCCGCTTTTTAGAATGAATTAGAAGATAACTCTTACGTAGTTAAACTAAAATACTCTTTGAGAGTTAATATATAAACTCTTAACACCAAGTGTTAAATTATCAACTCCAGACAGATTTGGTGTTTAACACTAAATCAGAGTTAACGTACCAACTCTCCAAAAAGAGTTAAATTAACACTCTCTGGTGTGGACCCATATAGACACTTTAATAGTGTTGAAATCAAATCCGACAGTGTTAATTTGGACATGCTGGATTTGCTGTGTAGTTTCAGGTGCTGCACATCTCGTATCTTCACACCATAGACAATTGCCTTCAGATGACCCCAAAGATAAAAGTCTAAGGGGGTCAGATCGGGAGACCTTGGGGGCCATTCAACTGGCCCATGACGACCAATCCACTTTCCAGGAAACTGTTCATTGAGGAATGCTCGGACCTGGCACCCATAATGTGGTGGTGCACCATCTTGCTGGAAAAACTCAGGGAACGTGCCGGCTTCAGTGCATAAAGAGGGAAACACATCATCATGGGGCGATCGTGGCTCAAGAGTTGGGAGTTTGCCTTGTAATTGGAAGGTTGCCTGTTCGAGCCCCCTGCTTGGACAGTCTCGGTCGTTGTGTCCTTGGGCAAGACACTTCACCCGTTGCCTACTGGTGGTGGTCAGAGGGCCCGATGGCGCCAGTGTCCGGTAGCCTCGCCTCTGTCAGTGTGCCCCAGGGTGGCTGTGGCTACAATGTAGCTTGCCATCACCAGTGTGTGAATGTGTGTGTGAATGGGTGGATGACTGGATGTGTAAAGCGCTTTGGGGTCCTTAGGGACTAGTAAAGCGCTATACAAATACAGGCCATTTACCATCATGTAGCATGTATCGTTGTAGCCCATATACCACACCAAACCATCACTTTTGTTGGTCCACCAGTCTTGGAGGGATCCATCCAATGTGGGTTAGTCTCAGACCAATAGCGGTGGTTTTGTTTGTTAACTTCACCATTCACATAAAAGTTTGCCTGATCACTGAACAAAATCTTTTGCATGAACTGAGGGTCCTGTTCCAATTTTCGTTTTGCCCATTCTCCAAATTCTGTGCACCGATCTGAGTCATCCTCGTTGAGATGCTGCAGTAGTTGGAGTTTGTAAGGGTGCCATTTGTGAGTAGCTAATATCCGCCGAAGGGATGTTTGACTAATGCCACTCTCCAGTGACATGCAGCGAGTGCTACGCTGTGGGCTCTTGCTGAATGAAGCTAGGACAGCCACTGATGTTTCTTCATTAGTGACAGTTTTCTTGCATCCACATTTTGGCAAATCCAACACTGAACCAGTTTCACGAAACTTAGCAAGCAGTTTGCTAACTGTAGCATAGGAGATGGGTGGTCTCGTAGGGTGTCTTGCATTGAAATTTGCTGCAATGACCCAGTTACTGCGTTCACCAGATATCAACACAATTTCGATCATGTGTTAACCTCTTCGACATGTCAATGGCTGTGAACAAAGAGAAACTTGCAAATAACTCATGACAGAATAAAGTTACGTTGAAACCAAGCACACCATTGTTTTTCTTGTGACATTACCAATAAGTTTGATGTGGCACATGGCCCTCTTCCTATTGAAAAAACAAAAGTTGTATCCAAGATGGCCGACTTCTAAATGGCCACCATGGTCACCACCCATCTTGAAGAGTTTACCCCCTCACATATACTAATGTGCCACAAACAGGACTTTAATATCACCAACCATTCCCATTTTATTACGTTGTATCCATATAAATGGCCCACCCTGTAGAATAAAAAAGGTGGCATTGATGAAGAGTTTGACAAATGAGCGTTGCTTTTTCTCTTGATTTAAGTCAGCCGGAAAGGGTGTTGTGACAAGTCTCACCAAACTTGCTAGGAAATGATTAAACTGGAGACTTGTTTTTCCCCTTTTCCTGTTGAGAACTAATGGCATATGACAGGATGTGTTAGCAGTGCTGTCTGCCCTTCCACATCTCTTTCAGTTAATTTTTCTCTGCCCGACTACTACTTAAGATCCCATTACAACTCGAAAACACCACTTTATGCTTGTTTCTGGCACTTTAGTTTATTCTCATTTCAGACTTTTTTGTCCAGACACACAGACACACAAGCACTTGTGCACACAACACCACTGGTCCTGTCCGCCTAATGATGGTCCATTTCTAGTGGATGGGTGAGCCCTCTCCTTCACTTCCTGTTTTGATCTGGCCTCTGATAGGTTGAAGGTCATGCCAGATATGATGCGGGATTGTTTGTTTACTCCTAGCGGGGGAGATGGATCTAGTCCTCTGAGAGCAGGACCTCATTATGGGAACATATGAGAGAGCCACGGAGGAGCAGGAGATGAAGGGGAACAGAAACAGGTAGGGAGGAAAACACTAAAGTGCCAGAGTACAGGAAAAATGGATGATAACAGAAAGCTGTGGAAGAGGGAAGACATGCACGATGAAAGGATGGATGGAAAGGTGGATGGAAAGGGAATAATGATGTGAGAGAAGAAGTGGCAGACTTGACACAGCCAGCTTTTAGAGGAGAAAGTCAAGAAAGTGGTTGAGGTTGAAAACTATGACTTTGTTGCTCTGATCTGAGATGAAAGTAAAGTCAGAAAAAGAGGAAGGAAAACACAAGAGAAACAAGGACTGATGAAAAGAAACAAAGGGAATGAGGAGTGGCTAACGGGAGATGGCACTAATGATACCACATTCAGTGTCACAGCCCGAAATATAAACAACAAGCACACATAATAAAGCAGAAGCCTTGAACTTCACAACAATTTAATTGGAATAGCTGGATACTACAAGTGTGTGGGTGGCTGTTTTTTTCTATGATCTATCCTTTTCTCAATCATGCTTCCAGTAGTGTTTCACTGTGCATTTATTAACATATCTGTTAATAACAGACTTTTTGATTCGGATCAGAAACCTTTTAAAGCACCAGTTAACAAAAATGACTCTTTACGTGAATCACACATATTTATGTGGACTTCAGTTTCCTCTCTGATTAAGGAAAGCACAAGAGATGAGAAGAAGTAATGAAGAGAAGATGAGGCAGAGACTTGCGCGCTGGGAATCTATCAGAGGCCAGTGGGGCACAGAGCCTCCAAGTTGCTGGGGTCTCCAAGGCGATTCTGCAGTCTGTATACAGCAAGCAGTAAAGTGAACAGTATTTATTTCAGGGAATTTTCACTGCAGTAATGGTGGATACACATGCAAGACTTGAACATTTTGGTTACTAATTAATTCCTAAGATAGCACAACAGAAAAGAAGTTTTCTGTATCATACTTCTGAAAAAAATCTTTTCATAAAACTGTAAAGATGTCTTTTTTCATCCTCCATCTCTAAATGTACCAGCTAACGGTCATGTAGTTTAGATCTATATTAAGGATACATGCTTGGTGCTAATGGATATTTTTTCTGAGATAAATAAGTAGAAGGTGTGTTAACATCTTCCACTGGTTTGTGTTGAAGTGGGATGATTTGAACCTTTGATATGTCATCTCTGTGAATGTGACGAGGAGCGCACACCTTCAAGAATCACATCTTAAGTACAGACACAAGAAGCTTCTAGAAGGAGATGCTTGTATGAATCTGTTTACCATTGCTTTTGTACATTTTCTTTGTTTTTTGTGTTTAGATCACATCAGATGTAGTCCTGGCATCTCTTTTGAAGTTTTGAGGATGTGAAAAAATCCTATGCATAATTATTTGTTATCAGAACTATTTACTTCTAATGATCAGTGTGGATGGCCATTTATTTTGTTGTTCAAAGAGACACTGTGGCAAGCAAGGCTTGGACTGATTGGCCAGTAAATATGAATATGAATATTATCATTATTCATTATTTATTTTTTATTATTCTTTTTTTTTTTTTTTGAGGACTGAACAGCAGTGCAATATATACACAGAGTGGGAGAGAGAGAGAGAGAGAGAGAGAGAGAACAGTTGTAAAGCTTAGTATTAACTAAACCATCTTGCAGCCACACAACACAAAGGCCAATAAAGTCTTTCTAGGCTCAGATTATGAACCATAATTGGATTGTATAATAATCCGATTTTCTGGATTATTGTATGCCAGTAGGGTGATGGGTAGGAATGTAAATCTTTGGTGCTGTCGTACCTGATAAATATGTTTTGTGCAATAGTTTGTGATTATTACATGATAACAACTGCAACGATTTTTCACCTAAATTGATTTGATATGTCAGTGCTTCATTACTCAGACCGAAGATTGTTTTCTTCAGGGCTGTAGTAAAATGTTACTTTATCGACTCTGCAGGTGCTTCTATCATTCTTCATTCTTTGACAGCACAGAAAAAAAACTGACAACCTCGAGTTGTTCACCTGGCATAATGAACGCCATTATAAATTTTTCTTTGAGATTATTTTCATCAAAAGCTGGTGTGCAATAAACATATTTCCTGCTCATACTTCACTGAATCAATCCGATAGCCACGTCGTCAAACTGTTGCTGAAATTAAATTACATTAAATACGGTTTACCTTAAGATGAGAATGTATCAACTTATTTTAGATGTGTCTGGAATCTTATTAACAAGCAGATGGGCAAAGGTATATGCTGTGCATCATAATGTAGTATGAAAACAGCCCTTTGCTGATTATCCTATAGCCTAGAACCATTCATACCAGTGTATGAATGTGTGCGTGAATGGGTGGATGACTGGATATGTAAAGCGCTTTGGGGTCCTTAGGGACTAGTAAAGCGCTATATAAATACAGGCCATTTGTAAGGTTATATTTTTTTCTCTTCATTGCCATGGCCTTGGTTTATAAATTAAATACCTTATACTGCCTAACACATAAAATACACAACTGCTTTTTCCGCATCAGCAATAAAACCATGAAAACAAAGTTGGATACAGACATTGTCATGTCAGCCAAATGCCACAAGTAGCTTTCAGTCACTCTATAAAGCAAGAGCTACTGTTGCAAGAGTATCAGTTTTCTGTACTTAATATCAGCACTAGTTACTTTTGCTTCATTCAGTCGTCTTCTTTTTCTTTCAGCTGCTCCTTTTAATGGGGTCGGCACAGCAGATCATCTGCCTCCATCTCACCCTATCCCTTGCATCCTCCTCTGACACACCAACCCTCTGCGTGTCCTCCTCCGTTACATCCACAAGCGTCGTCTGAGGTCTTTTCCTCCTTCTGGTGGCTCCATGTTCAACACTGCTGTGCTTCATTCTTTACGAAATGAAAATGTGTTGATGTTTTCACACAACACATTGGGCAAAGGAATTTAGTATCTTGTTTTATTTATTTATTTAACAACAAATAAACAAAGAAGCTACCATACAAGTATGTTACGTGGTTGGTCACCTTTGTTTTCATCAAAAAACTGATTTTGTTTTTTTCAAAAAGAGAAATATGGTTTTTGAAAAGGTATGATGAATTATTGCAGCGTTTTGAAATACATGAAAATATTGCACTACATTGTGTTGGAAAAATCAGATCTCTCCTCAATATGATGCATGAACACTCATTGGCTACTTTATTGGATACACTTCGCTGGTACCCTTTTGGCTTTAGACCTGCCGTAATGCCTTAATACTTTGTGGAGCTGGAAACATTCCATGATATTCCAAACATTGACATGACAGCATGCAGTTGCTGCTGATTTTTTGACTGCACATCAATGATGCAATCTCCCATTCTTCCACATCCCAAAAGTGCTCTACGGGATTGGGATCTGGCGACTGTGGAGGCCATTTGAGTGCAGTGTACTCATTGCCATGTTCAAGAAAGCAGTGTGAGTTGACATGAGCTTTGTGACATGGCACGTTATCCTGCTGGAAGCAGCCATTAGAAGATTGGTGGTACACTGTAGTCATGTACACTGGATCTATGTTTTCATGACATTTACAATTTGGTCCTACCATCCAAATGTTGCAGAAGAAGTCACATCTCATCAAACAAGTCCTCTGCATTCCACTTTGACGAGCCTGTGTGAAATGTAGACTCAGTTTCCTGTTCTTAACTGACAGGAGTGACACCCTGTGTAGTCGTCATCTGCTACTTCATTGGCTTATAGGTTTGACATGCTGTGTATTCATAGATGCTTTTCCGCATAGCTTGCTTGTAATATAGTAAGTAGTTATTTGAGTTGTTCTTGGCTTCTTATCAGCTCAAAGCAGTTGGCCATTTTCTTCTGACCTTTGGCATCACCAGCCCTCAGAAAAGTGCTGCTCACTAGATATTTTCTCTTTTTCCACCCGTTTCCTATCAACACTAGAGATGAAGAAGATAAGACAACCCTTCTATGCTTTTATGATGCTTGGTTTGATTTCCAGCGGGTCCTCTTGGCCATGTCTACATGCATAAATGCATTGAATTGCATGCATGCGACTGGCTGATTAGATATTTGTGTTTACAAGCAGGTTAACAGGTGTTACTAACAAAGTGGCCAATGAGCATAATTTGCTATTCAGGATTTTTATTTGGTTAATCTAAAAGGATGATATGTACATTAAAAGATAATTACAACCTTCCACATCTCGTAGCAAGTTTTACCCAATCACCAAAACTATTAGAAAGAAACATGCAATAACTATGATTTATTAGCATATAATTACTATTTTTTCAGGACTAGATGTTGTGATTACACAAAGGGCTTTGTGTTGGGTTTGTTTAAAAGAAAAAAAAATGTAATCTAAAACTAACAATTTGCACATTCCACCAAAGCAATGCTACTCTCTATAAAACCAAGCGTTTTAAAATGACAGACTATAGCGTAACCATTGTGACTTGGGCACCATGATCTTATTATCAGCCCCCATAAAGAGCTTGTTTCTTGCTTGTTAGAAAGACATTATTACATCTAAATGATCATTGCCCATACAGGCTACTCAGGCCCTAGTTAGCGACCAAGAGAAATAAGAGGGCACATGACAAAACAGATAAGAGTGGATGTAATGGAGAGAAAACCACACAGGATAATGGATGAATTATCCACACGCAGACCGAAAAATATGTGTCGCAGGGGTGAGACGGGCTAAAGGGCAGAAAATGAGCTGGCATAAGAAAAAGGAGGAGTGTTCAAATATGCAAAAAATACCATAAAATTCAGAGACTGAAGCTAAAAAACAGAGCAAGTCAAAAACCACCAATCACTTGGTGACATTCTGTGTTTAAAGGACAAACGTTTTATATATATATTGTTTTAAAAAGGCCAATAAGGAAAAATGCACAAGAGCAAAGTAAAACATATGTACATGAAGAAGCTAGATTAAAAGAACGGGAGGCAGAAGGAGAGGCTCGCAACCACTAATCCCGACAGAAAAACATTCTGATTAGACTTATCCTTTTCTCTGAGGATTTGAAGCTTTGATAAAACCTTCACCCCAAACCAAAATCAATTTAGTCAGGGTGTAGCGTTCACAAGCAATATCCTCCTTTTCTCCACTATAGACAAAGCTCTGAGTGAAACCCGGTAAAATGAGCAAGTATTTTTGTTGACTCATTTTAGTAACTTTTCCTTTTTTCTCCTAAAAAAAGACTTAATTCTATGAGCCCGATTAGAGCGCGTCCAAACATTGGAACCTAAAGCGGGCCAGTGGATATACAAATATTCACTCAGCTTCATACAGACAGAAAATATTTAATTCCAGTCAGATAGCAGTGTGCTGCACTTTGTTGTTTTCCTTTCTTTCTTTTTTCTATTTTTAATTCCTTGGGTAACAAAGGAGATCCGCTTGAAAATCTGGAGGGCCCTTAAATGCTGCGAGAGGAAGGAGACTAATCAAAACAAGCAGACCACCTCGGTGACACCCTATCAGTGATTTACACAGAAATGTCAGATGTCACTCATTTAATCAGAAAAAAGGTCTTGTTTATAATTGAGTTCTTGCTGAGACAGAGTTTGGATCATGAAGCCTTATACCATTTAATTTACAACTATCACAATGGTTTTTCGGGAGATGTCATTTGGTAATTTCTCAAACCAATGCCTATAAAGTACCATAAAGCTCATCATACATATGAGCTATGTGTATTTATTTCTTTTGGATTTCACCTCACCTAGTGTCTGTAAATGACTCAAAGCTGACCATGAGAGATTGCTGCCGGTGTATACTTAGTGTGGATGGCCTTAAGAGTTTTTTTTTCTTAAGGCAGTGTGGCTGTCTGTGTGTCTATGTGTGTTTTCTCCCCTTTCACAACAAATCAACAGAGAAAAACTCATTTTTTCCCCACCATGGCACAGTGCTGGGAGTTTGAGTGTAGTCTTAACTGTGCTTGGCAAGCAGAACACACAGCGTAGCACAAGTCCTGAGAGACCCAGCAGCCTAAGCTAATCACTGCAGAGACATGACACACACCCACACAACTCACCATGCCCACACAAATTTGCACATGTGAAATGCTGTCCTCCGTGCACAGCCATGCACGCAGGCTATTACACACGCTATTAATGGAAGGGGGTGGAGGTGGGGGGCAGATGCAGAAAAAGGAAAAAGAACACGCTTTCAACCAAATTGGATTAAGAGTGTCATCTAATATGGAACAAGCGTGAGAGGGTTCCCTTGAAACTTTGCTGTAAAGGGATATTGGCGTTGAAAAATGAGCTGCATGCTTTTTGGTTAGGAGACAATTCAGATTCCTCACGGATGGGAGAGCAAGGGGGGACGGCGGAGGGAGAGAGGCCTCAAATCCCAGGAAACGATGATCCATCTGAGCGGCCATCCAATCATGATCAGTAGCTATCCCTTGATATATACAGTCTACTTAAAAGTATATGAATAGATAAAGCATGGGACCTCTCTGTCTCTATTCTTTTGACTCTCACACTTTGTTCCTGTTTCTGTTTTTTTCTCTCCTTTGTCATTTCTCCTCTTAGCACTGGCTATGCACTTAGAATATGCAGTGCAAGCATTCTCTGCCTACCCTTTGCCTTCTCATATATTCTCCATCTGCTCATATGGACACACAGACAACCCAGTAACTCCCTGGAGTGGGCAGGACCTCAGGGGCAACTGGGGGCAATGATGGCCACTGGCATATCCATTTTACTGCCCAGGGCATGCTCATGGTAGAGAATGGCCATGTGCCCTTCACTGTGGAAACAGCTTTCAGCAAATAAGAGGAAACAATACCGAGTTATCTGGACATCAAAGACAACTAAAAAAATACCAAAAAACAAAACAAAATAAAGATGAAATACAAAATCATTGTGTGTGATCATTTAAAATAAAATAAAAAATAAATCAGTCTTTCTTTGTTAATATGCTATTTGTGTTATGGAGATGAGATATAGTGCTTAATATTTGTATGTTCACAGTAAGTATCATTCAATGGCACTATACTTAAAAGCAGATAAAACAGATAATGATGACACAGCCATTCCTGCATTCTGTATGCGGCACTCATGTTTCAGAATATCTGAGGTTAACTGTGCTACATAGGATTGAACCTGTGGGGTTACGGGTACTGTGGGTGGTGAAGTGCAGAGTGAAAGCCTGTAAGTGTGTGAGCACAGCGCTGTCAACCTGTTAAAAGGTAGTGTTGTGTGTGTAGGTACGTACATGTTGTAAAGAGATGTTAAGGAGCTTGTTCCATCATGCTGATGAGCTCCTTAATGCAATGTAGTCGCGCTTTCCCGACAGACACAGGGATGCTTTCCAGAAAATCTTCTCCATTATCTCTGTATACATTAACCTTGAGCACAATGGCAGGTAAGTGAAATGTTGCACACACATACACACAATACACATAGCATACGTCCAGATGCTGATATTTGCATTATGTAAATTCTATTAAATCTGCTTTTAACCACAGAAAGTGTTTACATTAAGTACAGGACAGAACTGTATTTTGCAGTAAATGCAGACATGCACATGTTTAGACAACTATAGAGCAATATATTGATTTGTTTGTCTTGTAATATGTTAGAAAAATATCGGTCCCAAAACAACTCACCAGACATTTTATTAGGTACACCTTGGTAGTCCCAAGTTGAACCCCATTTTGCCTTTTAGAAATGCCTTAATTATTCATGACATAAGTTGTTGGAAACATGTCTCAGAGAGTTTTACTCAAAAAAGTAATGCGTTTCACAGTACATTTAAAGTAATGCAGTATATTACTGTCATAAGAGGCCAAGAATTGACCCAAAAGAGCAGACCCAAACAACTGAAAGACAGTGAAAGAACTCATTTACAGTTAAAATGGTGAAAGCGACAAAGGGCGATCTGCTGGAAGAAGGGAGAGCAAATGTTAGACCAAGCTGGTCTGGAGAACTAATACTGAATGAGGCAAGTGTTGGGAGTAGAGCTTACTTGTTACACTGTTGGAATGAGCATGGGGAAGGGTTTCTGTAGGCAGGCACGCAGAGGCTGTCAGCAGCGGAGCCCAAGTAAATGAGGTCCGAAGCAGTTGAATAGCTGGAATGAAAACCCAGGAGCAAGTGTTTGCCCGTGGCTCACTTCTTCTGGCAGGCATGATGTAATGCACAGAGATTTGTCTGGATGCAAAGGAAAGTAGGAAAGCTGAAAGCTATAAAATGCCTAAACAGAAGTCACTTGGATAAGGCCAAAGTTTTGTTAGCAGTGTTTCGCTGTTGTATTTTTTTTCCCTCTTTCTCTCCACAATGTGCAGATTACTGCAGAAACTTTGCAATGCAAGTCACAACATAAATGTAATTATTGAATTTAGTACAGTAATGCATGACATTACTGCAATACTGATAATGTCATGCGATTACAGGAAAGCGAACACTGAATGATATGATTGCTGCACATTTTGGCTGCTAATCAATGATGTAACTGTCCCATTCCACCCAATTCCAAAGGTGATCATTTGGATGGAGATCTGGTGACTGCACAGGTCATTTCAGTAAAATGAACTCACTATCATGTTCGAACTTGTTCAAAAAAATAGCTTTAGAGGATTTGAGTTTTGTAACGCAGCATGTTAGCCTGCAGGAAGCAACCATCAGAAGATGGGTACTCTGTGGTCACAAAGGGATGGACATGGTCAACTGCTCATTTGGTACTAAGTGTATTCAAAGTGTGCCAAGAAAATATCCTCGAGATCATTAAACCACCACTTCCATTCTGAACCAGTCATTCAAAATAATATGGATCCATGTCTCATGTTGATTATCCCCAGTTCTGAAATGTTGCAAGAAAAACCAAGACTTAGAACAAACCAGGCAACATCCGATTTTGTTGAGCATGGGCAAATTTTAGCTTCAGTTTCTTGTTCTTGACTGACAGAGGAAACAAGAGCATAGCTGAAAACACAAACTATCTGAATCTGTAATTTAGTGCACTTTCTGTCATTAGATGGGATTTTCTACCACACCCTTTTAAAGTGAATTCTGGATCTGTTTTCTGTTTTCTGTGTCTAAGGCAAAAAAAAAAGTATCACATTTCTTTACTTTCCATAGCACATCCCTTTTCAAATCCTTAACACTGCTGACTGCAAGATTTGCTTTTAAAGAACTGATGAGGTTTTGACCAGCACTGCATATAGAGCAGTGTTTTTACAAGTAGGTCCCATTCTTTGTTCGTATTGTGCACGAGGAGGCCAAACACACATTCAAATCCACAACTGCAATTCAATTTCCTGCCCTCAGTTTCATGCTGTCTTATTGATTGGCACTTGCCGAGTATAATGTGCCGAGAAACAAAGCAGAGCCCCCAGACTCCAATACAGATGTAAAAACTGTGTGATGTGAAATTTTCAAGGCTAATTTTGTGAGACTGATGATATACTACTGTTAAATGTCAATACTGATAAATACCAATAATGTTCACAGTGTTATATTAGTAATCAGTTTTGTAATAAAAGGAAACTGTTCTTGAAAAGCATATTATGAATGCTGGTGAGAAACTCTGATTTTAAATGTTATACTTTTTCCAAAAACCTTTTCCAAGACTGTCATTTAGGGCCAAGAGATAAAAAATATGCTAACAACATGTTGATTCCATAGTTCAGTAATGCATGGATGTACTAAAGCTGTTTTCACTACACTAGTTTTGGTGTTGTGGAAGACAAGCAGCTAGCAAAGGACAAACAACATTCTCAGTTTGGTGTTATGTTCCTTTTTAATGCATCTGTTAGTAATGAGTGGGTAGCTCTGAAAAGATTTGTAAAGCCATTCATCATCTTTGACCATAATACTGCTGTTTGAGCTAAGGAAAAGGTACCAGAATATTTCATAAAAATGTTACATAATGAACTGATCCCTCAGTCAAGATTTTCTACTGTCAAGGACAAACACTGCGAGCCTGTTAATGCTTCTGTTTCAGCAGAGTGAGTGTGTGTGCCACAAAGCAGAAGAATACAGCGTGGTCCAAGGTTCACTACAGTTATGGTGTCATATTGATCAAGATGCAGTCTCTGCAGGATGAGGCATTGTGAAGGTCTCCACATACAGGTAAGCATCGCTTTTTCAAAAACAGACCAAACTGAACAAATGCGCTATAGTGTCAGGTCTTTAGTGAGTGTGTCTAAGCAGTTAAGAATTACTGTTGAATCAGATAAAATGCACTTATGCTTGCCACATGGAGATGCAAACCAATGAAAATGAGGGTTCTGAAAGATTGCAACCGATGGTAACCGCAGCGAGTTGCAATCCACTGGGGAGACACACACACTGTGTCTTCACACATTTTATTTTTTTTCGTGCCTGCAAACAAATCCAATACCATAAAATCAGCCACTTCCTTGCTGGGCGACGATTGCAGTTTTATCTGTGTTTAGGGAAAAACTGTCATACATAATACACAGTACCAGACACACAAACACACAAACGCGCACACGCCTGCAATAAAGAATTGTTTCCATTATGAGGTGTTGCTAAAGCTGCATTAGGTGCAATTGGTTTGCTGTGATGGAGAGTTGAAGGAGGGGTAAAGAAGGGTTTAAATCTGAACTGAAAACAACCTTTTATTCCTTCTGAGAATGCAGGAAACTGCATGTCTGCTTATCTGCACCATTAAAAATACAAAAGAGATCAATTTTATGTGGGTTTTGGCCATTAAACAAACTTCTATATGTAGTAAATAAGTGCAAGGTGGCTTTCCCACAGTGAAAGTTGCCGTTTCAAGAGTCTTTTTAGTCTTTCAGGTAAATGTTAAATGACTTAAAAAATGAAAGGTTCGTACCGCTGCAGATCACACTGATTAGGCAAACTAAACCAGAAGGAGCAAACCAAAGCAACAACCAGCAGAACTGACAACGTCAGTCACAGAAAATGAAGATAAATTTGATGGGGCAAAGGGACAAGGGGACACTGCTTACATACACACACAGAGAGAACACAATTAGACACAGATGCACAATACTACGTAGGAGCAGTCAAACCCAAAGTACTAGATAAAACAGAAAATAGCTTAAACAATATGAAGAGAACAAAATATACAAAATATAACTTAGGAACAAGGGCAGGTCCTCGTGGTCTTTCAACTTTAAAGAAACTTTTGAAAACAACTGAACAATAAGTATTCTGTTGTCTTTAGTTTCCAAGTTCCTTGGCCACGAGGCGATGTGTTTGGCATTTTGATAAATACCACAGAGATTATTACAGCAAATGAATTGCATATGTGATTCTGAAGATGCTTTTATCCAAAGTGTTTTACATTTCAGTGAATTCAGAGATTTTCAGGATAATGGAGTGCGAACGAACTTCATAAAATGAATGATAGTCAAAGGCGTTCATGTAACTAAGATTTTTTTTTTCTTTTCTTGTGGATGGAGGAGGATGTAATCTTTTGTTTAAGTAACTCAGCATGATGACCGATCACATAACTAACTGAGCTACTGTTGCTATACCTGTTTCTATTCAAATACTCTCTATAAAATTGCGACTGTAGATTTGTTACGCTAACAAAAAACATTCTAAGATAACTTAGAAAAAATGGTTCTAAATATGATCATGATGTATGTAAGGTATATACACATATACATGTGTACCAACGCACAATACGTGTGTGTCTGTGTGTGTAGCAGCACTGTTTTCTAACCACAACTTCGAGAGAAGAAAAGCAGCTACTCTTTGTTTACATGCAGCCATTAGCAATCCACGCTCCAGTGCCAACGTAAAAGAGAAGGCAATGATACGGAATTTATCCAAAGCAGGAGAGGATGGGGTTTCAATCTCCATGCATAATGTGATGTGGCATGGCCAGATTTTAGAGCCAGAGCGCTTGCAGGAAATGCTTAATTGTAAGCTCAATATGAGAGAGACGAGAAAGCCGTTTACATGTTACTTTAGAGGTGGCGGTTCCCTGAGGAGTTCTTGGAGGTAGCAGGACCCTACAGCACAGAATGAATCACTAGCTCTGTTTTCTTTAGTTAATTAGAGATGATGGACAGATGGCCTGCATATATAAGGGAAAAAAAAGGGGGGGAAAAGAGATGATGGACAGATGGCCTGCATATATGTGGCAGGGACAGGTGGTAGTAGCACAACACTGCCAAATGCATGATTCTTACAATAAGAGCATGACACGTATTAGGGGGGAAAAGAAGGAAGGCAAGAAGAGGTAGCAGAGCTGAAATTTTATTATATATGCGTGTGTGTGTGTTATATATTTGTATTGCATTGTGTTTCTTTACTGTGTGTATGACAATAAGCTGAAACTTAAAGTACTGGTCTGTCTTTGCGAGGGTAGACACAGGGCCAGTGCATACTTTGCTACTTTGATCAGCTCTTGTATTAAAATTTTTAGTTGCCAGAGTTGTCAATCAGCATAAGACTTGTGTTAAAAATACACATAAATGTGGATGTGATCGCCGTCTCTCATGTATGAATAAACATACAGGGTACAGATGTGTTTTTGTGAATATATTATATTCCTTCCCAAAACCCCTCAAGCACAAATGCCAACTCATGCATGCTTTTTTTTTCTTTCTCTCTTCCACAACCACATAAAAAAATCTGATCTTAATTATTTTATGCTGTCATTTCAAATTGATACATTACATTGTCTGTGATGCCTAATTTTAGACTGCTCAGTTCTACAGTGGTGGTAAATAATAAAAAAGTGTTGTCGGCTAGGAAGCCCAGAGCTCATTGTGTAACAGCTGACAGTCTGGGCTGCCTAACCAAATCAGACACTAGTGAGATAGATCTGTTGACTAAATCTTTTGACAAGGGAAATGTTATGTAACTGCTTTTGACTTGTCTTTGTGTGTCTATCTTCACATATGAACCTCCATGAATAAAAGTGTTATACATGTAAAAATGTAAATAGACGCTGCATAGGTGTAGATACCTAAAGATCTCTTTAGGTAAATATAGCAAAGGCAAATTGTTGGCTGATTAGCAGTCACAAGCTACATCATACAAATGTCTCATACACATTACTATCTAACTTGTAAAATGTTTTTTTTTTCAACATGCTGCAACCAAGATTTTCTTTTTTCTATTTCAAAATTGCACAAGTCTTTTCATGATTAATAATATAAATTTTGCAAAGCATTAATATAAAAAAATACAACAGCACAACAATACAACAGTAATGTGCAATTTAATCAACTTTTAATTTCTTCCGAGGTGTATTTTTATGAAGTCTGGCACAACATTAGTTCAGGGAGACCATTGAGTCAAGTCCAATCCCAGCATCTCTGCCAGCCCATATGAGCCAGTGATTCAGCTGATGGTCTTCCACACATCAAATAGGTAATTCCCGCTGGGGGGACAATACTCAACCCACCTCCATTTTAGATAAACTACTCATATATCATATCACTTACACATCTAATGTCACATATGCTGTTCCCTCTATGCTTTTCTGGGTGGTAGGGTCCTGACTGAAGTTCTCATCTGTTCTGCATTATAGGAAAGAACTAGGCTCTAATTTACTGAGAACTGCAGAGTGTATAACTCTGTACTTCTGAGCTACTGTATCATAATCAAACACAAATTAATGTTTTCTGAAAAAAAACTGTGAACATGTATTTAACAGTTTTGTATTGTTTTACTTACTTTAATAAAGCTGAGTAGAAGAAAGTAGAAAAGTAGAAGAAAATGTTAATAACACAAACAAAGCATTTTGAAAAGTTTAACTTGCCTTTGCACAGCTCGGTGCTTGTTTGCATTTCCACTGCTCTGATGTTCTGCAATCCTTGTCAAGCTAATGGGCCACATAGGTAATAATGCAAACAGTATAGAAAAGCTATTATGAAGTACATTGAATTATAGATGTGTGCTATAATGAGTACAACAAACTATTTAAAAAGTAGCATTGTCTGGCTGTAAAAACGCATTCATTAAGTGTTCAGTGCGTGTAAGGGAATTATATCCTTCATCAAAGCCTTTCAGAAAGAAAAAACAAAAAAAACTTGATTGCTTCTCCAAAGAGAAGGGTATTTTTAAGACGCACAGCTTTTTGCTGTGTCACAGGAGAGGCTTGTTTCAGGTGATTGTTCTCAAGCTTACACAGCCGTCCCCTTAACTCTACATCCAAAGCCAAATTTGTTAGTACTTATTAAACGTATCCTCAAAAGTCACATCTCTCTTGTGAATCTATGCATCCACGCATTAGAGAAACCTGCCAGGGAAGCTAGAACCTACTTGGGCACAGGAAGAACATGCAAACGTCTCACAAAAGCAACCAACCACCCTGTGAATTCTAAACCAGGACTTTCTTGCTGTGAGGGATGTGACAGAGTCAATACTTAGAATACCTCTTGATAGCAAAAATGTGAAAATGTAGTTTTCAGATTTTTTTAGTACCTGCTGTACCTATTAGTACTAAGTACAGCAGGCAGTATTTGTAGTTTTGAGTAGATTAACCAAATAAATTGATCCTGAGATACTAACTGATACATTTATTTGATACAGTACTGATAACAACAGTGTCCACCCCTCCCACTAGCAGCTGAACACATCAACAGCAGCAACAATGTTGTCAAAGCATCTTTAGGAACTACACCCTGGTCTTTATGACAAATTTTGTGAGGTCAGTAAAACTTCAACAAGACTGAAGTATTAAAGAGTTACCATAAATGGTAACCTGACTGTTAGTTTCCATTTATTAGCAGTTAGCATTTACCTAACTATTAACAGTTACCTATATGAGTGAGCCATCTGTTATCAATACGATAGCAGATAGCAGATATAATAATAATAATAATATGATAACATCAATATGAAAATGATGCAGCAAATGGCTCATAGTATTAAATTTTGGCTTTTGTTTGCACATCACCTTTTCTCTATAGTAAATGTGTACACACGTTTGCAAGAATGTGTGAGGTCTGTATATAATTTATACATCTAGCCCCAGGAGAGCTTGATTCACTCACATTAAATGGAGGGCTCAATATGTGGTGATCACACTGAAGAAGAGAATGTTCTCCTGCTGGAGGCGCATTATGCTGTGTAGCTGTAAGCTGTGTATTTATGAGTTGGCATCCTGCAAAGTTCACAAAGAGGTCAGCTTTGTGAGTAGCCAGTTTCCTTGAGACTTATTTTAACTGGTCAGCTGAAAAAAAGGATAGTATATAAATAAAATAAAAATGATTTGCCGTGTCGTACTATAATGGACAGGAAGCATTTGAAGAAAAACAAATAAAGGGAAAAGAAAGAGCAATGCAAACAAACACAATATTCTCACTTCAAACAATCTGTTTACCTTTTTCTGTTATTTTAGTGGAATAGGAGGCCATCCAAAAATACAAGAAACCAACTCATGGGGCATTACAAGTTGTAAAAAGTAAATATAGTAAAATTATAACATTAAAATTAGTTTGATAAGTATAGTTTACTTTAGTTGTATTTAGTGGATGATGATGCTGTAACTTTTGGAACTATGGTTTTCATTATCTGAGGGTTCCACAGATTCAGTATAATTTTACCACAACTAACTTTGACAAAGAAAAGTTTCAGTCTGCCTACTTTACATCACGTTTTCACTTCTACGGTGGAGTTTTAATGTTTCTACACTAAATTCATTATGATTCATTTAATTTTAATACTGACGTAAAACCATAAGTCTTTCGTTTCACACCCCTACTTAATCTTATTTATATCAGTTGTCGAGCTTTCATCTAATATTTGGATCAAAAGATGAAACCAGAACCTTTAATCGCTTAGTAATTAATGCTGAAATTCTAAATGAATAATCATGTGTGATGCCTACAAGCCTAAAGCGCCGCAGACCAACAACAAACCAATGCATAAATAATTGAATATATAATTTATAATTTAATCTATTTCACTTTTAGTTTTAGAATACTCATCTGTGCCCACATTCATTTTAGCTTAAATTAAGCACATTCTTAAAGCTTTATTTTACTAATGAATTACGGTTCACTTTTTCATATTGCTACTGGAGTTGGACCAGCCAAAATCTGCCTCGTTTTCTGTCTCTACCCATAATGGAATGCAAGCCATTAGCACCTTTCCCCAATGTCAGGAGGACAATTGTTCTTCAGTGATAACGCCATTAAAGAAAGTGTTTTAGGTAAGAGCTGTCCTCTGAACTGTCATATCTGGGACCTCGTTCAATGAAATGTATTGTGTTTTTTTTTCTCTCTCTCTCTCTCTCTCTTTTTTTTTTTTTTTTTTTTTTTTAGATATGCAAGCCTCATTTGTCTTCTGGCATAGTCTGCAACCCCTTATTAATTGACTCTTTTGTCCTGTCTACACGTCTGAGCCTCTCTGATGACCTGCTCTTCTGTTTTATGCTCGTACAATCTGTACATATTGAAAATCAAAGCCTCTCCCTGGACGTCATTTCCTGTCTTCTTTTCTTTGTTGTGTTCCTGCAGTTGTTAGAAAATAGGAATTCAGCGGTTCAAAAATAAAATTATAGCAGGTGACGGAAGCACTACTATGTCTTCTATTATGGATAATTTCACATAATGCATTTGAAAAAACTACTGCATGCACTGAAAGATTCAGAACTGATTCATCATTTACCGAAGCCTCGAGAATTAAAAAAGCTACAGTTACCATCTCTGCTAGTTCAGTCAAGTTAAAGTTTATAATTACATCTGTCCAGACATAATATTAAATGAAGACTTTAATAGGTAGTAACAAAGGTTACATATTATCAATTAATTATCTGATAAAATTTTAGTTTACTTTTATTTTTTCTTAAAATGTTGCAAATAAAAGACACAAATAATTAAAAAACAAAAAAACATTTTTTTTTAAATCCAGTGTTTTTTAAAAAAAATAAAAATAAATAACTGTATTGTCATCTCACAAAATCTTTCTTGTTGCTGCTTGAGGTTACTGGGAGTGTTTAGGTGTAATCACAGAGAACAGCTGCAACCCAAACAAACACATATATGTTTTTTTTTATTTATCTGTTTTTGTCTCTTTGCATCCAATTTTACCTAGCAACTGCCAGCAACTTCCAACAACTGCTCGCCAGCTGGTAAGGGAATGCACATGTTTCCCCGGAGAACGCTTGTTTCCAGGAGATTGCCAACCGGACTTCAGGTGACTGAGGGCAACATAACACCACCTTCATAACTTCATTTAGTTTTATTTAAAGGTCAGTGAAGCCCATGTGGAATAGTTTAATCTGTAAACCAAATGTTTGTCCTCTCGTATTTATTCAAAGGTTGCTGCATGGGCCTTTACCTTTCTCTTACGTTTGTATCAAACTAGTTATGCAATTTCTGTTGCTGCTGGTTGTTAATTCTCCTTAGTCACATAGCAGCATTGATCCACGGGTTAAGCCATTTTCTGATTCCAAGTCCCTTTGGCTTTACCTACGGCATGTTAATGTGTGTTTTAGTCCAGTGACAACCATTGCAAACACACTTAGCGCTTGGTGTGAGCATGAGTAAAGGGTTAGGCTTGACAGAGCACTAATGGAATTTTCCCATGAGTCTTTAGAAGCCTTTCATATGTCTTAATGAGAAAACACAGAGTGACTGCATAATGTGTGTGTGGCGACTGAAGTGGGGTGGGGGGCATGTGCTAAAAAAGGGCTTAGGTCTGCTCATTTGTATTTGTGTGTACATGCAATGTCACAGATACTGGTTTCGTGTGCAGGTAAGCCTCTTAGCACTTCCAAGCTAGGCCCATACTCTGTGAGGTTAACACTGTTGCTGAGAACAGTCACCATAATTATCCCAAACCTTGTCATTCCTGCCCTCCTACTGCTCCCTTAACCACCCCTCTGACTAAAATGCTTGCATTAAATTACCTAACATGTGCCTTCAAGGTATATATATTGCCTTTATTTATCATTCAGGGACCAGGGCTTACTGTTATTGATTTTACCCATGTTAATTGAGGTGAGGGGTCTTTTCTACCAATTCAGCTATTGATCTGAAATGCAATCCATCAGAAGCTTAATTAAGCAGCTAATAGAGGGAAATGCTATTGATCCCATGGTGTCAAGGTATTTTTGTGTATGTGGGAGCCAAAATACATGTATCTAGAATTAGTTATATATTGGTTCATGATATAAATGCAGTATTTCATTTATTAAGTTCATGGATGGTAACTTGTTGAAGGGTCACAACATTTTAAAAGTCATGTTTATGTTTTATATTGTGAAAGGTTAATTCTGGGTAGGTTTGTTTGAACAAATACTAACACTTAAGAGACATGCGTCTTTTTGTTGAACCATGAGCTTCATGTAGGATCCCCACCAGCTGCTAATAGCTGAAGAAATAAACAAAAAGATAACACTTTACACTTGTGAATTCCACCTAGTGGGTGCATATTAAGCTGAGTTATAGCACATTAGACAAAAAATATATAAGAAATATAAAATATATAAAATATAAGTACTATGGATAATACCTACTGCAAGCATTACTGAGACTAACCAGCTGATCTGCACTACAGCAGCGGTGATCAGTGAGATGCTTGTCAACAAGGTGAACAGCCACAAGGAGCAGTACCCTCCATGGAGAAGGGCAAGATCAAGGTAACATGGAGGGAGGTTAACCAACAATCAGAACTGCAGAAAGGTGCAATGAAGAAGGTGCCCAAGAAGTACAGCAAGCTGTCCATGCCACATGCACAAGTCACCATCAAGTGCGGGATCACCAAGGAGATGCGCTGTCCCCACTGCTGTTCTGCATAGGCCTGAACCCCCTCAGTGAGATCATTAAAAAGACTGGCTATGGATACCAACTACGGAATGGATCAATTGTCAGCCACCTCCTCTATATGGATGACGCCGAGCTGTGAACAAGAGTGAACAGGACATCGATATGCAGCAATGACATCAGAATGGAGAAGTGTAGCTGGATGATAACGAAGAGAGGGGAAGTAGTCAGAACTGAGGGCATCAACCTAAGTCAACATTCCAGACATCAAGGACAGCTACGAGTACCTGGGGATCCCAGAGGCAAATGAGAACCTGACGAGCTCTGTCCTAGGAACAGAAAAGATACTGTGCAGGATCCTTGAGGTCCCAGGCCTCTGGTAGAGGACTTTTTAAGGAGGGGAATTTTTAAAATTCATTTTAATTTTTGTTTTTATGATAGTAAAAACAAATACTGTTAGCTTAAGTCAAAGCAGTCCTTGATTGTCACATATGCTGTGAAAGTCTCTGTGGGGAAAAGTACTGACATTGTCACATTTGTCACATATATATATATTAAAGATGATTAACACAGGACATCTTAGACTATTCTCTACTGCTTTGTTACTAAAAGGTTTGGTCCCTTCAAGTTGCTCTTCTTAAGAGTCAGCTTTTTGGATTTTGTAATAACATTAATTATTAAATCTCAAATATAAAAAGGCTGTGTTATGTCACTGACAGCTTGAACAGTACACCAACTAAGCTCTCAAATAAAACTCTTGGTGACATTTTAATTTTCGTAGGATTATACATAAAGCACACCGCGTGCGTGCGTGCACGCACACACACACACACACACACACACAGGACTGAATCTGAAGTAGATTATATTTTCCAACCTCTTTCTCTGTTCACCTCTGTTGCTCACTGACATTTATGCTATATGTGTATGGCGTGTATGTTTGCAAAGAGACCCTGTTACATGTTATTCTAGCACATTCGCTTTCCATGTCCACTCTCTACCTACAATCTTTCCTTTAACATTGAAGATTCATTTCAAGCTGAACAGCATCACATTGTGGTTGAAGCCAGCTTCCACTCTACTATTCTATGCTTTTAATAATAATAATGATAATAATGGATACTTTATTGATCCCCATGGGGAAATTACTTGTTTTTCTCTGCATTTGACCCATTCACTCAGTGAAGCAGTGGGCAGCCCACTAAGCAGGCGCCCGGGGAGCAGTGTGTAGGGACGGTACCTTGCTCAGGGGTACCTCAGGGTAGCCGTTAAGTGGATTCGAACCGCCGACCTTCCGATCATGGGGCGACCACTTTACCTACTGAGCTATCCCTGCCCCATTTTACAGTTTATTGTGAAAAATGAACTGCACTTAACCTCAACATTTACTAAACTGGTCACTATCATTATCTACACATTTGGAAAGTCAAGTACTAAATATGGTTATTTCTGTAGAAAGAAACAGCCAGATGTGTATGGCATTGGCAACAATTCTGTCTAAAACTGCAACATCGGGCATGCTTTTTCACACTGTTGGCTTTGTGAACCATCAGCTTGTTCAGCTAACTGAACTGGTCCAACTGTAAAATTAGTAATGAGTCCTGACAGGAAAGAAGACTGGGAGTTGGCTTGTCTTACTTCCATCCTATTATTTTTTGAAATTCTAGGAACTACAAATAAGTCTATGAACTCTTTAAGATATGATGGAGCTTGGCCATTAAGGGCTTTGTATGTAAGGAGAAGCACTTTAAATTCAATGGATTTCAAAGGGAACCATTGAAGATAAAGTAAACAGAAATACTATGATGTTTCTCTTACTGCAGCATTTTGGATCAGCTGGAGGCTTTCATTGACCAATTAGAACATCTTGATAGTAATGACTCTAGTCCATCCTAGAAGTAACAAATACATGGATCAGCTTTTCAGTATTACTCTGTGATGGGGATTTTGTAATTTTGACAATACTGCAAGAAGGTAGTCCCACAGACCTTTGTCGTTTTATATAAGGGAATGAATATATTCTGATTAATAATGATTTAATCTTCTGCAATAGAAATTGTGCGCCTGAGATTTTTAGCAACAAAAAACAATCTGGAATCTGAAAAATGACTGAAACTAGCCTAGTGCCTAGTTTCTTTGATCCCAGAACATATGTTCCAGTTTTCGAGCACAGAGATTGGCAAAGTTAATTAGAATTAGTTTCAGTGACCTCAGGGTGCCATAATTGGGTGTTACCAACATGAACAATCAATCTTAGTGTCTATTCTTTTATCCTTAGCCAGGAAATTCAACAGGACTTAGTGTTGGCCACCCGGACCCCAAGCATGCATACAGCTATGATTTCTGGAACATACCTTTTGGAGTTACTGCTGGTTTAGTAGATGGTGGCAATGAGAGTTTAGGGCTTTGTTTGTTTGTTTTTTCAAACTGTCACAAAGCTGGTGTGGCTCCAGAGCCACTTTGATCTGCCATGGCATAGCTACCCAGGGATACACTAGGTCACCATAAACTGTACTGAGGTGAAATCGGTCACTATTAATGAGAAGAAGAGAGAATTATTTGCTTTGTGTAGCAAAGTATGGTAGGACTAACGCAGAGCATTGCAGATATATTCTAATTGCCACTTGGTGGATGTTTCAAGAATAAAGTTGGAATTGCATAATCTTGTTCATGTTTGTGCTGTTTTTAGTTATTTTTCTTTTGATCTGTGGCAAGGAAAAAATATATAAGACACAACGAACTTCTTTGTAGATTTAGAGGGTGAGCAGAAGAAAAAAAATTCTTAGAAGTCATTGTTTGAGTTTTTCTTCATAGTGGATTCTGCTGCACTTGTTACTTTATGATTCATCAACAACATTAGGGTGTTATAGACAGAACAACCATTGGCTGTGTCCCTGAGCTACAGAAATCCAAGAAAGACAGGCAGAACAACAAAAAACACCACCACACGGGATATAACACACACTGCATGCTGTTGCATAAGCACAGCATACTCCTTTAGAGTAAATACTCCATCCTGTGCACAGAATTATGTTCTCTGTTGCTGGTGATTACTTTTAAGATGCCAGTGCTCACTGACAGAGATAAAGTAATTTTTGGTCACTTTTTATGTGCACATTCAAGTGCACGTGCATTGAAAGCATGTATCCAATGCATTAAAGAGACAAAAACAACTGAGATAGCAAGTCTACTGCATAAAAACAAAAATCACAGTTATCAAGAGCAAAGCATGTTTGTTGATGTGCCACTTGGTCTGCATGGTATCATATCATGGTACCTTCATGTAGCACTTATTAACTACTCTCCAACTATAAATATTCTAATCCCAGAGTCAAATTGCAGGAATTTGGCCATTACCACTTCATTGCCATGTTTTTATTTTTCTTTCAGTATCATCTGTGTTTTTTTAACCAAATGAACAACTCACAAAATTGCAAACTGTCTTTTTTCTGTGCACTTCTGATTCTGACTGATCGGTTCACATCAGGATATCTCCCTAGTTTTAACAGTCGCTCAGGGCTATACAATAAAAATGATCGAAATATACAGTGGCAATATACCGCATCCTATATTCACAACTAATTTCTCCTTCTGAGTGTCCTCTCCTCATTCGGCTCCTTTGCTTCTCCTCTTTCTAACCGCCGCCTCTATCGTCCATCTACCCCTTCAAAAACACTGTGAACATATGGATGAGCTCGTTTGATTGCTGTGACAAACAAGCCCTTTCAGCTCTCAAGCTGGATATCGTTTCACAGCACGAAACCCCAAATGCGATTGCTATGCGAACAAAATTACCATCGATTTGATTTGCAGAGATTAATTAAGTAGCATTACAGAAACCCTCACTTGCCTGACAGCATTACCACTACCAGCTCAACCACTTAATTGTTGTTTCTGGAGGGTGGTGGAGGTTGGAGCGGGGAGCTTGAGTGACGCTGTTTCTCTCCTCTGCTTCTGTACGCTTTTGACAAGCTGACAAGCTCTTCTATCTGCCTGCCCCAGTGATTTAAATCCATCTTTTGAATACACTCATTAATATCACTGACGCACGCTTGTGTACACTTACAGATAAATACACACACACACACACACACACACACACACACACACACACACACACACACACACACACACACACACACACACACACACACACACACACACACACACACACTTTAAAAACTCTTTCCACTTCCTTACAATTCATGTCTATCATTGCCAAGCACTTGTCAACATAATCTTTGAATTTATTCAGCAATATGTATGAGCTCAACACGCATCACTGTACTCTTCCATGTAAACAGCTTCTGGAATTGCTAATGCTTGACTGTTTACCTCAATAGTTTATGGACTCAATCTACAAACTAGCATAACTCACATGAATAATCACTGTCAATTGTGGCTATCATATGACAGATGAAGAGCAAGCTTAAAAACTAAGTTGATGTTTGATATTGTTTAAATTGTTTAAGAACTAAAGGGTGAGATCCACGGTAGGCATTTACAGCAGAAACAGCCAGCTACATGATGTTTCTATAGTGTCATAACATTTTCTTAGACTATCAAGGTGCTGATGGATAAAATGAGCCCATTTTTGTTTGCTTTTTTTCTCGTTTGATCTTTCTCCCACTATATTCTCAACCTCTATCTTCAGCCTGATCCAGGTAATATCGCTCTTAGCCAGCCCCCTTTTTTTTCCTCAGATAATGTCAAGGCCTTTCCTTCTGCCCATCTGATAAGCAATGGGGAGTAGGTGGGTAAAGGAAAGCTTTCTCTCTGCACTTCCACCTGCACCCGCAGATCTAATCTCATCTTGTTATTGACCACCGAGATAGTCCAACCAGGGTGTAAACAAATATCAGGTGGTAACTTGTTATGCTACAAGTGTATCAGCCATCTAAATGCATTTGCTGCTTATTCCTCAGAACTATAAAGACTGTATGTTTACTAATTATGTGACATGCATTTAATTACGCGGGTGTTTGATGATGTGATGTCAAAGTAAGTAATGGTCATTTTTATTATTAAATATTGAATAGTTTGCTGAGAAATAATGTAAATTACATTTTAATCCCATTACTGTAAAATAAAACAAAAATAAAATAGTGGTAAAAAACTACAGAGGTTATATGTTTAGTTTTTCTCAATTTTTCTTTTTTATTTTCTGTATTTTCAAAAACTGCAACGTAATCATAAATAACCAGAAAAATCTAAATTGTTCATTTATCATTTTCTAGCCAATCGCATATTCTTTAGTAAATTCATGAGAGGCAGGTGAGATTCAGATACAAATAAAAGCAGTAAATTCATATATGCATATACACCTATGCAGACACACGCACAAATAGACACACACACTCACATTTCCAACCTTTTCCCTTCCCTCCCCTCTACTTTATAGCATAATCTAATGAGGTGTCGTGAATATGCGACCTGCATATATACAGGCATATTTGTACTTGCAGAGGAGGAATTTGGATAGATGGCAGATATAATTTCACATGAAAGTAATTTTAACCAGGTCCAAACCTCTGAGCGAGAGACTATCTACTTTCCTATCAGCTATTTGTCATGCTATTGTTGGAGGACTCTGGCAAAACACAAAAGGTCACAATGCGAGCAGACATAACTCAGCAAGACAAGAAAAATACATCATGAAAAAGGCATGGAATAGGAAAGGGATGAAAGCAGGAAGAGGAGGAGGGGATAACACACCGGCCAAGTAAGTGTAACATTTGTTGGATTTTCCTAAAAATCAGTAGTTGCAGACAAATGAAGACACAAAGGGAAAAAAAGAGGGGGTAAGGTGAACTTGGGGATTGCTCGGAGGTAGCAACACAACATCAGCACTTGTTCTGGTGAATCTTTGATATTGTTAGACGTCATCTAGCTTTTCGGGGGTTATCTGCTGCATCTCCACTCGCTCTGGCTTGGTTTCATTCTATTTGAGTCTTTTGGCTGAACTAAATTCAGCCGTGCCCCGAACTGTGGATGATGCGGAGTGATTAATCTAAATCATTATGGGCCCGAACTTCCACTTACATAGTTCTGGATTTGTTAGATAGTTTGCTCGATGGTTAGTTAAACCATCCCTCAAACCGTTATGTGAAAATGGACTCTGAAAATAAATTAAACAAATACATTTAAATAGTAAAGATTATGAAACCTGTATTTTTTTAAAGAATTGTGTAAAAAACATCTAAACTTACATTCTCCTTATTATACTAGATTATAACACAACAGCCTACAGGATTATAAAAGCCACTGTGTATTATAAAAAGAATGCTACTTCTTTAATTTCCACGTCCTCCACTGATTATCAAACACAGCGTTTGCTTGCAGAGAGAAATATTCTCATACGTTTTCTAAAACAACTATACATACAATCAGCTTTGTGTGCAACCTAACTTCACCCTGCCATTTTCACAAATTTATGCAAGAGACAAATCAATTTAGGGACCAACATACATACACTTAAACATTACAACATTACTATGTGTACGCCTCTTTTATAACTCACACTGTGAAACTAAACCTGATTCCACTGTTAACCATGAATGAATCTATATACGTCCTAATTTCACATATAGTCACGCAACTAAATGCTATTAAAACCAACAAGAATAACTGTGGCTATCAGCACTTTAACTTATCTAAGGTTAGTCCATGCTTTTCTCTGATCATTAAATTACATTTGCTGCTTCATTCATTCACTGTCTGTTATTTAATGAGTGCCAACATGCCAAAGTCATGTACTGTTTAACAGAAAAATAGCTTCCAGTCTTTGTCATTTATTCCTGTTAGCCAATTTGAGTCCAGAATCAAATCCATCACACAGTGCGTGCTATTAGCTTAGTGCTCATCCCTGGCTATGCAGGTAATGCTTGGCATAGCCAACATTGGGGTGTTTCAGGCCTCAAGTCACTGTGGATCGCTAGCAAACACCAGGAGCCAGGCACGTGCAGAGGGGGGGCTAGAGGGGCTTGAGCACCCGCCCCTTTCCTGATGAGTGCCCAAAGTGCCCTTTTGTTGAGGCAACTTTTAAATTTTTTTTTATTTTATTTATTTACTTTTTTATGTGTGTGCGTGCGTGCGGAGTCCTGTCTGTGCTCCTCAACAATAATATTTAACTATTAATCACAGTTTTGCTAAATAAAAGGATCTGGCTTGCATCAGTCACATGATCACATTTAACCAATGATTGCCCTTGACGGCAGAACGCGCTGGTTACGAGCCGGGAACAAGCTCACGAAGAGCACGCGCATTTTTAGCGGTCCGGAGCTGCAGGAGAAACACAAGTTAACTCAGAGACACAGACTGATGCGACAAAACCAGTAAGTAGGTGTACAGCGCACACTGTAGTGTATAGCACACAGGAGTATTGGCTTATTACGTACACATTGGTAAGCTGTCTTGTTGCAACTGACGAACTGAAACAAACGAGCGTGCTGTGTGTGCAACAGCGCGACAAACATTACCTGTCCTTTTATTAACTGCACAAGTAGTGCTGGTCATAGCTGCTGGCTACCTGTGTAAGGCTGTCATGGGTCTGTAGCTCTGTCACCGTTTTAGGGAACATATTTAGTTTTAAAGTATTTAGAAACATATTTAGTTTTAAAGTAAGTTTCCGGGCTTTTCCTGCCTTTCTGGAGGGATTATATTTCACTAAAAACGATCTAATATGCATGTCCACATAATTATGCATTATTATAATTATAATATATTAAAAAACACACGCTGTATTTTAAAGAACATACATTAAGAAGCAGATTATATCAGATTTATATTTTAAATAAGACAAATTTGGATTTTACAGCAGTAAAATGATTGTATCTCTACAGTTTAAAAATGTAATAAGCTTTGCCCCTGCACAGAGTGGATAGTGAAACAAATGGAATCATCATAAATACATTATTTCATATTTATTACTTCCCCCTCCTCTTTGCTTTATTATTGTAGCTCTAGTAATAAATATGTAAGGATTCTGGATCAGCACCATGATGCCCATAGTATATACAGTATTCTGAAGAAGGTCTAAAATGTCCCTGTGTGTGCGTGCATGTGTGTGTTTTATTTAGATGGATTTTTAAAAAAAGAAATTACTCATGATATAACATTGTCCAGACATGCCTGGTAAGGACATGAGGAGGAAACAGTAGGAGCTGTGTGAGGCTACTAAAGGCAGGGCTATAACATTTTTCTCTCATCATTTTATTATAGATTAAGTGCAAGAGTTGTCCATCTCTCCTATGGACTTTTTAATGTCTACAGTCTCAGATCAACACAGCCCTTCCCTTCCCATATTAGATTCTTGATGAATGTTGTTATTCAGCCTGGTTCAATGTGCCCCTTTTTAACTTTGAGCACCCGCCCCTTTAAACGTCTCTGCACGGCCCTGCCAGGAGCAGTATCTAAACCTTTTTGACTTTTCTCAGTCAACTGCCAGTGCTAGAGGTAACTTCCACAGTGTTTCAGTAAAAATACTGCATGCTTGGGATTAGGATTTACTCTTTTGGAGAACATTCTGGCTAAATTGTGAGACAGATACCCCACAGATCCTATTTTGTTTTGTTTCTTGTTCGGAAAGAGGATTCTTTCTTGAGTATTTCTTGTTTTGCTTTAATTAAAGGAAGATGGCTTACTTGGTGCTATTAGGACACAAAAATCAATCAGTGGTTTTGTGGGGTTTTCTATGTTTGTTTGTTTGTTTTTTTTCATTTAAATTCCTGGAAATATTTTTTAAACTTCAAATTTCCTTCAAATTTAATCAAAATTATATTTCTAATGCTAATGCAGTATAAAGACTGAGTGAAATAAGGATGTGGAAGATGGGCGACTTGAAGAATATATGGTAATCAATCAAAAGACTTTGAAATAGAGGATGTTTTTTTATAACTTGGAAGACCTAAACCTTTACATGAATCACCAAAAGAAAGAGGTGCCACCATGTATTTCTGGGAAGAAAAATATCCCTTAAGAAAAGCCTGAGTTCCAACAACACAATAATAGCCCAAATATTTCATGAATAATTATCAGCACAAATCTGCCATTTATTTATGATTCCTCAATTTCCAAAACTTGTTTACTGTGGAAAAAAAATAGCCTAATTACAGCAGCTCGTGACGCTATAAAATGTGTTTCATTGTTACCGAGCTGCCTGTTCGTATATCTTACTTTAACGAGGTCACGGTAGCTGTGGTAAACATTCATGCACACAGTAATGATATGATATAAATTATAGCACTGCTGCAAATGCAGTCTTTAAATTTAATCAGAGAAACTGTACAGATTGTATTTTGCTAGTCACACTGTCTCTAAGTTGTGATTCGTGAAATTATTGCTTTTGGGCACACAACACTCTTTCTTTGGGGACACAGGGATTCTGTTTCTAAAAATTTGAGGCTGCAGACATTTAATAAACTTAAATGTCTGCTACACTGTGAATGCTCCTACATAAAGAGTCTTAAAGATTTCTCTTATTTTGGATGAGGGTTGTTAGTATTTTGGAAGCCACAGTTAACAACAGCTAGATATTTAGCTAATCCTTTGTAAAACAGCACCAAAGCTTACACTGTAAACACAGAAACATTATATCCAGTGCAGGAATGATAAGGCTGACAGGCATAAGAGGGATGAGATGTTTTATGTTCAGGTTGTGTGCTATACGACAACATAACCGGTTTTGTTATGGCACTGTAATTTGGTTCCATCCAGATGGATCATTCAGTGTCATTCACATGGGATAAACATGGCTGCCATTTGTCTTTCATTTGTCTTCATAAACTCGCTCATCATTCATCTTCCCAGATATAGCTGTGGCAGTAACAGTGAACCAAATGGACCCGCTTTTATTAGAGGTGCCTCTGATAGGGTCACCTAGTCCTACTTCTGTATGCTTTCATTCATCTATTCATTTACCAGTAAATGGTGGGTACAGCTGATTATAACTTGAGTGGTCAATGAACTTGAAAAAAGTGTTGTCAGCTCCATAAAACACGCAATTTATCACAATATAAAAGATGCTGCGTATATTTGAGACTCTATGTAAAGGTGTCATTTTTAAAACAATCTGCTTTTTGAATCAAGATGAGAAAGGGTTGGACAGATTTGATAACATCACTCTTCTCAATTCCACGAAAAGCTGTCTGCTGAATTTCCATCCACACCAGGGTCCAGGCTAGACTGTGAGAAAATTAATGTGAAGTTCAGTAGGGCGGGAAAACAAGAAATGAGGGAGATGAAGAGGTGCTTCATCTCCAGATCTATATTGTATCCCTCAGGGTTGTAAAAAAAAAAAAAAAAAAAGTATCTGCTGTCAGAGCTGTGTATAGGTGGGCTGTTCAGTGGGAGATAACTTATAGCCTGCGCACAGGTTCAGAAAAATGTGATATGAGCCTCAGGAGTATGGAATCTGTGCTACGACTGTATGACTGTTCTGTATATATTAATGTACCCAGCTTTCCCTAGGATAGAGAGCCCAGTTGTATCTCATTCTTCTTCGCCGTAAACAACATGACATCAGGTATGGATCACTTCACCCATCCTCACACTGTTGCATGCATCCCAATCGAACATGCTCTGGCCCACACATGTGCTCTGCCTGCCACATGACCCTCTCTTCACCTCCATCTAACCCTGTCATTGTGTTTTCCATGCTTCTCAGAAACCTAGTCACCCCTTGGAGAGGCCACACTAACACTCGGCTACAGCCTAATGCATGGGCAATCTGACACGACCCCACGTGTTTAAAAGTGACCCCTCTCCAAAGCTCACAAGCTGCTAATAACACACATCACCACCCACAGTGATACAGATGCTTTTCCCTGGGATGCTGTGGTGCAGAATAGCACTGCGAGGTGAAAAAACAAAACACAAAACAGGCAGGGGTCATGTGACTGCCAGAGGCAATCACAGGTGTTAAAAGACTACTCTTTTGATTTGTTTTAGCTAGTTTTTCTAGCTTGGCCAATTGCATCATATTATACAAAAGCCACCCGTAATTTCTATTTTGTGTCCAAGAAGCTGGACCTTTTATCAGATTCTTTGAACATTAGCTGCTTTTTTGCTCAGTTTCACTCCAGTCCTTGCACCTGACCATGTTCAATGGAATTTTTTTCTGTTTGATAAGCCACTTAACAGTGACCTATGAATTATACAAGGCACAGAACTCAATTGAAACTTGGATGAAAACTATCAGAAAAATACCAAAGATAACACAGGCATAAAATAGCACCAATAAGGTGCTAACAACAAGGTGATTCCAAAAGAGCTATAATGCAAAACCATGGCATATGTTGGCATGTTGGGCAGCATTAATAATTAAGAAATGAAAAAAAAAGAAAAATTAAGACAGTGGACAGATGGAGGACCAAAAAAAAGAAGTGGTAGGCCTAAAACAACATCTAGAGCAGATAAACATTATTTGAAAATCATGCCCTTAAGAAACAAAGACCCAAACCGAAGACCTGAGCAAGCATTTGTCCCTTTAGTAGATCTGTCTATTGTTTTCTGAAGATAAATCACAGCAAAAAAAAATTTCTGGCACAACTTCACCTGCTTCCAAGGTGCATGGAGAGGATGAAAGAGTTCACAAAGCAGGAACTCCAGCAACACTTGAGGGAAGATGATCAACTTTAATAATTGACCAACGCGTTTCGGCTTGTGGCCTTCGGCTGATGACCCTGATGAAGGCCACAAGCCGAAACGCGTTGGTCAATTATTAAAGTTGATCATCTTCCCTCAAGTGTTGCTGGAGTTCCTGCTTTGTGTATTGTTTTCTGAAGTCCATTTGAAATAGTCTCAGTGGGTGGCTCTGAAGAAGCATATGGATATACATATTCATAAGGAAGGGAAACGGAGAAAGGGTGGAGGTATGCCAAGAATTGGACTGGAAAAGTAGCAACAGGTCTTATGAGCGTCTCATGGAGATCTTGTCAAAATTGATGGAATTATGAATGCAGAAAGGTACTGTCAAATTTGTATCCACCATGTTGACAATGGGTTCATTTCCAGTGCAACAATGATCCTACCATTGCAGTAAAAACATACCAGGATAGAAAAACAGACAAAGGAACACTATCAGTCATGGATTGGCCTCCCCAGACCTCAGACCTCAACACTATTGAAGCACTGAAGAGCTGTGCATGTCTTTCAAAATGTCTGTAGAACTATTCCTGAAGACTACTTAAAGAAATTAAAAGAAAGCTTGCCTTAGGAAGTTTGGACTGTGTTGAAGAATAATGATGGTCATAGAAAATATTGACTTTCAAGTTAGAATTGTAAACTCAGCTTTTGCCTTATATACTATATTCCAGTGTTCATTTGCACACTTTTAAATAAATCAGTTCACCAATTTTCATTAATTTGGCATTTATTAAACTTAGACATGGACAGTATGATGCTATGGGATGCATTGGGATGCTTGTCTGTGCCACACAGTTTTACAGATTGTCAAGGTCACTGCCATTTTTTTCTTTTTCAGTTTCCAGCTCTGCAGTCGGAGTAAAACTTTCAAATGGAAGTCGGGGAAATAACAGCCTAAACCACATCATTTTTATTCTCGTGTATCGCTGTAAAAGGCCTGCTGCAATCTAGTCCGTCTGCTCCCCCTTACTCCCTTCCCTTGATTACACGAAGGTGATGCATGGCATTAGCGACAGGAAACTCTGATTAATACTGAGCTAGAATATCCTGAGATTCATGTGTCGCACAGCTGCAGACATGCAACATTATATATCCATTTTAGTGTCTTATCTTTTCCCCACATTTCTTCTTTGGTGCTCTACTCATTAACACAAGTGGAAGACAAAAGACAAAGTTCATGCTCATGTTGCATACATCTTCTTGAAATCGGGCTTTTTTCTATTTACTTGCACACACACACACACAAACAGACACACACGACGCTTGCTCTTTAATCTTCTCTGTCCTGAACTCCTCCTCACACACCTTTTGCTGAAATCTTTCTATCACCTCTTCTTTCTTTCCTTTCTGAACTATCACTCTCCACGATGCTCTGCTGCTCAGTGTCAGATGTAGTTCACGGGTATATTTCCGCCACCCATCCACCTACACACACACACACGCGCACACACACACACACACACACACACACACACACACACACACACACACACACACACACACACACACACACACACACACACACACACACAGAGTTTATTACTATTTAGAGGTTGCATCTACCTGTGTTTAATAAAAACAGTCAATTTGTATAATACTACTTACTTGTTATGGACCGTGATGATTAAGGGGTTGTTGATTAAGTGCTGCAACTGAATTGCATTAACTAATAACTAATGCATGGGACAAGTGGTCCTTTTCTGCTACCCTGCATATGTGCTAAATAGCAACCCACTGTATCATAGCATGGGCTAGCAAGTGATTTGACATGCCAGTGACTGGCACTTTTAAAGTGTGACTCTTTAACAATAGCCATACTTTAAAATTTGATGTGCAAGTTTCATGCATTTTCTTAACTGCTAATCCAATGAAGGGTCAGAGGGGTGCAGAACCTGTTCCAACTGACATAGGGTGAGAAGCAGGGTATACCCTGGACAGCTCACCAGTCTATCACAGGGCTAAAACAAGGGGACAAGCAGCCAATCTGTCATCTGACATTCACACCTACAGCCAATTTAGAATCACCAATGATGCATGTTAACGGGCTGTGGAAGGAAGCCAGAGAGAATCCACTCAACCACATGGAGAACATTTAAAGCCCACACAGAAAGTTCCCAGGTTTTACACCCTGTAGGCTAACTAGCAGGAATCTTGGACATGCTAACGTGTCTATCAGCCTTTAGGTGGAGACTAGTCATTGTATTCTTTAACCTGAGGAACAACTTTGACTGACATTAGCATACAAGTATCTTTTAACTACATAATACCATGCTAAACATAAAGGTGATGCTAGTGGGAAAGTTGCCTCTTTTGCAGGTATTCAGTTGTAGAAATTGAAATCTTGAAAAGAGAATGAACAATGATAAGAAACATCAAGGGTTCATTGGCTATAATTCATCCCAGTGGGGATTTCACCGCAATCCAGCTAGTAATTGTTGAAATATTTCACTCTAAATCACACAATTGAACCTGATGGAAGGCTGGAAAATGAACAGTCAGGGGATCACCAAACACATTTAAATGCATTGAATGGAGATTAGAAATGCAAAAAAATGTAGTGCACGGCTCAAGTTGCATTTAGAAAAGGAATTTAAGCTGCACTATTCTTATGTTATAAACCAAGCACACTCTCCCAAAGGACGGTTTATTTATGCAACAGAATTTCATATGCCTCCCTCTGACAAGCTGACATGTCTAATTCAGATGGTTTAAACTTGGTTTTAAAGTCGGTATCTGTATGTTTAGTATAACCTGTGTTATCCAGTGCAACCTGGAAAATTTGTATTGTTATTTAATGCTTTTCTAGTTTGAATTTCACTGGCCATCACATCAAGTGCATACAGGAAATAAATTTAACTGGTATTTAAACTGGTAGTTATTTATTCTTGTGTTCTGCACTCATTGATTCTTGGTAAGCCTTACCTAAGTCACGCTAACATCCAATACTCTAACAAATTGTTACAAGGCTGGCAGTGTATAAAGCTCCAAAGCAGAGTCTGATCTAAGTGGTGATCCCTGAGGACCTTTTGCTATTGATACCCGGAGACAAGTGGATTGAAAAGAGATCTCGCAGTGTATCTGCGTCTCTTCCCCGACACATTGTCAATATCCCCTCTGTGCATGCCTCTTTGTTTTCTTCTCATTCAGTTCCATTGAGGTAAATACAATCAGGCTACGATGCCTTACACTGAATTAAAAATATATAAATCCTCTTATTCATCAGCTCCTTTAGCACATCATCAACAAAAAAAAATCTATATTTTTTGGATTAAAAAAAAAAACTGAAAAGAGCAGAATCCATTTGTTTTATATGCCATGAAGCAAGTTTTATCATCTCTTTGAATCGTTCAAACATTTCTACTGGTGTCTATTTCACAGTATATCTAAGTGGGAAAGTAAGTGTCAAGAAAATCACTAGCGGCTGCAGGATGCAGTTCAACTAATGAGCTGCTCAATATATTCCTGACTGGCAGTGTGGGCCTTTTTTATCAATATATGCAGTTGCATTTCATTTTTACAATCCCCATTTCCCCTATGGTTATTAGGCAACCTTCTGTTTACAATCGACTCTTGCTCTGTCTCCTACAGAAATAAATATTAGATGTTGCCTATTCATTTTGCATTTGCTCTCATCTTTCTATCACTCCCTGCCTCTGACTCTGCAAGAGATTGGGAAAATGAAGAAGCCAAGTCAAAAATGAAAACAAAAAATATTTAAGTGTTATGTTTTCATACACTTTCATTTGCTTAGTCCTTAATATGTGCTATCTATTCCCAATCACATTTGTCTATAAATATAGCTTTCTTCTAAGCTGATGATAAGCAAGATGATATTCTCATAAATATTTAAAAGCTGATCTTTCACTATAAACCCTGCCCTATATGCCTTCTATCATCTTATATTCTTATATCATCTCCATAGCTTTCCCCCGATTCCTACTTTCTCTATACAATGCCAAAAGAAAGGGCATCCTAATAAAGCTTGGAATATCAAAGTGTCCTTTTACGAAGGCAATTTATAGCAGAGGGGCCAAGGCTTCTCTTTACCATGGGCATGTTCTGTTTATTTCACGAAGGACTTGTTTTATGCATCTAAATCATGAATTACAATGCTGCTGATGGAGCCTTCGTCTTGGCACTCCATCACAGTTTGAACCCCAGCCATAGGCTACATAAAACCAACTGCAGACGGATAAAGAACAGACAGATTTATTTACTAATAGGGTTAGTTTCATCTCTCTTCTTGGAAAATATATTGTTTTCACACGTATTTCAGATGCTTCAGAGAGGTTTTGGCATTTTGGCGAATAAGGAATTAGGAAAGATTTCTATGACATTCAAGTCATTTAGGTTTGCCGAAGTGATGCTGAGCTCTGAAGGAAAAGAACAGATGAAGGGAACACAGATGTGGGACAAGGAAAAAAAAGGGCGGTGAAAAGGAAAGAGGAGGAGCTGACCAGAAGGGAAACAGAGAGAGAGGAAGAAGAAGTAGCAGGGGGGCTGCTTGTGTGGAGGAAAAGATGATGGTGAAGGGGAGGTACTGGTGAAAGAAGGCGAATGATCAGGAATGATACATGAGGAGATATAAACAGGCGCAGAGATGGCTGCAATGTGGAAGGCAGATATCATTCTTTTTAGGGGACTGATTGAGGTCTGATTCTGGTGTGAAAATTTATAGCTGACAGCTTGGAATGTCCCCAGAAAGAGAGAGAAAGAAAGAGAATATAAAAATGAGAGCAGTGGATGTCCAGTTTACAATTTCTCTCCTGTTCTTGTGATCTTTAAAAATGGACAGCAGGGTTTCTAGCTGCAGTCTTCTCTTTGCTTCCTTTTATTCTTTTAAAGAAAAAAAAGTTGCAAATCTGTCAGCAGCAATTTACTTAGAATGAGTGGGTACAATCATCACCCTATGAGGATCCCAAATAAAACTGCATGCGAAATAATTATATGAGAATCCCCCACTAAGATTAATGGTCCCACTGTTTGCTAATGCACTTATCTGTGCTTTTGAAAGCCCCTCCATGCTAATCATCTTATCCTTAAAGCTGTCCAACCGTGAAAAACAAAGCAAAGCAAAAAGTTAATTTACAGAGAAATGTACCATAATTTAGCCCCAACAATATCCTCTTTTTGCTTTTTTTTTTTTTTTTTTTTGGGGGGGGGGGCTTTTGTGCAGTGAAATTCCCCCCCAAAATCTTGCAAATCATATTTAAACTCCTGCATTGGAAATAAAACAAAATAAATGCGGTACATACTTTGAGAGTGACTTTGATTTAGCTTTACACATTACTTAAATCATTTTAAAGCAAATGAAATCTTACTGACCCTAAGTTTCCTTTGCACCACTCACGCTATTTCTCATTCTATTCACCAAATGGACAAGCTGTAAAAGCAAACAAAAGAAAAGACCCTGATTTGAGATATTTCCTTTTTCAGTTTCACAGCTTTTTCCAAGCTTCTGGTTGCTTAGCTGGGACACACTGCAGCACAGTCTCTTGGTACTGAATTATCATAGCTGGCTGGTCTGAAACGCCTCAGAGAGGGGGCATTGTGGAAGAGAGCAGAGGTGATGTGCTTGCTTCATTCTTTGTGCATGATCCAGGTGACAGGTGCTAGTGCAGTAAATGGCAGCCCCCATAGGGTTCCACCTTAGGGGGCTCTCACCGGTGTGCAGGTGTATGCGGAGGTGTGTGCTGGCGTGCACAAGAGCTGCCACATGACATCATACATCAGCATTTCAAATTTGCTGTGTTTGTAAACATTCACTGTCATGTGCACTGTACGCGTGCGTGCGTGTGTGGAATACGACAGTAATGCTCTATGACAGAATGATCACACCCTTCTCCCAACAGCTCCAAGGAGTCTCTCTGCTCCACTCTTCTGCCCCCCCCTCAAAGGAACTATGTACTTTCACATATGTCAAAGCCTGCATCTCATTTTCCCTCCTCTCTTCCTGCCCCGAAAAATCTCAGGAGTCCTTAAAACACTAAATAGCTGAACCCACTGCAGTTATGCGCAGGAAAACATACAGACTCCATGATATGACAGCATAATGCTACCCTGTCCGTCTTTTGTGGTTATAGTCTGTGGCCATCTTTTGTGCTGCTATGGTTCCGCTGTAACATATAATGAGGATGTGGGTTTTATTACTAATTATATCTTTATTGGTTAGTGTTTAATGAGCTGCGAGAAATTTTCAACACAGATGTGAAAGCAAAAAGAAAAGAAAGGTTGGTACGGTTGGCATCTGGCTGACAGTCTAATAATGGTACAAGAAAGACTGTTTTGTGATCTGTTTGCTTCCGTAATGAAACAGTATTTGTTGTGATTACCTCACTTTTAAAATTGAAGTACTTAGACAAAATGAATTACAAACATTCAGGTATAATAGAGGATTTGCAGGGATAGCAGTCACAGGTTAATCCCGATGCAAAATGCAGCGGGGAAAAAAGTCCCATCACGTCAAAGATGCTCTTGCTGGGGAGGATTATATTCATGGGAGATTATATTGCATATCTCAATTTTAACAAGTAATTAAATGTGATATTCAGAGTTGAAATCTGTTTTTTTCTCTCTTTTTCTATTTCTGCTAAAAAATAAATTTAAAAAATAAAATAAAATAAAATGATGAAAAGTGGCAGCAGGTTGAAATAATTTCATTTGTGTTTTTGCAGTTCATCTTGTTTGCAGTAAAAACAAAAAGAGATTGTGAGGCTCAACATGCCATTTAATTGGTTGTTAAGACTTCCCTGTGCTGTGTCACTCTTTAAACACCCTCTTCCCTTTAGTCTTTCTCTTCTCCATCAAGTAAGAATCATCCGCAGTTAGACGACTCTTGGGCCATAAAGCATCTCACCTGCGCGAGTCCATTTCCAGTCAATTACTCCTCTTAAATCACAGCCTCCGCTAAAGAGTGAAGAGCTACTCTCAACAGTGGGATGTTACGTGCAGGTGCTGAAGCTGACTGGTGCCACATCATAAATCTTCCTCACTCTTTTGGTGAACCATGAAAGGAATGAAAGAAAAGTAGAATGCACAAAAGTTCATGTCCCTGGCAGCAGGTCCGATAACGTTTGAAGGGTGTCTCGTTGCATTTCGCCAGGAATTATGCATGAAGCATTTTGAGTGTGAACAGGCTGAGAAAGGAACAGAGTGAGGGGAAAAGCAAGAAAGTAACACGGGGGCTCTCGTTGTGCCTCTAATGTAATTGTCTGGACCACTTCATCATAAATGAAGCACTCGTGTGCAACGCTGGCTTATCTACCCCGAACCACCACTCCGCCTTAAACCCTTCCATCCTAGTGGACACAATCTCAGACAGAGTCTTAGTGATGGGCTTCAGGACACATCAATAAATGCCATAACACATCAAAATGTCACCAGGAGCAAAGACTTCATATACAGGGAGAGTTAAGGTACATATATAGTAACAACACAAGGACAGGAATGATTACTATAACTTAAAATACCTGCCGTAACACTTTTTGTAAAAATTTTAGTACATGGTTAAGAAAGTATATTATACTGTAGTATAATCTAAAAGCCTTCAGCTTACTGTTTTGCTTTTACATTGTGCAGTTTTACTATTTTGATTCCACTCCGGCATTCCCATTATCCACAAAAAGCAGCTGTTATTGAAAAAGCTTCGGTAAACTCACTGTTCACTAACTGGCCCACAACAGAAAGCAGGCAGGCATTATATTCATCAGCTAGCTGATTCATCTGCCAGCAGCTGATGAATGTAATGGAGCATTTATCAGTTGAAAACCTTGATATTTCCCTCACCATCTGGTGCAGACTAAAACAGAGAAAAGTAAAAATATAAAGCACTGAGTGGACAAAAGCACTTGTATTAGTGACTACGATGGTAGCTGCAGTTACTATGAGTCTTATTCTGTTTCAACTAGGACCTACTTGGAAGTTTGAAAGACTTCGGGGTAATCTGATTGCTGGGTTAATGTCTTTTACTCTTTTTCATGTTTCGTAAACCATTCCTGAGGAGACTGGTGGGGCACCTTATCCTACTTGGGGAGGCTGCAGCCACCGGGGAGTTTTCTTGATGGAGGGCACTTCTTTTATCTGCCACAGTCATGTCAATTAGGAAATCCAATAGTGAATTTTGCTATTGCTTATTTTGTGTGTGGGGGGGAGAAGAGAAGATTTCAAGAAATAGGGAATTTTATGCAGTAGAATTTAATGCAGTTGCATCGAATCACTGATTAAAACAAGAAAAAGTTGTAAACACTACGTGATCCTGTCGACATGATTTAACCTGAGGTTATGATACAAAATATAAGACAGGTTAATTTAAATTGTGGTTGATTACAGTCATTTTACAGCATATTTAGTGACTGGCTACTGAAAATTTGATATGAATAAGAAATAACAAGACATGTGCTTAACACATATACAGCAACTCCACGGTTACGTCATTCAGACATTTTTTCATCTGATGTGTTTTATTGTGAATGGACATCAAATTACTACCTTTTTATGTCAAAGAGGTCGGATGGACCGCCTGAGGAAAACTGTGATGTGCGTGTACTATTGTGTAACATGATAAGCAGGCTGTGGTTGACTGGCTCAGTAGCCTTGCATTAGAGACAGCCACAGAATAAGCCTCCTATCTCTAATGGCATTCTCCTCCTTTACTATCTGGACTCATGTTGACTGTGCACTACATAACACCATCCAATCTAGACTCCTGCTGACTTCGTATCACATGTAGACAGACAGACAGACAGACAGACAGACAGACAGACAGACACACACACACACACACACACACACACACACACACACACACACACACACACACACACACACACACACACACACACACACACACACACACACAGTAGCCTGGCTAGGCAAAAACACAGTCTGCCCATGGTTTGACACATCTCTATCTACCTGCTGTTCTTTCTGTTAGAACATGTAAGTGCCAGTTCGTTCATGTCAGTGTGTAACAAGTGAGATTTTTTTTTAAAAAGTTGAAAAAAAACCTCTTTCCTTTGAGATCGTCCAAGCTGATTGATTTCTCTTTCACCACCTTGTCCCCTCACCCTTTCCTGATTGCAGTATGCATGCTGAGCTAAAATTGATTTATTGCAAGGTTTCTCCATCCCAGTACCCTCTCTGGGATTCATTTGCTGGATGCCAAGTTAAATTTGATCCATATCTGAGCCAACCAACACCTCCAACCCCTCTGCTCTTGTGATCGTGCTGTCCTCATTGATCCATCTCTCAGGTTGCAAAGAGGAAAGATGTGAAGACTACATAATTGTTCACATCCCTATTTCTGGGTGGCAACCTGGGGAGGAGTGGAGGTCAGAGAAAGATGAGGAAAAGTCTGTTTCCCTCTGAAATGATAAAGCAGCCTATATAACCCAGAGCTACGATATGGACCTGAATCTGAGAACAACGGACAAACAGGAACATTTGTCTTCGCAAGCACTTTCCTCCCTCCTATCCCAAATCCTTTCAAACACTATCTCTACCGCTGATATCTCTGCACACATCTTAATCTTTTTTTTCTTTTTCTAGAGATCATATGGGATTTATGGCTACAAAGAAAATCAGCCCATCTCACACAAAGTGGTAGATCATGTGAGATGAGGAAAACAAAGTTTAAAGGTAAAGCTAATTGATATTCAGTAAAAAAAGAGTTGTGGCAGACAGAGATAAATGCCAAATACTTTGTGTGCTGCAGGGAGATTAGCAAAGAGTTCTTCATGTAACTGGCATGAAGTCGATAAAGGACTTAATGCTTTCATGTACTGGATATTCTGCCACTGGTACAGTTAAAAGCAAAGGGACATATACATGACTGGACATCAGCCTTCTCAGTAGCCTGGTATGCTCTTAACATCAGGAACTTCATCATGTCAGCTGAAAGACCATGATGTACAGTATTGTGCTAAAATCTTGAGTCACCCCTCATTTCTTTAAAGTTTACTTCCAAAGAGCCACATTTTTGTGTATTTTGCAAAGTTTATTTTAAAAATGCTATTGATAATCGTTAAGTATATTATAAACCGGAAAGCTGGAGGACAAAAGAAGAAGTGTCAGTCCTAAAAATAAATTTAAAAAAACTGCATATTTAAAGTGTCTCATTAGCAATAGCTTATTTTTTTAAGCACGCAAGTGATATCCAGCACACTGCAAACACTGTAGTAAAACCATATGGACTAAAAAAAACACACCATCAAACATTATCGGTTTGGCCTCCCCAGAGATATCCCAGGTATTCTACTTAATTTAAGCATCTTTGTCTCACAGCAGTGAAAACCTTGTTATAGGTTGCCTTTAATGTTTTGCAAAAGATTAGGGTTAAATAAAATACACCTTGTTTTATATGTATACATTTTAGTTGTAGGCTTGAGCTAGGTTAGTTGAAGAACAAAAGTGATGCTTAAAATACAAAACCGAAGCAGTAGCAAGCAAAAGTCATGGGATTAAAAAATAAATAAACCAAAGGAAGAATATGATAGTTTGCACAAACAAGCTCAGATAAGTTCAGTATATATTATAATGACTATATGAAAAATCGATTCCATAAAAAACGAGTTCCTGTTACTTCAGATGGAAGTTTCAACTTACGCTTATTTTCATCTCCATATTTCTTTTTCTTGGAGTTGGTTTGCATGATTCACAATCCTTACAGGCCAGTAATGGTGCCTCTGTGCTCACAGCAACACACAAATGCCTTAGGTGACAATGTTAAATAAATAAATATAAGACTTTAATTTACCATTGGCTTTAATGCTCGCAGGCTTTGAGAAATAACAAAATATATTTCACTCAGCTTAACTTAAACATGCATCACTTTCAGTGGATTTCTTAGCTGCATTTTAGAAAACGTATGGGCATTCTCGCAGAAGCTGTTTTCATTCCATATTTTTCCTTCTTTTTCCATTTTGCAATTAGATCCTATTTTGTACAACTAAACTATAAATACTCACTATGCACTTAAATGTGGAAACAAGCGCAGCATTAAAAGATTCCCTTTTTAGGCAGCCAGTGTTGGCTATGAATCCCATGGGATGCAACAGATAAAACATAAACGTAGGTACATTTAAAAATAAAGGATAGGAGAAAGTGGGGCACCTGTATTTTTCAAGAATTGATCAGGAAGAGATTGATTATTCTATTTTCAGTTCAGTTTCACTCTTGCTCTGATTGACACCATAAAGCAGGAGACCTAAAACAGTGCTACAGCTGCTGGCATCCAATCTAATGTACAGCTGAATTCAGATATTATACTGTAAAACGTTATCATTGGAATTAAAAAGAAAAGGTAGCCAAATCAGTGTGGGTGCAGTAGGAAATGAAATTAAACTTAATCTATAATCATTTCACATGAACAAACACTTAACAATGATTATGCAAACACCAAAAAAAAGATGAAAATAACCGTATTACTCATTGTGAACTTTCTAGGAATTCTTGGGTGATGCATTAATACACTCTTGTTATATGTTCTTTGCTACCTTTCTGATTTGATAATTTGAGATATACTTGAGATACACAGTGAATAAGACCTGCTTAAGAGCATTTGGCATCTCTCAGCCCATTAAATCCTCCTTTGAACACGAGAGACACAAAAAAGCATCAATTCCTTCTTTGAGCATCAATAGATTTTTAAAAAGTCCTAAAATAAACAGCACTGCTCAAGCAGCACTGATGGATTACAGCCTTAGACTGAGTAATATTTTGGAGAATTGGATGTTTAAGCTTCAAACTAAAGCAAAAGATTCACTGTGAATTTCAAGAGCATCCAAGAACAAAGAAAAAAGAAAGCACTAAAAGTATTATGGCGCTAAAATGTTACTACTGCCTCAATACCCCTTAGAGTAGTCTGATTAGCTGATAAGGAGTCAAGCTTACTCAGAGCTAAAGAAGTACTGATAATCCTTTCCCCGGGATCGCAATTTTTTAGGTGCTGAAATGAGAAAATTGAGTTCATTATCAATTCAAAACAGGCAACTTATTCCCACTGCACCAATCAGTGAAATGATTTGCATATCAACACTGTGATTAAAATTGTTAAGCTACTCTGGGTATATGCTTCTCAAAATGAAAACTTTTCAATAATTATTCACCAAAATGTTTGCAAAAAGAAGAAAAAATGGCCACACGTAACCAAAAGCAAGACCTCCTTACATGCAAAAATAGAACTGTAAGGCTATTCAGTTAATTCTCTGGGGTCTAAAATTATTCAGCATTTTCTATGTAAGCCACTTCATGTTCCAAAGAGTGCACTCGTGTTCATTGGGCTTTATTGTTGGGTCAAAAAAAAGACGCAATTAGATGGCAGATGCCTGACTGACAGCTGGGCTGATAATGCATTTTGTCTGTGACAAAAATAGATCTTCCAGTTGCTCGTTACAAGCTGACCTCAGTTAAAATGAATTGAGTTTGCCTGTTTTTTCGGTCATTCACCAGGATGAAAATAAAGCACTCTAGAAAAAGAAGAAGGGAAAAAAAAAGCACAATTAGTAATGCCCCCCTCCACCCCCTTGTCTCCTTGCCTCTCTCTCCTCCTGCCTCTCAGTCCATTTTTCCTGCAGGCTAATTGTGATTGGCTGATTAAAACAATTACCGAGATAACGGAATCCAATCAACTATGGACGTAAGCATCATGCAGATATGTGGACCACCTGGAATACGTGCTGGATGATTTAGGCATTTTCCCAAACGCTGCACAGTAGATAAGACCAAAACACTGGAAAAAATAAAAAGCCTGATCGATACATGTCTATATGAGTTGCATATGGACATCCAAATCAAGAGATTATGGTTGAGGGGGGGAAAAAAGAAAGACAAAGACAAAACCCCCCACAAAACTATATAATTGAGATGCTTGCCTAAATAATCTTCTGTGAAGTCAGCATGTAGTGGTGTTTATTTCCCTTTTTAAAAACATTTTACATATTCAAATTCTACTGTTGATGATATTGCAATAAACTGTACTGCAGCACTGCAGCGGCTCCTTTTCCCTCTATTTTCACTCTCCTCTCCACCGCATTTTTATCATTCACCTTTAGACCAGTGTTATTATGCAGCTTGTTCCTCTCTGCTTCTCTCTTTTTGCACGCATTTAGCAGGCAAAGTAGATCTGAGACACCCAGATGTTTGTTGAACTGGAAGCCTGCATTGGCAGCAGCTGCCAGCCCATCACAGACGAAAAAAGACAGGAGGCAAAAATATCAGCCTGCAGTTTAACTTTAAAATCCTCTTTCTTCTTCATTTTTTTCCCAGCTTGCTTCCTCCAACATCCATTACTTTGTTTTCACTCCAGAAAGAAAAAGTTGAGTTGATTACAGCACTTATACACATCCAAAGATGTGACATGACCATGCAGTCTTGAATTTGAAATGTTTGTGGAGTATAATTTAATTATGGTTTGCAGTTTGTCGCTTTGGCTAATAAGCAAGTTTATATTTATATATTGACCTGCTAGATAATGAAAAGCCTATCTCTGGGTTGTGGTTCTAAGTCCTTTGGTGGCCATTAGCTCCAGTGCATGCGCTTCACTCCGCACTCATCTTCCAACATCTATTGTCTACTGGCCCAATTTTATTTCTTAACATGTAAAATGTTATGAGAGAGAGCAGTGGCTGAAGGGTGGGAGTGAGCCACAAAGAGACAGGGAGAGATAGAGGAAGAAAGAGGGAGCCTGGCAGGAGGCGGAATCCATTTGGAGCACTTAGTCAGCCAAGAGACCCCAACAACAAAATTGAGAAAGGGAAAATGACCAGCAGGCAGCAGCCACTATGCCAACCCAAGCTTCCAGTGGAATGAGAAAAAATTGAAGTAAAATGTAACCTAGAAATAACTAACTGGTGCATGCAGGCGTATCTGTTTGGCTTCCTGTCAACAAGCTGCTTCCAGAGCCATTTTGTTTCTGCCACAGCTGCGACACAAATTTCAGAATTTTGTAAAGAGAGAAAAAGCTTTACAGTACTCTGTCCTACTTTTACGATGTTTTGGAAAATAATACAAGCTGAGTCAGCTCTACATGTGGCCATCACGGTGGTGATCAGCGCTACCACTAAACATGAATTTTGTGAATTTATTTTTACTTTTTCCATTTTTAAAATTAACAAATTGTCAAATAGGCACTACTTAACCACAAATCAAGTATTCTCCCAGATTAAATTTCATGTATTACACACATAACTGCAGACACTAAAAATCTATTTAATTCAAATTCTTTTTTTTTTATCTAAATAGCACCAAACTACAACATCATTTGCCTTGAGGCACTTTATGTTGTATGATAAAGAACCTACAACACTGCAGAGAAAACCCCAACAATCAGACGACCCCTACGGGCAACACTTGGCGACGGTGGGAAGGAAAAACTCCCTTTTAACAGAAAGAAACCTCCGGCCAAACAAGGCTCAAGGAGAGCCATCTGCTTTGTCCGGTTGGGAGTGAGGGGAGGGAATCAGGACAAAAGACACACTGTGGAACAGAGCCAGAGACTAATTATAACTACCGATTAAATGCAGAGTTTGTGTGTATAAACACAAAGTGAATGAAAAGAGATTAGCAAAGAAGAAACATCATGGGAAGCCTTCACTAGACTAGGCATACTGCAGCATAGGGAGGATTCAGGGTCACCTTATCAAGTTCTAACTATAAGCTATATCAAAAAGGAAAGTTTTAAGCCTACTCTTAAAAGTGAAGAGGGTGTCTGTCTCCTAAATTCTATCTAGGAGCTGGTTTCATAGAAGAGGGACCTGAAAGCTGAATGCTCTGTCTCCTGTTACACTTTTAAATATCCTAAGAACAGCTGGATAGCTTTCTGACGAGTTGACCCAATCTCCAAGCTCAGAGTACCTTTATAGCCATGAGCAGAAGCATTTCACTACAAACAAGAAGGTAGGACACAAGAGAGGCAAGTTAAGTATTAGACAGCAAGTGATACAAGAGATACAAACATTGCAAATACAAGATACACAAGCAGGAATGCTAACGTTAAATCACAACTGTTCTGATTATCAGTCGGGATGCTTTTTGCAAGTGAAGCTTGATTAGTCCAGGGAAGTATGGTAACAGTCAAGGGCAGGATGGAGAAAAGAAAAATGGGAAAAGAAGCTTCCAATTCTTGGCAAGGGTTTGAACAAACTAGCATACAAGGAATGAACACATGGAGACACACATTATATATATATATAAGAGAGAGAGAGAGAGAGAGAGAGAGAGAGAGAGAGAGAGAGAGAGAGAGAAGAACACCATAGTGCAACGTATTTTGTTACACGTATCAAGCACTATAGCCAGGTACCTGCCAGTGAGTCTCTTATCCTGTAGGTCGATTGCAGATGGTAGTCTTTGTTTTGCTGCGCATCCTTGGTGACACACGAATTAGTTCTCCACCTGCACCAGGTCCAGCTTAGAGTTTCCCTGGTGGAGCTGGATGGAGTCTGGTGATCTATGAGAGACTCACTTGAAAAGCAGCATGCCCAGCTAGCCCAGTGGCACAGACTCACAAGATGGAAAGAAGCAGGGACAGCTGGTTAGCAGCGATCACTACTGGTGTCTCTCTCAGGGACTAATGAGAAAACGAAAACATACCTGAACAGCCTGCCAAAGTAAAATGTGTAAAAGAAGCCCTGTTATAAAAGTAAATCAGAACTGCCAGTACCTTGCAGTTAAAGAACATGACAGTTCTTTTTCCTTCCATCAAACCTTGTGCAGCTTATAAATCCAATACGCACTGTGTTGTTAGGGTAGGCGGTTAAAAAGGTTAGTGAAAGATGACTTTACACTACAAACAAAACCTAGCCTACATGTTTTATGTAAAAATGTACTTTAACCAACTTTAAAATGTATTTTTTAAATAATTAAAGTGAAATATTGTCAGGGTCCCTGTGCCTACCCGGTCGGCTCAGTACGGCTACATATGTTTTGTATTCCTTTTTTTATTTTTTTCCTGCTCTCTCCTTTCCCCTCTTTCCCTCCTCCCTCTGCCTGGGCGGAGCTTACCTGCGGGCTCCTGCCCTTGGCCCACGCACCTGTGGCTCATCACGAGTGATCCAGCTCCTTTATAAGACGGCAGCCCTGTGTTTCTCGTCGCTGGACCGTTGCCGACCCTCGTCAGTGTAACCCCAGCTCAATGACTTCAGAAGTGTTTCATAGCGATTTACCTAACTACCCATTCGTGTCTCTGTGTACAGATTCCCTGGACCTACCCCTGTGTTACCCGAGTGAGTGGAGTGTGAGGAGGAGTGGACGGAGAGTGTGCGTGTCTTTCCCGTTCGTGTGTGGACCCCCGGAGCCCGGCTTTCCCCTCACTTTTGTAAATAATCACCTGGTGCATCATAATAAAGACTCTTGTGCTTTCAAGACCTAGAGCCTGCGCGTGAGTCCGTTCAGTCCCGTTGTGACAAATATGAAACAAAGCCTTGATGGTATTCAAGGACAGTAGCTTACTGTAGATCAAGTGTTTTAGGAAAAGGATTGAAAGTATCTTCTGTCTGAGTGAGGCTAATGATGGATGCAAATCGCCTGGTTTGTGATGCTGAAACAAACTCTAGCCAGCAAACAACTGCAAAATCTTCACAAAGCCTGTGCAAGCTTTTAAGATGGCTAATGATGAGGATCTTTCATAGCTGATTTCTCATCTGCCGATTTGTTGGGTGGAGTAAAACAATTTTATTTCCAGGCGGTGGACCTAATCCTGTTCACAGTAAAAATGAGAGGCTGTCAACCAGATGTCTATTCTCCTCAGCTGCAGTGAGCTGCGAGTGCCCATGAGGCACCTGACAAGCCATCTTTACCATAAGCCTCCACCAAGAGACTGAAAGAGAAAGACAGAGACCTGGTCGATTGCCACACCTGGGGTGAACATCAATCATCATATATCCGTGCCCTGAAAGTTCGGTATGTGAATTAGACAGAACACTGCTACACTGACATCAGGCCTAGTGAGTAATTTCAAAGAGTTTTTTTGATATTTAAAATCAAACAAGGAAACAAAAAAAACAATGCTGTGAACAAAAACATTAGGATTTTTTAGGAGTAATCACTCACTTATACAAACAGATATGCAGCACATAAGTGTTGTTCTTTTTACACATCTATTTTTACACAGTCATGATTGCTGGAAATGATGACTAATGGTTTAGAGAAGTAGATCAATATGAGCAAAGTTCACTCGGAAAAAAATTAAGACATCATCCGACTGTCAAAGCTGTATACACAGCAAGGACTTTACCTTTATAGGCAATATTACTGTTGTGGAAGTTTTCCATTAAATAAAGCCTGCAGACGAGCGGTGAGCGGTAGCTAACATTCTTTAATCAAAACACAAAGAACAGACAAACCACGCTTGTGGAGAGCGTGCATGACCGCGGGGCAGACGGCCAGCAGAGTCTCTCGAGCCTAACATGGCTCTCAGTTAAATGCCTTCTTGAGGAACAAAAGGCAGTACACAGCTGTTTCACACCTTAAGGTTCACACTCCCTTGCTACCTTCCCAGAGTCCTCAAAGAGACAAAAGATTCTTCCTGTGAAGTTGTCTGCTTCCCCCCAACTTCCTTACTAGACCCCCACCATTTGTCTTACTGTATGAGTGTGAGACATGTTAAAATCCAGTGACACCAAGGCAATAAAATAATGTGATTAATACATAAGTAAAAGAAATTCCTATACAATCACACAGACATTTAACTGAATCCAATACCTGACAATGGATGGATGGATTATTATTATTAGTAGTAGTAGTCACTTCAAATGTTTCCTAAATATGGGATTAAAGTATTTCTTAATCTAGAATAGAATAGAATAGAATAGAATAGAATAGCCTTTATTGCCATTGTACAGAGTACAACGAAATCGGAGTGCCACTCCTTTGGTGCAAGATTCAATAATAAATATAAATGTAAAATATAAAAAGTACAATAAAACAATCGCAAGTACTATCTAATCTCATAATAAATACATTTTGATTATATAGGCAGCAACCCGGCTTAGCCACAACTTGGCTTGGGCATTTTATGAAAGTACATGCATAAGGTGGAGAAAGCACACTGCTCCACCCTTCTATACATGGAAAGTGGGAGGCAGATACATCATCATGACCCAATGCAGAACAAAGCAGGCAAACTGGGTGTGTTGATGTGTTAGCATACCAGGTTTGCTGGTACGCCAGCTGAGCTTGACCTGCCTGAATAGAACAGACGTTCTTAAAGCATTATTATATGCTTTAAATGGGAAAATGTCATGTTATGTCAAGCATAAGCAAATCTCATTAATCCACAGTCTGGGCAGATTTGTTTTTTTTTTAAATGTCAATCATATGACACTGTGAATTTCAATAATTGTAGAATTTATAGCAAGGCTGTTGTATTGTTGGGTTTATTTAAGAAACTGTTGACGTAAGCAAACTTGTCAACGGCACAACATTAGTCCTCAGCAAAAGAATGATGATATTCAATTTCCCACTTGGCATTAAAAAAAAAAAAGCCCTCAGCGCACATCTGGATTAACGATCATTAAAGGACGAGGTGCCACAGGAAACACGCTTTTGCATAGAAGAACTGCAAACATATTCCATCACCTTGTGCTCTTCTCCCTTTAAACCACAAATCTGATTGCTGTGTTTCATTCAATTTAGTTTGCCATTTGTTGCTAATTAATTTAAATTTCTCAGCTACCAAAAGATCAAAACAAAGCAGATTGCTAAGATCAGGTGATTTCTGTTTATCAACACTATTAAAACGCAATCTGAGTGCTGAGTGGGGTGACTTATGCTTCAAATTACACCGAATTCTTTTAAACAAAAATCATTACTTAGCTGAATTCATTATTATAAATATGAACTGATGACATGAATAACTATTGAATAGATACAGTCCCAATGCATCTGTTCTAACTGTACCTGCTCTCCTAATCATGAAAGGTTCTTTTTATTTCTATTACTTTTTTGTTCATATTAAAAGTAATGGGAAATACTAGTGAGGGTACATGCAGGGTTAGAGTATGAAATGTACCTCCTCTTACACTATATTCCCAAAAGTATTTGGCCATCTGTCTTCACACGCATATGAATTTGAGTGACATTCTTAATCTATAGGGTTTAATATGATGTCAGCCCACCCTTTGTAGCTATAAGAGCTTCAACTCCACTGAGAAGGCATTCCACAAGGTTTAGGAGTGGGTTTATCAGAATTTTTGACCATTCTTCCAGAAGCACATTTGTGAGGTCAGACACTGATGTTGTATGAGAAAGCTGTCTCCCAAAGCTGTTCTACCGGGTTGAGGTCGGGACTCTGTGCAGGCCAGTCAACTTCTTCCACATCAAACTTGCTCATCCAACTCCTGAAAAGCAACCCCACTCCATAATCTCCTCTCCACAAAATTTTAGACTTGGCACAATGCAGCCAGACAAGTACTGTTCTCGTAGCCACTGCCTAACCCAAACTGATCTATCAGATTTCCAGGCAGACAAGTGCAACTCTTCTCTCCTAGAGTCCAGTGTTGGTATGGCTTACATCATTGCATCTCAAAATTTGCAGTGCACTGATGAAGCTCTTTGTGCACTGTTCTTGAGCTAATCTAAAGGCCTCATGAAGTTTGGGGGTCTGTAACTATTTGCTGAAGAAAATCGAACACTGCGCACTGAGTGTCTCAGCATCAGCCAACCCCACTCTGTGATTTTACATGGCCTACCACGTTGTAGCTGAGTTGCTCTCTTTCCAAAATTCTTCCATTTTGTTATAATACCACTAACAAGTGTGAAATATTTAGTAGTGAAGAAGTTTAACAACCGGACTTGTGGCATCCTATCAAGGTAATACACTGGAATTCACTGAGCTCCTTAGAGCGACCTAGTCTTTCACTGGTGTTTGTAGCAGCAGTCTGTATTGTTAGCTAATTGATTTTACACACCTGAGTGTAACCCTGGAGAGTTACTAAGGGTTTTAGTGTGTTATGAGTGATGTTAGTATTTTGAGTTCACTCTTAAGTTTTATTAAGTTAAATTATTTTGTTGAGAATTAATAAAATAGAAGATGTCTATAATGTCCTGATGGTCCTTGAAGTATACAGGGGGAAGAAAAGTCCGTTTTTTTCCAAGTGAAAAGCGTGGTTGTTTTTATTCAGTCGGATTGTACGGTGGAAATAAACTATCTGGAAATTGTTGTTAACCAGAAAGGAGTTTGTTACTGCTCGGATTCTTCTGGGTGAGTTAATTTGTTGTGAACAAGAATATTGTGAGTTTAAGCCACTAACGATGACATGCTAGCGGCTATCGCGGCTATTGCTATTAGCCATGTGGCTGTACATGTGTGATTGTGAGGATTAAACTGTATGTTAGAGTTTGTTAGCTTCCTATGACGATGCATGTAAAGATTGTAAGTCATATGTATGCTGTAGATGTTGATATGTTCCTATATCAATCCTTAATTGCGTTCATTGTGAGGTGAATACAGTTTAAAGAAAATGGGGTTATGTTTCTTTGTAGTTGTGCTACAACGCTTCACCATCGCCATTTTGAAGCTCCAGGAGAGCCCATTTTATTGGTTACTTTGGTAAGAAGTTATCATTGTCTATGTTTTGGAATATTCTGTCGTTCTTTCTGTATACTGGAAAGGTAAAATACAAATTTGTTAGTATGTATGAATGAAACATAAGAAAGGATATATGTCTAAATGACTGAATATAGATTTTTGAATGTTATTCTGACTGTGTTATACAGGTCAGGTTTTTTTACTTGGGAGTACAGTTCAGTGATGATCCAGTCCAAAGATGGCGAGCCACCCCTCCAGGACCCTTGAGATGATTGCTTTAAGAAGAGAACTAAATTCTTTGGACGAACTGTGAACTGTACAAACTCTACTTAAGTGGTAGGACAGATTTACACGTCATTCCTCCTTTGCACATCCTGCAAAGAGAATCCTCATTGCTGGACTCACACTTAAGGGTGTCGGCTGACACGAGAGAGAGACTGAGTCAAATCCCCCCGGGGTTGTGTGTGTTTTGTTTATTATTTTCCATGACTTGGGCCCAATTTTTCCTTTCATGTACTGTTATCGTTTTCATTGTATGTATGTAAGATTCTTTAATTGTCAATACAAATTGATCAAACCAAGTTCTCAGAGCGTTTCATTAGTCATCCACTCTGCTCCAGTAGTCGAACCTCAGCTATTGGCCCAACACACAGGTAACCATTTAAATCTGTATCCCAAGTGTTGAAAGGGGTGTTACATGAGGCCTGTAGAAGTGATTGAAATGGCTGGATTCAAAGATTTGGCTTGGTGAGTGAACACATTTTTTTTTAATTCATAAATACAGTATGCAAACAGCTGTAAAGTGGCCAATTGACAATTCAATAAGGAGAGATCATTTAAAAGAACTAAACATCATTTACTGAATCTGTCAATTAGACTTCAATGCCACATAGCAGAGCAGAATCCAGGACATGAAACAGAGGCAGACTGGCTTGCAAAAAGCATGCAAGGATATGATTGGTACAGAGTGATGATGACAGATTTGAGTTTGACAGTGTGGGACAGCATAAGTGATGTAAAAAACAGATTGGCAGCCTAAACACCAAGAAATGTAGCCAGATGAGTAAATACAAATCTTCCTTGTTGAACACATACGCTTCTTTAGTTTGCGTCCTTAGTGATCCCTGTAGTATGTAAAATCATATTTGACTGTTAAATCAAATTGACTTGAATAAAAATGGATGGTATGCAAGGAGAACAGAGCTGAATGAAAACTATAGTAGATGCCAATATTTTTCTTTGAAAGAATACTATCTAGATACATAAGAAACCTACACAGAAAAAGTGTTGTTTCTCCATTGTATTTGTGTCTTAAAACATCTTCACGTGTTCCTACAGATAGTACGCTTTTGTTTGTGCTGTGAAGTCTTTTTTGTTTTTTTCACAAAGGTTGTATTATATGAGGAAGTCAACATTTGCAGACTTGACTTGAGATGAGAGTTACTAAGCAACCACCAGCCATTGGTACTGGCATAATAAATGCAGATGCTAGTCATTTCCTATACACTACTCACCTACAACAGCACAGCCATCTGACTAAAACTGTAGTTATTGTGTTACCAAAAGTGCTCTGACTGCATGCATACAGGAGATTTTCAGGTATCTAGCGGCTAATCTTTTGTGTCTTGTACTTTATTGATGGTGTGGGGGGTCTGTGTGTGTCTGGCGTGTTCTGGCACATCCTGTGGATGCTCAATCAGTTTGGGATGTGGGGGGTTTGGAGTCTGGCTCAACACCTTGTAATAATCTTTGAACTGCTTCTGAACAATGTGTCATGTTACAGAGTATGGACCAGTCACATGGATGGTAGGTAGCAAAGTAACATCCACATGAATTCCAAAACCCAAGTTTCCAAGCAGAACGCTGCAATATAACAAGATGCAGTTTACTTACAGTACACCACCTGTCTAAAGCTTAAAACCACTTTAACACCAGATGACCTGTTTCTGGCTATTTCTATTCATAATGTTGAAGCAGATATTCCATGAAGAGTCCATATATATTAGATGTTTTAAAGTTTAAATTCAGCTCCCTTGTGCCTTCAGCTGTCTGACATTTATTTCTTCATTTCATTCTTTATGTTGTATCTCTGGCTTTTCCTTCTTAAGATTATAATTGATAATGTATATGCTGACCAGAGCAAGACCAGAGGAACAATAGTTAGAACCAGTAACCTTCCAATGTACACATGGGCATGCATAAAATGTGAACAATCTACTGTAAATCATATCCAAGACATAACAGTAGTAGCCTCTTTCCCTTGACTGAAGGCTTTTCCATTTGAATTCAGTTATTCATAGGTTCAACTAGTGTGCATTCAAATTGCCAGCAAAGCAGGATGATAATTAAGTAATGAAATCCACCTGGGGTGGAAAAAAAGAACCTGCTTTGTCAGTGGCTTATACGTGAGAATAGGCAGATGGTAAGTAAGTAAGGTGAACTGGATTTATAATACAAATTCAGTGGGTTTTACAAAATGAGGGCTTCTGGGTGTCAAATATTGTCACGATCCTGGGTCTTAGGACCCAGTGTTTTGAGTTTTAGTTCATCTTAATGTGTTTAGTATGTTAAGCTCATTAGGTCTCCTATGTTCATTTGCTTATTAGTTCCACCTTGTGTTTCCAACCCATGTTAAGTCTCCCCTGCTCTTCATGTGTTTCATGTCTGTGTCTTACCTTGTCAAGTTCTGGTTGTCATGTCTGCGTCTCATTATGTTTCTTATTTTATTTGGAAGAGATCCTGTGCTTTTATATCATGGTTTATGTTTTGAGTCCTTTGATGTACTGTTTCTTGTTTCCCTGGATCTCAGTTATGGTTATTGTGGAGCAGGGAAATTATTTTACTGCTATTGTTAAATAATCATCATTATTACCATTGCATTAATAATATAATCTGGAGTTTATATTGCATTCAGGGGTTGAACAGTGTGTGTCTTTCAGAAAGGCTAAAAGTAACAGGACAGGAAACAGGCTTGGAGAGTTTTGCAGAAGTGAAAGTTATTTTGAGCAGCAGGCTAAGACGAGGCTTTAACAATGTAACAGATAGCTTTAAGAAGGCCTTAAGATGTTATGCATACAGTTATTATGTTGACCTTGTATTTCAGGTGCAGTTATGACTATTTTATACACAATGCATATCTGTGCTTATTAAAGAGTTGGAGCTCGGTCAATTAATTGGGGGTCGGAAGCTTTGTTCGGCGCGATGTCCGGACAATCTATTGTGCAAGTGACTTGGAGCCATAGAAGGAATTGCAATACATGCTTACAAAACACTTATATATCAGATCATTTTATATTAAGGTTTTAGTAGAGGTTCTTGGTTAAAACATTTATTTAGTAGAAGACATACACATAGTCTCAGTGAGCCTCTGTCCTGGTGAAAGGTCAGAAGTGCAACAGGTGAATTGAGAAAGAGCATGTGAGGTCAACACACACACACACATGAGTTAGATTTATTTAGAGGAGAGATTAGTCATGTCTCGGCAAGAAAGAGGAACAATTCACTTTAAGACAAGAACGGAAAGTACCAGCCATGAAAATAGAAGATGATCTTCTGGGTTAAAAGTCATTGTGGTGTTGATCTGATCTATGTATAAAATGTATCTGTGACGCATGAAGGGGCGTCAGTAAATCAAACCCTGATGCTATAAAATATCTGTTCATGCTTTGATTAAGTCGAGGACTACTGGCTGTCTGCGTACAGAGTGTCTTCCCACACGTGTGTTCATTAAAATCATTGTTGGACCAAGAGCTTCTGGACCAAGGGTGGTTTGTACTCTCCTTCCTCAATTTTGAACCTTAACATTATCTTAGGTTTAGCTTTTTGGCTTTGTTATATGGCTTCCCTGTGTTCCATGTTATGTCCACTGTGATGTTTTGTACCATGTTTCAGGTTCCTATGTTCTGTCTCCCCAGTTGCTGTTAAGTTTGCGTGTTTTAGAATTCAGTCAGTGTGTTTCCTGTTTTACTTTGTAGGTCCATGCCTCATGTGAGTGTTTCTAGTTTTGCGTCTCTGTCTCGTCCAGCCTGATTACTCCCAGCTGTGCTCCCCTTCTGTGTCTCATTCCCTCGTTATCCCTCTGTGTATTTAAGCCTTGTGTTTCTCTTTGTCAGTGTCGTAGTCTCCCTCATAGCTGTGTGATTTTTCCCTGTGGCTTCTCGTGCTTTAGTCTCCCCAGTTTAAGTTTAGTACTGTTTTTGTGTTTCACTTTAGGGCTGCTCAATTAATCGAATTTTAATCACGATTACGATCTGGGCTTTCAACGATCATTAAAAATGACTGAGCCGATTATTAGCCCCTCCCTCGTTTATCCGCGACACCTTAAAGGCCGGTCCGTGAAAATATTGTCGGGCATAAACCGGTCCGTGGTGCAAAAAAGGTTGGAGACCACTGATTAAGAGGACCCGAGGGAAGCTCGGAAAGCTAAGCAGAAGTTATTTGGAGAGGAGAGTGACTGCCGTTGGTTGAAAAGAGAGGTAAAAAAAAAAAAAACTTCAGTGGTGTTGCACACTATTTTATATTATTTTTTTTAAAGTCATTGTTAACCCTTTAAAGCCGGTCAGAGCAGCACGCTCTGTTTTGTGTAACTATTTTTAAATCCCTGTAGAACCTGGACCGTGTAAGCTAGCGCAATAATTTGTTTTGCATATGAAACCAGAGGAGTTGTACTTACATCTCATACCATCAGCTTGTCCTCGGTCACGGTTTCCTTCCACATATAGCTTTGCAAAAATTGCATAAAAAGCTCTTGCAGGAACAAAAACATAATATTCCAGAAACACGCTTCGCTGATCCGATCAGCTGTTCGTAACACTTCCCACAGTGAAACAGGCGTCAGCGCGAACTATCACATGTCCGCCATTTCCTGGCCGAAACCGGAAGTGACGTCATTTTCGCGGAAATGTAGTTTTTTTTTTTTTACTTGTAGGCCTTAAAGGCCTATACTGGTCATGTTTGACTTTTCTGAATAGTTTCTGGGATGCTTAGAACTCGAATTGCACTGCTGGAAATAGTTTATTTTGATGCACCTGCTGTTTTCTTTGAAAATTTGCATCATAGGATTGTTTTTTTGTTTTTCCTGCAGTATATAAAAATTGGTGTATCTCCAAAATAAAACTATGAACACACTCAAAATAAGTTTCCTGTTGTTGTAAACCATTTTTTGCAACTTTTTTGTATTTAAAGTTTTGAGGGATAAACCTCTTAAATTTCTCCAAGTAGAAATATATGTAAAAAAACAAACAAAAACGATTTTCAATTTTTTTTTTGTAGTTTATTGCACTTTTTTGCAATTAATGTAGTTACTATGGACTTAATGCATACATATTATTAAAATATGGGCTATAACAGTTGTATAGCAACTTGAAATGCTCCCATAAATGGCACTACAACATGTAAAAAAATAATATAAGCTCTGGCGGACTTGGTTCTATAGTAGGTCTTAAAGGGTTAAATAAATATCGTCAAATAATCGCGATCTCAATTTCAGTGAAAATAATCGTGATTATCATTTTTGCCATAATCGAGCAGCCCTATTTCACTTTATGCCAGCATTAAAGCTGTGTTTTTGAGTTTACGTTTCGTCTCCGTGAGTTTGCGTTTGGGTCCTCTCCTGCCTGCCACACAGCCGAATCATGACAAATATAGTTGTTAGGTATTTTAGTACCATGGTAGCATTTACTGGATATTGTTTTATAGTGACATTATGCAGGAAAACTCTGTTACTCAATAAGGCCCATCTACTAGTTGTTTTTCTCTTTCTCTCTGACCCAAGAATTAATGTGTAAGACTCACAAGCTGGTACCAGAAGGTCGAAAACACCACAGAGATGAGACCACTTCCTTACTCCCATCCTCCCTTTTTCTTTATCTCCTGGAAAAGGCTCGTTAAAGGCTAGGTGGTTTGTTTCAGAATTCACTGATGAAAGAACTCTGTATTTTATGTCTAGGAGTGTATTTTGCTGGGATGATCATAAATTATAGCTGAACTGATAAACTACACACAGGATACTTCTTTGCTCACAAGGCAGGAAGACGTTTCCTTATTTGGTCTGTACTGGTTTGAACTGAGAACTTGCTGACACACGAACCTTTTTTCATCTATATAAACTGCTGTGTATCAAATAAACCTTTGAGTCGATTGGGAAGGCAACCTAAAGCAGTCTCTGTTTTCTTGTTCTCCCAAGCTGCTCCCGAGCTCGTACTAACACGCTGAATGGCATACCTGAGTGTTACTTTAAATAATTAGGAATCTTAGAAGGAAAGGACAGAACTCTGCTTATCGCTCACGCCACGGAGGAAACCCGGGAAGGCAATTTCCTTCAATAGTCAGTTTTCTTCATATAATTTGCAAAAATAAATGAGAGAGAGACAGAAAAAGAGTTTAGACCCACTGATTGCAACTGATCAGTCCTAAATTCGTTCTGCAGAAAAAAGTCAATGAATCCAAACTTAAGATAACACAAATTATGTTCAGCAAAAAAGAAAGAAAGGGGGGTATGCAGGTTTTGCTTTAACCCTCCAGAACCCTCTCACCTTCATGGACACAGTCTAGGACTTTGTAGAGACACAGACAAATGTGATATGGCCTTAATCTACATCAAACGCACACACCCGTAGTGATATCTTCAGCAATTTCTGATCCTGTAAAAAAAAAAATAAAGGAAATTCACTGACCTGCAGCAAGTTCTGTACCACGTTTGAAACAACCTACTTGCCTATTACCTTGTAAAAATTGTGTCCAAGTACACCTGCTATATATCTGAGGCTGCTCACTAAACAAAGCCAGAGTCAAATTCTGCTTTTTCATGCTGCCTGTGTCTCAGCATTATGCACTAAGTGTCTTTTAGCATGGGTGCCTTAACACAATAGTCCCAGCAGTATTGGCTCCTGGCAGGTTCTTCCCATTTTAAAGGCCTATAAAACCTGCATTGGGAGGCTGGGGGGGTGGGGGGTGGAAGAGTTATGTCACAGATGTATCATTCATGAGACGGCGGCTCTCATCCCATTTGGACATTTGTGTGATGCACTTTGATTTTCCCTTGCTGATTTTTTTCATTTTCAGTCAATTTGTTCTTTCGCTGTCACTTGCTGATTCGGTTTAGACACTAAAAAGTACTTGGCTAGATTTAGGAAAGATCGTGGCTCAAAGTACAATACACCCCTTCAGAAGAGTAGTCCTGCACTTTGAAAATTGAAGGCTTGTAGATGACAGACCCGTCTCTCTAATGCCATAACCCAGTGCAGCACCAAATGACACCTTGTGGATTACTCATAAAACAGCATTATTTTATGCCCCAGGAAATGACAATGTGCTGACCAGAAAGAGAGAAAGCAGTGTGTTCAACAAAACTACACCCACCCCAGACACAGCCTGTTCACCTTGCTGCTGCCTGGCAAGCATTACAGAAATATTAGCTGTCGCGCTACCAGACGCTGAAGCTGTTCCTTACCTCAGGCAGGCTGCGAGGGTGCTTCATTCATAATCCGCTTTCCACTCTGTTTTATTTTTGTGACTTGATTATTTATTCATTCATTTCTAACTTTTTTCTGTTTGCTTTTTATAAAAAGGACAACATCAGCAATTTAGTCATAGAGTGTTGTTCTGCACTACGATAATGAAACTTGAACTTGAATCAAATTGTGATACAAAGGCTTCAGTACGAAACAGTACAGAACTGCTCAGCTGTGACTGACAGAGGCATGCATCATTTATAAAAACAAACTTTTAAAAATTGTTTTACACAGTGAACACAGCGTTAGACAGAGGACAAAGACTAAAGAAGTGAAAACAGGCAGATTTATTGAAGATACACAATAAAGCTGAGTGCTTTCTTTTTCTTTGTATTTCTTTTTTAACCGTACTATGACTCTACCCTCGAGAGCAACAGCAATGTGTGGTAAATAACTTGTTATAAAAGATTTTTTTGTTATTGTAGTAGCACTTTTCCTCATTCTTTTATCAGTTAAGTACCAGGCAAGGTTATCTGCAAATGCACGTGGTATTTGGGTCAAAGTTGTGGGCAGCAGTGCTTTTGCTGGCCTACTCTGCTTTTTAATACACAGTAATTTTGGTTAAAAAAAAAAAAGTGTGGCATACAGTACAGAAAAACCCCAGTGGTGTGGATACAGATAAATAGCCTTGAGATGAGAAAGTATTAAATTGCTCCCATGGTAGAGGTAGCAAGAAGAATTGGATGGATTTTCTTGTGCATGTGTTATTAAGGGAGCATTTATAAAATCATTTTGAGGTTAAGTGCACATCAGCTTTAAAAAAAAAAAAAAAAAAAGGGATACTAGCCCTTAGGAAGACTGGGGGTTTTAATTCCCATGCAGCACCTATAAAAATGGAAAGAGAGAAACATACAGAAATAACATGCATGTGCATAAGCAGGTTACATGGAATTTCTAACCTATACGAACACTGCAGAGGCGACAGAATCTGGTGACAGAATCAGATGAAACCAAAGCAGTCAAGAGTGCAACCGATGCTCTGTCACTCCCACTCTGTTCCGTCTCCTTTCTTCCCCCTTCCTTGCTCCTTTTGACATTTCGTCACAACAGTGCACCATCTTTAATAGCAGAAGTGCTACCGAACAGTTTTTTCACAAATACCGAACCGCGTGAATGTCAAAATGGAAGATTTCACCTGAGGCTGGTGCCCTGTACTTACAGAGGACCTACCAGCAGCAGTCAGTGACATGGAATGATCTGTAAATGGGTGGAGAGCAGTGAGTATCAAGAGGTATGCTTGTGAAGTGCAGAGGCAGGGCTGAGATAAAATGCAGGACAATTTGAGAGCTCTTAAATCCAGGCTGATAAATGTCTGATTCATCGCAGTGTGTGTAAGTACATGTGTGTGTCATTGCCTCTTTCTCCTCGTTTCAAGAATGAATGAACAAAGACACGTGCTCCTTTTTAAACAACACTTTTTTTGTTGTTGTTGCTTTTTCATTGAGGTCCCGTGCATCAGGTGACACGGCTCTCTCGTACGTGTGTTGTGTCCACGCATGTATGTCTGTTGGTGTGCATCGTGGACATGTGAGGTGGGATGCATGGTGATGGATTAGGGCTGGAACTAATGTGCTCGTCCACCTGTGAAATGAGAACCAGGGGAAAGGGGACAGGCGGAGGAGGGCCCCATCACACTCACATCAGGCTTCCTGCAGACATAACTTGACACTTTTTGATGATTTGATGGCAAACACACAAACAAAAGCATACTTCTTTGCCCTCTACATTTTCCCTCTTTCTTTTTTTCTTCCTCTAAGAAAGCCGGCACAAAACAGATCTGACAGACGCACAATTCATAGACTCGCTTGAAGTGCAAGACATGTTTGACCACACTGTCAGAAAAGGAGGCCATGGATGAGGTGAGGAGACACACACAAAAAAATCAAGCACAACCAATACCTCTGTTGGGGTATTTTCAAAGTGCATCAAAGAAGCAATACCGTATTACAGCAGTACCATTTACTGTGACATGACTGACATTCTCTTATCTTTTCTTTGTGCTGTCTCTCTCACAAGTGAAGTATTTTGTATTGTAGTGTAACTCTTGTCAGGCCCATTGTACTACATTGTGCACAGTGTGTATACAGTATAGACATAAATTATACACGTTTTCAAGCAAATTTCAAAATAATAATAACTTTCACAAGTTAGTAGAGTCAAGCCAAGGCTAAAAAAAAGCTAAAACCAAATGTGAAAAAAACATTTTAGTAAAGTAAAAAATGGAAACTTGCAACAAAAATAAATAAATACACTTCTCCAGATGACTTCAAGACTGTGAGTCAACTGCTTTTAAAAGTGTCTTTATTGTAATATCTCTCCTGGTTTTCCTTAATCTCCCCTTTGACACATGTCCTCTGTATAATAATAATTTAAAAGGTTAAACTCACACTGAATGCCATGGTACTGGGCCGTGTGACTCAGTGTTTGAGTTTTATCGTATTTTGTTATTAATTTGTGCCTAGGTTGCTGTTCTAGTCTGTTGTTTGCGGATCCTTTTGTGTCTTCTCCCCTGTTCTAAGTCTCCCTGCTTCGTGGGTCTGTTTCATGTCTGTGGTTCTTGTTGTCAAGTTCGTGACATGTCTGTGTCTCGTCATGTTTCCTGTTTATTTTGAAAGTTTTCTTTCCATCTTCTATGTGCTTAGTTTACACTTCCACTGTGGCGTCATTATGTTCATTCTAGTCAGCTGTTTCCTTATGTGTCTCCACTTCCCCTGATCTCCTCATTTGTGTATTTAAGTCCTCAGTCTCCCTGTGTTCAGCATCACGTCGCATATGTACCACCATGGTCAAAGGAGCTTGCAAAGCAAAGCGTCTGGACTTCTTTAAGTTGCTTGAAGACGTTTCACCTCTCATCCGAGAAGCTTCTTCAGTTCTAAGGTCAATTGGTGGGGAGTCCCAGATTTAAACCTAGTGGGAGTGTCCCCCCACAGGCGGACAAAAGGACCCCCTGATGATCCTCTAATCGCCTGAGCCAAGGTGTGAAACTGGGTGTGGGTCTCAATCAGCCAGGGTTTCGGGTGAGCTCATTGTGAAACCTGGCCCCACTTTATCATGCGAATTCCTGAGGTCAGATGGCCCAGGATGTGAGTGGGCGTTAAGGCGTCTGGGAAGGGATCTCAAAACTGGATTATAGATGGCAGACAGTTGGTGTCGTAAACCCCCGCCTCTGTTCAAAGATGGTCGCTCACAGTGGACATAGATGGCTTCTTTCACTCCTCTTTCTGTCCTGTATCACCATGTTTTCCTCATCAAAGTCATAGTTTAGTTCATATTTGAGTCTTATTTGCAGTTTTGTTTGTTTACTCATTCTTTCAGCCAAATAAAGGCTCACTTTATTTTTGAAACTTAGTCTGGTTTGCACTGTGTCTGCTTCTGGGTCCACCTCATCTTCACACTGGCCCACCCCACGGTGACCTTGAAACCAGGGGCGATTTTAGCCCATTTTTGGGGGTGCTTCAGCAAAAGTATAGATAACCCCCCTCCCAAAATGGTTTGTTCCAGCTCGACGTTTCCGTACTCTGGCTCTAGCGCCGTTGCTGCCAGAGTGCTGGTGGCTGAGATGGTGCGGCGCAGAGGTGTTAGTGCCTGGCTTAAAACAGGACATATTAGCTGCATTTAACCTTCAGTTACTCTTTATATAGTTAGGTAGGAGTCAGACCATGTTTCATTTTACTGAAAAACATTACATTACTGGGTGTAAAACAAACAAACAAAAAAAACCAAACTTGTTTTCCGGCGATGTTTGATACCCCACAATCCTTTCTACACTGTAGTAAAATCAGTGACATTTGACCGCCCTGTTGCTCCCATTGAAATGTATACAGCCTATTTAAAACCTAAAACTTAAAATTGTCCGTAGCCTACTGTTGTTACCACTGTCCTGTTTGAAATGGATACTAACTAGCTAACTGGCCGAATGCCCATTAACCTTATAACTCCTGTTGTGTGTGTGTGTGTGTGTTTTGTACAGAGAGACAGCCAGGTTCATAATGGATATAAGGAAGTTTTTATAAGGACGTTTTTTTGTTTTGTTTTTTTAAAGGAGCCACATTCAGGTAAAAGTTTAAAATCAAATGATCCATCAATCAAGAATAATGTTGGATCAGTGTTTCAATATTTATGTCTTTTATTAGATGTTCATGTGGTTTGGTTATTTTCCTTTTGGTTTTTTTTTTTTGTTAGTGATCTTAATAGTATTTTTTCATATTAATGTAATTTTTCATCTAATTGAATACAATCTATTTGTGTATGATTGTCAGTCCAAAGAGGGAGAGAGGTAAGAGGGGAATGTGAGGAGAAAGTACAAGGTCAGGAAGAACCAGGTAAGAAAACGGACAGGGAACAGTGACAGGCACAACAGAAACTGTTAAACTGACAAAGAGAAAAAAACTGGAAGTTGTGTTCTCCCTATGTTAAAGCTGCTATACAGAATCTGCAAAACAAACTGGGTTGAAACATTTTTGACCCTCTTTAACAACATTCCAACATAACATTATAATTGATTGGGGAGATTAAAATTAACTATATATTTTTATGTGGTTCAGCCACAACTCTACTAAAACTTCAGCCAGTAATAGGTAGGCCAACTTTTGGACCGTCCAGTTGTCTGAATGACTGCCGCAGTACGTGCGCCACATTTGCGCACTATCAGAAAGTGCCAAACGGTGCCCTGGTGGAGTGAGGAGCTGTAATAAGAAGCAGAGTGCTCTGTTGATATTCTTAAAAATGTTTTAAGCTAGTTTGTTTCAAAGATTCTGTACAGCAGCTTTAAATGTTTTCCAAAAGTACACATACACTTATCAGTGTTTCTCAAACTTTTTACAGTGTGTACCACCTGATAAAATGTCAAGCTCTCCCAAGGACCACTATGAAAGCATGAAACCCATAAATCTTACAACACAAAATTAGTATTATTAAATTAGTAAAATTAGTGTCTGCAGTAAAGATTTTTATTTGTAATAATTTATTCTGTTTTGGGAGTGTTTTTTATGTATCTGTATTATATTATACATACACATTAGAAGTGAATCTCTGTCCAAAAAATGCACTCAGTTTACTTTTTACTATGAGCATCAATTATTATTCTCCCCCAGTAATTAAGGTTAGGATATGTATTTTTTTTATTCCAATCCATTCTTCTTTTGCAGCATTTAAATAACCTTTATCAGATTTGATGGTTTTGTTACAGACTTTTCAAAAAAGTGTTTTGCTTTTCTTTCTCAAATGTGGGGATTAAATTGTGTTAAAATGTACAAAACAGTGATGTCATGTTTTGAGACAAGGACCCAGGGACAGAGAGACTTGATGAATTTAAGAATCATATGATTTATCTTGCCTGGCTGGGCAGCTCTCTGGGTGCTCAGCACCCCCAAAGCTCTGATCCTAGAATCGCCCCTGCTTGAAACTAATAAAAAACGAAGAAAAATTAAACTAAACTCCATCCATTCTCTTCTGCTTATCCTTATCAGGGTCTCAGAGGGCCTGGAGCCTATCCCAGCTACCATAGGATGAGAGGCGGGTACACCCTGGACAGTCTACACTGTAAAAAAAAAAATCCTGTTGATTTTACAGAAAAAATCTGGCAGCTGTGGTTGCCAGAATAATTCTGTAGAAAAAACTGTGAACTAGAAACAAGAATACTTAAAAAGCTGTAAAAATTACAGCTTAAAACCATTATAATTCCCCCCAAAAATAAATTTCAAGCCAGTAAATTCAACAGCCCTTTTATGTCAAATTAGCATGGCCAAACTACTACTAAAGACATTTTCCCTGTAAGATTTACAGAATGTTGCTGCTTATTGTACACTAAATCTCAGTTTTGCAGAAAAATTAAAATAAAATACAACAGCATTTTATTGTGAAAGCCTCATTATAAAACTGCTATTTAACAGAATTTTTCTGGTCTTTTCTGGTTTACTCAAAAGAGGTTTCTGATGTTCTGTACCTCTAGCAGGTCTGCAACTTTAATGCATTACAGTCACGATAACATCTAATTTATTTTTAAATTTTCATTGTAAGTTGAGTTAGAACTCTGTTCTGACTTCTAACAAAGTGAAAATAGAAATAACGCTATGAATTTATTGCTTTAAAAAGTTATTGGTCTATGAAAAAATCCAAATGAATATATTAAAGGCAGCAACCCAATGGACAAAATGTAAGCATTTAAAATTGGAAACCAAATCCAGATATAAGTTTGAGAGTTAATAAATTGAAAAGCTTAGGCCAAGACAATTTACAATTTAATAATTTAGTGTGGTACAGTGAACTGTTACATCCATCTGAAACACAATTGTTTCAATAAAATGTGTTCATAAAAAAACAAAAACACAATGACAGAACCCCTGGCAGTACTTTTAATTAATAAATGTAAGAACTTTTAAACAGCCAATAAGAATTACTGTATTGCCTTTTCAAAATAGAACAATTGTACTAATATAAATATATCTTTTTTAAATTAAGGTACAGGAATGCGAATGAGGAATTACATAACCAACAATCATACAGAACAGAATAACATTGTCTGAAACTTTTCTGTGCCTCTTAAGCTTGAAGAACTGACCTGATAAAGGGCTGAAATAAACCTTCATGCTGTGAGTGTGGCCCCTTAAATAACTCTTAGTGTGTTTAGTCCATGTTCAGACATCACGCCATTCATAATCTGAAAGTTCCTGTATCAAAGTAAGGACTCTTGGCTTCACGTGAAGACGGGATGTGTTTGTCTTCTCCACTTTAGTGCCCTTCTCTGGATTGATGGTGAAAAAACATCTTGGAAAAAAGAAAAACAGATGATTAGTTGAATTTTATCGAGAACAACTTCACATCAATAACATAATAACTCTTTATTCCAACAATTACTTTAAAGCTATTTAAATGGCAAAATGAAGTCCCCTAAACTCAAAGTCAGCTCAACAACTACTATTTTTTTCCACTTAAGTGCTAGCTAAACTAATCCAAAAAGAAGTACCTCTGCAGAAACTCCAGGTTTGATGCCAGCTGTGATGGGTAATGAATGTTGAAGCAAAAATAGCTCCCGAACATCATGCACAGGGCAGAAATGAAGGAGGTGATGTTGTCGTATACAATGCTTCGGTCCATGCTCAGCATAAACCATTTAGAAGAATAACAGGACCGTCCTGAAAAGCAAAAACATGCTCTCATGTTATCATTAAAGATAACACAAAATGCAATGTTAGCTTACCAAAACTTTTGCCCGTGCTAAAATAGCTGAATATCTCAACGTATACACATCTCCACCACTCTGCTTGCAGACTGAGCGCGTAATGGCACGAGCCGCCAAGCTTGCTACTCCCGCAATAATTTAAGTAGTCCAATCAAAGAACAAAAACAAACTCTCACGCTGAGTGATTTGCCAAGGTAGAGCTCGTGTACTTTTGAATACTAACACACTTTGGGCATTTAAAAAAAATAAACATTTGAGCAAATGATTAAGTTAACTTTTACTAAATCTGGCTAAAATTGATTGAACGTGGTGCAAAATTAAAGAAATGACTAACATGGAGGAGATGACCAGCTGTCTATTTGAAAGATAATCAGCCCAGCACAGACTCTAGTCTGGCCCACTGGCCAGCTTTGGAAATTAGGATTTTGACAAGTTTGGGATTTTTCTCCCACTGAAAAAGACCTCCCCATAGCCATTCATACTACACCAAAGTTATAACAACTAAATGAAAGAAAAGTTCCTGTCTTTTAATTGTCTATGAAAAAAAACAAAAAAATAAACAGGACATTTTCTATGAATCAACAAAACCTTTCTATTTTATAATTACATGACAGTCTGGCCAGAGGGCTGTCATAACTTTTAGGTCATTTTTAACATTTATTTATTACAATTTAAGACTAAAGCCTTATGCTGAATGATTTAATTTATTTACTACAGCAGTTTGCTCACTCTGCAGGGCTCACACAGAGAGACAGGCAACCATTTGCACTCATATCCACACCTATGGACAATTTAGAATTATCAATTATCCTAACCCTGTAACTACATGTCTCTGGACGGTGGAAGGAAGGCAGAACACCCAGAGAGAACCCGCACAAACACAGGGAGAACATGCAAACTGCACACAGCAAGGCCAGGTTTTGGAACTGAACTCAGGACCTTCTTTCTTGAAACAAAAAAAATTGGAAACTAAAAGAAACTAAGCTGGATTAAAAGCAAAAAGTCAAAATGACATAAAAAATAAAAGGTAATTAGAAAATCCAAAACTATACTAACTCTGATTCATACCATGCAATTGCTGAGAAAACGGAGAATTGCTATAGTTACTTGTAAAGTGTAACAATTTTCTTCTTCTCATCTCAAAAGCTCTGTAAATGATGGATGTGATACAGCTAATTTGTTTGGTTCAGTCAGAGTCAAATTGTTGTGACGAATTGGCCGAACTGTAGGGCATTTTGAGGATGATCATTGTTTAGCGTTTTGGCTAACAGAATTATATTACAATCAGGGGAACAGCAACAACAATAATAATAATAATAATGATGATCATGATTATAAGAATAATGCTAATAATGAAACTCTCACCCATAAGCTTTCTTTAGCTTTAGTAACTTTAACTACTATTCAGCCACTCAACACCAAGTGAATGGTATAGTGTGCTGTTTCTCATGAGGTAAGCACACACCTGTCAAATTTAATGCTTGTTTCTTTTAGTGCGTGCACAAGATGGTAAGTCACAACTGACTACACTTCTGAGTAAGCTCATAAACACCTGATTTTCTCTTTTCTCTCATCATTCCAAAAAGAATTTACTCATATGCTCAATGGGGAAAAAAAAAAAAAAAAAAAACTAGCCCGAGGGAGAGCCAGCTTTTAGTTTTCTATGATTACTCCTTTAAAGTCGAGAAGGATGTCTGAAAGAGGTTGTGCCGAGTCCATCTGTTTGCTGTCAGGTATCTGAAAATGCTGGGTGCCTGTGTGCGTGTGAGTGTATTTGCTATATGTGCGATATGCGTGCGCCCGTTGCAGATGTCCAAAAGCTACTTAAGGGCGATAATTTCCCTCTGATTACTCTAATGCGCTACAGTGCTGCCATCATGTCTGTGATTTCTTCATTGCTTGGCAGGACCACACACACCCTCCATATGCTCACTGACTGTCAGGCGCACAGACATGCACTTATCACCAAGAATGAGAGCTATGAAGCGATGAAAAGGGAAATGAGAAGGCGTGGGTGGGTGAGGGGTAGTGAGGAAAGCAAGAAAATTGTCTCCACTTTGTAATTTGTGCATATTTTATCGAATTCTCCTGTGACGGCGCTCGACATTCTTCACTGTGCCTCATTGTGTTCTGAGTTGCAAAACCAGGCTGATAAACAAGAGTGGCAAATTACGCAGTCAAAAACTTTTGAAACAATTGGAGTCTGTAATGAGTGGGGGGGGATTAATAAATCATATTTGTTCATGCATTAGTAAGGAGGGGAGCTGATGAGGTAGGGGTGGGCTGAGCCAAACATCTTTGACAGCTCTTGAACATTAATATTTAAGTAGTGTAAACAGATGTGATGCACCCTTACATCGACTTCAGACAATTCTGGATGTGCAAAAATGTAAACTTTATGTATGCATGTTCATATTAGTGTGTTCAATTGTCTATGTAAAAAAGGTCCATATAACTAATCTGATATAAAGACAAAAAACAATATATTTTAGAAACTAAGGTTTCAAAGATTAAAATTACATGCTTAACAGTGACGGGAACATTTACTCTAATTGATTTCTCAGTAATAATTTCTTGTTAAAAATATATGAAAATATTTGAAACAATCTTAAAACTTTGTCCATCATTGACTGTTGAGAAGTAGCACCATCCGTCTTTTGAAGATATTAGTCAAGTCAGGACAATTCCAGCAGTTGGCTGTGTGCTGACCCTTGAGGGCAAAATACAAGCCAACTTTGGCTCATGCATGGCTGCCAAATATCATTAGTAGTTGGGGATGTGGATTTGGTCCAATTTGCAATGAGGATCAGTTCCAATTAGAAGCGTTTGGTCTAAATTCAGGGCAAGGGTAGGACTTAAGAACTGACCCAGTTATGTATAATGTTAATTGTTTATGATTAAAGAAAAAAGAAATCAAAAAACTTTCTTGTTGTCTTTACCTACTGAGTATTGTACATTTTTACTGATCATTTTTTTAATGTATGGGAACATAATGTGACAGTCAATGTTAGGTTGTTATTTTTCATTAAAAACAACACAATAACGTTAATAAATTAAAATGTTCCATTGTTTTCATTTCGAGTCCTATTGCCTACATATACTGTATTACTATTTTGAAGATGTGGTATCCAATGAATGCTGTCGCCTCAAGGTCATAGTGCAGTAACAAACACGTCAAAGCGATGAAACATAACAGGTGTGTTCGAGTGCCTGTTTAATCTTGTCAGTGACAACACAAGGAATACTTAAATGACAGTCTTGTACCCTCATAAGGTGTAAGAAAAATAAATGTTCTGTCTGTTAAATGGAAACAACTACAAAGATTTATCCTGCTGTAGTCACAAGTACAAGTGTATCATTTAGGCTTGGTGGCTACATGTTATTAATGCTTTTGTATTAGAAAATTAGACCTTTTCCCTTCAGCAAAAGGATTCTTGTTCATTTACTGCTCGTGTTCTTAATGACAAAGCGCTGTTGTCGTTTCAGTGGCTACTCAGTAGGTGCTGAAATGCCCTACTGAAATATACATACACATACACACATATACACACACACACACACACACACACACACACACACACACACACACACACACACACACACACACATATCTCAAATTCCCCACTCGCCCCTGTGGGCGGTTTATCCTTCAAGCTCGGGTCCTCTACCAGAGGCCTGGGAGCTTGAGGGTCCTGCGCAGTATCTTAGCTGTTCCTAGGACTGCGCTCTTCTGGACAGAGATCTCCTCTGTTGTTCCCAGGATCTGCTGGAGCCACTCGCCTAGCTTGGGAGTCACTGCACCTAGTGCTCCGATTACCACTGGGACACCGTTACCTTCACCCTCCACCTCTTCTCGATCTCTTCTCTGAGCCCTTGGTATTTCTCCAGCTTCTCGTGTTCCTTCTTCCTGATGTTGCTGTCATTCAGAACCGCTACATCGATCACGGCCGTATTCTCATGTTTGTCTACCACCACTATGTCCGTCTGTATCTGGAAGTCCCACAGGATCTTAGCTCGGTCATTCTCCATCACCCTTGGGGGCATCTCCCATTTTGACCTCGGGACTTCCAGGTTATACTCAGCACAGATGTTCCTGTACACTATGCTGGCCACTTGGTTATGGCGTTCCATGTATGCCTTGCCTGCTAGCTTACACCCAGCTGTTATGTGCTGGATTGTCTCTGGAGCATCTTTACACAGCCTGCACCTGGGGTCTTGCCTGGTGTGATGGAGCCCAGCCTCAATGGAGCTTGTGCTTAGTGCTTGTTCCTGTGCTGCCATGATTAGTGCCTCTGTGCTGTCTTTCAGTCCAGCTTTGTCCAGCCACTGGTAGGATTTCTGGATATCAGCCAGGGCCTGTCCTTCCATGATGGTTCCTCGCCTTCCTCCACTTTCTTGGGTTTCTGCTGCCTGAGGTATTCACTGAGCACGCTGTCAGTTGGAGCCATCTTCGTGATGTATTTGTGGATGTTCGTTGTCTCATCCTGGACTGTGGCGCTGACACTCACCAGTCCCCGGCCCCCTTCCTTCCGCTTAGCGTACAGCCTCAGGGTGCTGGACTTGGGGTGAAACTGCCAAGCAAAGACTCACAGCCTTGGCAAGCTGCTTGAGGAGGTACACCCGAGAGAAAGAAGGCAGGAGAATAAACCAGCTGTTCTCCACAGAACCAGCAAAGGCGTGTTCTCTCTCTCTCTCTCTCTCTCTCTCTCTCTCTCTCTCTCTCTCTCTCTCTCTCTCTCTCTCTCTCTCTTCATAAAAGACAAGATGCTTAGATTTGGGGATTGCAGTGTTCTGGAGTGTAACAGATTTTAGAATAATAGTGGCTGTAGTGACATAGATGAGTAATAACCAGCACGAATTAAAGCTAGAGAAAAACAGAAAGTGGGGTTCAGAGCACTACAGTACAGTTTGCTTTAGATCTGGGGAATTTGGATGCCAAATCAACACCTCCTAAACCATTTTTGCTTTGTGGAATTATCCTGCTGAAAGAGGCCACAGCCATCACATGATACTAGTATGAAATAGGTGTATATGGTCAGCATCAATGCTTAGGTAGGCGGTAGGTGTTCAAGTAACAGCTGCATAAATGGTAGAACCCAAGGTTTCCCAGAACATTGCCCAAAGCATCACACTGCCTCTGGCTTGCCTTCTTCCCATAGTGCATACCAGTGCCTGGCATTCCCCAGGTAAGGAATGCACAACTGGGCTTCGATGTGATGTAAAAGAAAACATGAATCATCACACCAGACCATGGTCCATGGTTCTCATGCTCATGTGCTCATTGTTGGCAGTCAGCATGAGCATGAGCACCCTTGCTGGTCTGTGACTATGCAATCCCATACACAACTAAATGTGTTGTGTATGGGAGTGTAACAGATTTTAGAATCTAGATGCACTGTGTATTCTGACACCTTTTTAGCAGGACCTGCAGTTTTGGAGATTGCCTTATTCTGTTGTCTAGCAATCAAACTCTCACGTCCTAATCCTTGCTCATTTTTCCTGTTTCTAACACATCGATTTGAGGACAAAACGTTGACTTGTTTCTTTATATATCCCACCAACTAACAGATGCTATGATGAAAAGTATTCTTCACTTCATCACTTCACTTCCCCTCTTTGATTATTTAACCTATATATAAATATCCTTTCAATAGAATACCTTAAACCATTTGGAGGTGCTCCTTTTCAAAAACTGCAGTAGATTTTAAATAATGTCTTTACTTTGTACAAGTAGCCTGTCACAAAAACACAAAAATCATTTATTTTATTTTCTGTAGTTGAATTTGCAAAAATATTGCCAAAGGTAACACAGTTTGACAGGAAATAGTATTTAAAAAAAATATTTTAAAAATAGTATTTTTGCACCTGCAAGGTGATTCACAAAGAGCTAGGAGCTGGAAACTTAGCATGTTGCGGGATACGCCATGTGCTTAAAACATTGGGAAACTGGACATGTGGAGGACAAAAAAGAAGTGGCCTAAAAATATCTACCGCACATTATATGTATCTGAAAGCCCTAAGAAGATATCCAGCAAAGACCTGACACAGGTGAAACGCTGGTCTGCCCAATCAGAAGCTATGCTACAGGACGCGGTCAACGACGTAGACTGGGACATGTTCAGAGCATCCGCAGTCGACATCAATGAGTTTATGGATGTAGCAGTAAGCTTCGTAAATATGCTAGCAGATGAGATCATCCCCACTGCAAGAGTCGTGACGTTGCCGAACCAAAAACCGTGGGTAGACAGATTGATCCGCGCTGCAGTGAACACGAGGACCGCCACCTACAACGCGGGTCTCGCAATTGGCGATATGAGCACCTACAAAGCAGCCTCTTATGGCGTGCGACCTGCGGTGAAGGATTCCAAATGTCGGCACCGGGAGCTAGTGGAGTCTTACTTCAGCCAGGGTGACACATGGAGCATGTGGCATGGATTACGCACAATCACGGATTACAAAGCCAGGAACACTGCGCCGACCAATGCAGACACTACATTCTCCAACGAGCTGAACCAGTTCTACGCCCATTTCAAAGTTAGCCAGGCAGCTAATTCTAACGACTGCCTGACAACTGATGTCATCAGAGAGGGACCGGCGATCAGCATCGCAGAGCACGACGTCCGAGCGGCGCTGAGGAGAGTGAGCATAAGGAAAGTGGCGGGGCCAGACGGCATCACTGGCCGTCTGCTGCGGTGCTGTGCTAACCAGCTAGCAGGTGTGTTCACTTCGATTTTCAGTGAATCCCTGGCTAAGTCTGTGGTCCCCACATGCTCTCGCCACTGCTCTACTCTCTCTACACTTCAGACTCTACACTTTAGTCTCTTATCTTATTGGATGATGTTGTATGTGTATATACGTTATGTTCACATATGTGTACTTGTGTGTGAATGTGTACAGTTTTTTATATGCATGTGCATATTTGCATGTACATTATATTCTATATACTCTTACATGTCTTACAATTCTTAAAATGTTTTCTTTCTATTTTAATTCTTTTATTATATTATCCCTCTGTTCAGCACTTTGGCCGACACTTGATGTCTTTTAAATGTGCTATATAAATAAAGATGACTTGACTTGACTTGACTGTGTGGCCACCCACGGCTCCAATACCATTGTGAAGTTTTCTGACGACACAGTGGTGTTGGGCGCCATCTCCAACAACGATGAGGCGGTCTACATGGATGAAGTAAAGAATCTGGCATCATAGTGCCGGAACAACCTCCTCCAGCTGAACGTCGGCAAGACCAAGAAGCTGGTGGTGGACTTCAGAAGGAGTCAGCAACGAGTCGGCAAGACCAAGAAGCTGGTGGTGGACTTCAGAAGGAGTCAGCAACGAGACTACAAGCCCATTATCATTAATGAAGCTACAGTGGAGAGAGTGCAGTCCTTCAAGTATCTCGGTGTCCATTCTCCTCAGACCTGACATGGTCTGCCCACATTCAGGTCCAATCCAAAAAGGCTAGGCAGCGCCTGTATCACCTATGACAACTGAGCAAGTTCAGGGTCTCGCCAGTGATCCTCAGGAAATTCTATGCAGGCACTGTGGAGAGCATCCTCACACAGAACATCACATCCTGGTATGGAAACAGCTGTGTCAAGGGTAAAAAAGCTCTTCAGAGAGTGATCCGTATGGCAAAACACTGCTGCAGGACTGCTCTCACTTCCCTACAGGACATTTACGTGAGGAGATGCTGGACTAGAGCAACTCAGATTTTGAAGGACCCATCCTATCCCAGCAACGAACTGTTCCAGCTTCTGAAATCAGGCTGCACCATCTGAACAAAAACAGAAAGGCTCGAGGAGTTTTTATCCTCAGGCCATCCGTGTGTTGAATCATCAGCAGAGAGATACAACAGTGACTGTAAAACTCAGAGGAGAATCTGTCATGATTTGGGGCTGCGTTTACGCCAGATCTTGTCAATTACAAATGCAGAAAATTACTGTTTGATCTACCACACAATAGAGTCTTGAATGTGTCTAATTGACAATGTCTTACTTTTCTTCATGACAGTTATCTGAAGCACACTGCCAATGCAGTAAAAATCATACCTAGGTAGAAAAACACAAAACAACAGAACTCTTTCAGTCATGATTGGCCTCCCCAGAGCCCGGACCTCAACATTATTAAAGCAGTGTTTTATCATCTTGACAGAGAACAGAACAAAAGGCAGCCATTTCCTTCAATAAGTTGAACTATTCCTAATGACACTTTGAAGAATTGACAAGAAAGTTACCTAAGAGAGTTCAGGCTCTGAGATGGAATAACAGTAATTCAGACCAGGAATATTAATACAAGTTACTGAATTTTAGGACAGTAAACCTTAAATGAAACATGAATTGAACTTTCCAGTCTGTTGAAGGGTTTGATAAAGTTCTGGTCACCTATAATGACTTCAGTCACTCAGTCCAGCATACAGAGCAGGGACCCACTCCACATCAACTCTGCCATCAGTGATTCCTCCCTAACCACTTTCTGACTCTGTAACCTGTAGTAATTATTCATATTGTATGGATGTTGTTTGACTGGAATATGTTTTCTTCATTAATTTCAATATGTACAGTGCTGTGGGCCTGACAACTCATTTTCACTCTCAGAACTTCAAATAACACAACAACAACACTACAACTAACACTACATTGTTTTTATTATGCTTCTTATCATAAACCTTTATTGTCTTCTGTGTTTTTCTTTTTTTCAAATTGTATGTGCTTCTGCATCTTTTCTTCTGTAGACCTGAAAACACATAACAGTTTTAGGGTTTTCTCATATCTGTGCCTTTCCTTTTCTACATCCTTTCTATTGATTCCCATCCTCTTTTTTTGCCATCAGTCCCAGGGGGGGCAAAGAATATCAAACAGTTTATGATTCTAGGAATGTTTTAAGTGCCCATCAGTTTTAGATGACCAGTAGACCAGTTGCCAAGCTCATTTTCCCTGTCTTACTCCACACTTCTTTTCTTTTCCTTCAGGCTGTGACTATCTTAGTATCAGAGAAAGCTATCATCCAAAAACCACAAACCTTCAAGTTCACACTGAAATCATTTGGCTCAGAAAACTAAGTAAATCACAGCATTTACAATATTTTTAGGGGTGACATAAAGTTCCCCTGGGATTTGAATAAAGTTTTCAGTATTTTCTTAAAGCCATCAGAGGCTTGAATGCATAATTAATCCTTCTTTCACACATTTTAAATTCCACATTACCCTACTACAAAATGCATATTCAGTGTGCATCACCTGCTGTGACTGGTTGGCAGCAAACCCCAATCTTGTCTCAATAAGCTGAAAGAAAATTAATCAGCCGGCAGTACTATATCTGCATATCATTGTTGAGAAGGTTTCCCATAATTTTAATTTTAGGTCAATGTGAGCGGTGCAACTGACATGGAGACTATGATAGATTATTTTACAGATAATACCCTGTCAGCACTTATGCACTTTAATGTATGCAGAAAACGAGACAAACAGAAATATTGAAGTTCTCAGGTTGAATTTCTGTGAATCTCCATTGTTACAAATGGAGAATAGTACAAATATGGTTCTAATGAACTGGCCTTCATAAAATCAAGGCAAATTTCTGATAGTGAGCCAGTACATACCCGAGTGCCCAGCCCTGGACAACAAGAACCACGAACGCATGACACCTGAGGGCATCAGCCACCGGCAGGGAGTGTGGTGGGGGAAGATAGGCCTCATACCTTGGAGAGCCTGAGATGTTCCCATAGAGGTGGAGTCTAAGACCCGACCTGGCATATAGACACAGATGTACAGGCACACACAGACCCAAACTTGCATTCCCACCCTCATGCACACATACAAATACTCAGCACTCACCCAACATGTAGACAGACACAAAAAGACACTGTACACACAATCACACTCCCCAAACATACTCTATACCCCAGGCACCACCACCACCCCCAGAGGGGGAAACCACACCTTGACTCAGGAGATGTTACCCTTTTCCCTGGGATGGAGACAAGCAGCCCTCGCCCAGAACCGCAGTAGCAGGTAGGCCCCGCATCCCAGACCACAATTGGATGGCCAACTCCTCCTACCAGCCCCTTCGCCCCAATGGCTAACAGAGAACGGGGGTGTGTGAAGACCCCAAACCTCCCTCTGCCTGCTTATATGTAGTGTTGCTGCTACTGTTCTAAAGGGCATGGTGCTTCCTGCCAGAGAGCAGCAGGTGTAGCACTGCCCCTCCCAAGAGCCCTCAATGTCTACATGCATTTAAAATTGAGAAGTGGGCACTGCCACCAGAGGTGAGGTTGAATACACAGACCGTCTTCTGGACACCGTTTAACGTGTCCACCCCCAAGGCCCTATATGTATGTGTAATGATAGTGTGAGTAATGTGGATGTCTAGGTTGCAGAATAAAATTGAGGCACAGGCGGCCAGAAGGGCAGAGGGGGAGTGCCTCCCCTGCACCCTAGGTGACACACCTGCACCCCAAGGCCCTGCATGTGTGGGTGGTTGTGGTGGAGCGAGGGAGGGTGATGAGTTGATGTCCGCTTTATTTCAGGTCATTTGAACGTGGCTCAACTATCTTGAGAAATTGTGCTTCCTGGCATGAAATATACTACTAATGAATTATGGTTTTAGGGAAACTCCATGAGGGGGACTTCTGTTCTGTCATAACAGAGTTTGATTGATCACTGTTGTGACCTAAATATAAAAAGATTGATCCTCTATGTGACAGGGGACAATTGTGCTGATCTGTCACAGCACCTTTTTCTCCTTGTGCTTGCTGCAAAAATGAAAAGGGTCTCTTCTGTTGGTCTGCAGTCTTGATATACCCATTTTTTTTCCAGCACAGCACCAAAGCTGAAGCCAGAGGATGGCACATTTTATCAGTTTTTTGAAATTCAGATTATTTGGGCTCTCTAAGCACAATCTATCATTTAAAGCTAGTTAGCATTAGCGTAATTGCCAAAACCATTAAGAAATTCCTCTGTGAACAGATATTTACACATTAATTTCTTAAAAAACGTCTTGTAGTCTTAATTATATCAACCAACCCCATTTAACACATACTGGGTACATCAGAAACCCCAAAACACTGATTGGTGTCCCAAAAGGCTAAGGCTACAGGTGGCTGATGGGATAGGATGATATCAGGTATCTTCTAGTTTTTCAAGTGTGACTTGCTATTTCTTCATTATCCGGTTGTTAAGTGATGACGTGACGAATCCTACTTCCGGGCCTAAAGTAGTCTGCGTTTAATATGGCTTTTGTGTTGTTAACATGTTTAATGTTTTGTATTTTCTTCTATTTAATCTCAAAAACCTCCTAAAACAGTCAGTGATCACTGTTGACCTCCCTCGGCTTTTATTACCGCTAATCATTTATTTAAGCTCAGTTTTTAAAATCTTAGGATGTAACTACAGCCCAGCCCATGCAGCAGTATATGAATGACTAACCTCGTATTGTGGATGGTATATCTCAATTGTTCTCCTGGCTGAAGTTTGGTCCTTTTACAGCATCCTGCCATGCGATTACATTTGTTCCTGACCACCGAGAACACTCACGGTAACTTTTATCAAGTGGAAAAAAAGTTAGCTTGTTTATATTATGCCAACATAGCTGTGTCGCTAGCGGTCACGGAGCACATCATTATATACCAGCTAGCCAAACTTCAGTAACCCTACAAACATCACTGCTGTTTAGTTTTCTGTCTTCATTTATGTTGGAAGTGATAACAGAGCTGTACTTTTTAATTTGTTTCCAAAACCCCGCAGTCAGGACATGCTATATTGTATTTAGATAGAAGCTAGCGAGCTAACTTCCTGCTAACTTCTAACTCTGTTATATGTCATAAATTCCATTTTCATGGATGCCTGGATGTTAAACTCAATTGTTACACCTGGTAGAGCAGAACGCTGATCATTTTATTAAAGATGAAAGACTTTAGACAGTTTTTCAACTCTCAGTAATGCCATAGTGATCATTAGGCCCAGACACGGCTAGTGACGTCAGACTTAACGACCGGATTACCACGTGGTTGTGTTAGGAATGTGCAGACACAGGCAGACAACTTCACAGCATTAAACATTAAATATAGCACAATATTTAAACCTAACGATTGCAGTGATGGCCACTTATAAACCAAAGTGCAGGATGAACAAAGGCTTTGAGTTCTTTTCAGATCAGGTCTCAAAGGCAGCTCATGGCAAGGGAGGACACTGAGTTGACACAGTAAAGTGACTGCGCACATGTTTGCAAACACAACTTTGTTCTAATTTGCAGAAGTGTACACACACATACGCTGAGCTATCTGCGACAGTTTAATTGGGAGATTGTAGTTCCAGTTTTTGTATTTCACAGCCAGAGGTCTATTAGTATAGCCTTTGTAACGGATAATAGCGATAGAAAAGAGAATTAGACTAGGTCTCGTTCCTGACAGAACATTAGAATAATCCCTGCTACTTAGGACAACAGTCAAACATTAAATACACCAAATCCACTTCCCCCGCTCACAGAGCAAAAGGAAGCTAATGAACGAGGCGCCTTTACATTTTCGCCTTTATAATTGAAGTCAGACAGAGAACATTTATTTTCATGAAGCACCATAAACCACGGCTGCAACGTCCTCGTCCCTTGCCAAACAAACACGCACACAGTGGAGACACGCGCTCACACAAGCATGCACATCAGCCTTGGCCTTTTAATCTCAACCAGGCTGAGAACATTCATTTTCTGAGTTGTTAAGTTCAAAAGTTTAATGCAGGAGTGAGAGAAAAAATAAGCCACAATAGAAAGAGAAAAATTGATGCAGTTAAGAGAATGATAGTCAAAGGCATAATAAAGAATAGATAAAGCTAAACCCTGTTTCAGGCCACAGTACCCGAGAGAAAAGTGTCAATTTGGAGACACTTCAATATCTAACTTTGATGTGGGGGTTGAAGTCTATTTCATTGAGACGTAGAAGTTATTGAGAAATCGGCAAACTGACCTTCCATTCAGAGAATATGACTATGTCCCAGAGTACCTGGAGAAGGTCATTTAGGCACAGATTGAATGTCAAACCAGGTGGCTAAATGGCAATATTGATACACTGCTTTATGGGAATATCAATTTTGTCATCTGTAATTGGTGAAGTGGCTCTGTTATCAGTTAGTTACAGTGGTATGATTTTTTTTGTACATTTGTCACACTGTAGTCTTTCAGATCATCAAACAGGCAAAGATAACTTATGTAAATACAAAGTACAGTTTTTAAAAGATGATTTCATTTATTAAGAGAAAAAAGTTTGCAATAATTAATCAAAACCGACTTGGCCCTGTGTGAAGAAAACAGGATCCATGAGAGATCCGTGATGTGAAAACCATTGCTGATCAAAAAGAACAAAGGTTTGTCTCACATTTCGCAAAAACATCATCAAGATACTTGGGAATTTTTTCTGTGAAATGATGAGATGAAAGTTTAACTTTTTGGAAGCTTTACTAACACAGGATTAACATCATACCAGCAGTCAAACACGATGGTGGTAGATGGTCTAGACTTGACCTGGACAACCTACTGTGGAACCATGAATTGTGCTCAGACTCAAGCACACCTGGGTTATGCATCAGGACAATGATCTGCAAAACACCAGCAAGTCTACCTCTGAATGACTCACAAAGCCCAAAATGAAATCCCAGGTGTTTAATCTAAAAAATAAATAAATCTAAAAAAATCTAAAAGCAATATCTTTCTTTTTTTTGTGTGTGTGTGATTTAGAAAGCAATATCTTTCTAAATCGTTCTAACTTTGGTGAAAGTAAGGAAGTTGTCAGCTGTCAGTCAGTCCCCCCCCCCCCCCCCCCCCCCGATACATTTAGCACTAACTGAAACAATGACTGAATAAAACATATCTGTAGAAAACATCAGAAAACATGCCCTGTTGTATAATAAAATGGAAACATGTCTGTCACAGTTACAGTCACAGTTGGAACTTGGAGAATATGTAAATGTCAGAGTGAATATCAGGCTGAAATGGCTTTAAAGTGACTTCTTAAAAGCAGTATGACAGTCTGATTGCATTTTGACTTTTCAAAGTCATGGTCTGGATCTTTTCCCCTGAAAATCACCCAAATCAGTGCCAGTGGCTCTACCCAGATAGCAAAGTTATTCCAGACTGGATCTAGTATCATATGGAAGGCCATTGCACCGATAAAACAGAGAATTCTCAGCACATCCTGTCCTGATCAGTTTTGGGTCTTTTCATGGTGGCTTGTTTGTTCTTAACAAAATCCTTATTCAAAATTTGTTCATCCTCCTAAAACAGACACTGAAATATTTAAAGCATAGCCAACCATGCAGCCAGCTCTATAAAAGCTTAGACATTTCTTAGAATATGTTCAGCTTTTATGATAATATTTCACGATACCAGGAAACCTGCCCTGCATGTTAAATGTGAAGTGGTTACTAGTACTTAACTCATTCTGTTTGAGTATCACAGTAAAACATTCCTGTTATGACTGTAAGAAAGACATGATTAATCGGTGAAGGCCAATATTAGATAAAAGTATAAATGGTTTAACTGGGAAACATCAAAGCAGAGTTTTTTCTTGTAAATCTCATTAGGCAGTTTTTCCAGTAATGGCAAAAATAATGAAATCCTCTATAAAAATGAGGTTGTTACACCATATTACATTTACTAAACATGCGAGGGGGAAAATTAAATTGTATTTAAATGTATCAGTTGTTTTTCAATTAATAAAACTGAGTTAATATTCATTCATCTGGGTAGCTAGTCTATTATCACAAGTCCAAAAATAAACTGTTGTCTTATCTTGTTCTATCATCTACATTTTCTCCCTGATAAATTTAGAACTGAGTAATTAGATTTAAAATATAAAATGAAGTGTAGGATTCTAGCTTCACCCATCCATCCATCCATCCATCCATCCATCCATCTATCCATTCGCTTCCGCTTATCCTTTCCAGGGTCACGGGGGGTGCTGGAGCCTATCCTAGCTGTCATAGGGCGAGAGGCGGGGTACACCCTGGACAGGTCGCTAGTCTGTTGCAGGGCTAAGTTTCCTACTCCTGCATGTGCTTAACTCAGTGTGAATATACTCAGAGTTGATTGAACTAACTGATCACCCTTTCACAAACCGAAAACTCAGAGCTGCCCACCTCAGAGTTACTTAATTCTGGATATATGCTTAAACTCAGAGATGGTTGAATCTATTTTTTAGAGTAGGGCCTTGCTCTCATTTCAATCTCTGCACAGTGATTCTTTTTAGGATTTTTGGAGTGCTTGCCAAACAAAACCAGCAATTTTAATGATGTAGAGTTGTTCTTTGGTAGCTTGTGAAAACAACTGTCCTTGACAGCAAGTGCATACGCAGATATGAAAATGCATACTGTTGAACAGAGAAACAAACATACCACCTACATTTGTTTCCTACAATAGATCACACAAACACAACTGCACTGTATACAGCACGCACACTCGAACACACATATGGAGTTGTTCTTTTATAATGGCTTTGTGTCAGCATATAACGGATGTCTCCTAACAGTCCCATTTATTCCCATCTCCAGCTAGCCTATGCCTGTCCAAACAACAGCGCAAAACAAAGGATGGAAAACAACAGAGGAGAGACAAACACATCAATCTGCCACCAAACCACACACACACAATCACATCAAACACAAACACACACATAAGCACCACAAAGAGATAGCCTAATAGAGAGAGTAGAGACGTAGTTATTGAAGATTTTAACTCATTCATAGTCAGGAATTGATACGGGTGAAGGATAGGGAAACGCATTTAAAAAGAATGCCAACACTTTTCACTAAGACGGGCAATCAAGTTGATGACAACCTGATATCAGAGCATGTAAATACCCGCCACATGGCAACTGAGACACTAATACAAATACAGACACTTTGTGCCAAGATCATCCTGTGTTGAGTCTCTCTGTTCAGAGAGACAGAAGTAAAAGCATAAAAAAGCAAACTACGGATCAATCAGCTGTCAGCGCGCTGTGTCGCTGACGTGGAGTGGGCCCTTGGAGATGAAGTAAGCCTGATACAGACGGATCTTTGATTAGCCCAAAGCTTAATAAGACTTCGCACTGAGTCTGGAATGGGTTCCAGCGTCTAGGATCATATATGATAGAGGCACAGCGCTGTTTTATTTGTGCAAGTTCACCTGCACATTTCTGGGGGGGAGGAGGTTGATCAGCCGCTTCTCAAAACACACACACAAACACTCACGAGACACAAACACAGTCCCCTTTTGTTGTTTTTGGCTCGCCCTACAAAGATGCAAATGAGCTGCTTTTATTTATATTTGTTTGTCATTACAATCTTTGCCCTTAATAATGTTCCTCCGCAGTGCTCTCTCCATCTCAATGAAATGCGCTGTATAAATGTTTATTGTTATTTTCATCCCCACATTAAGTACTGCACCGACACCCCTACTGTTTTCTGAGTAAACTGTTGAATGCTGCAAGAGAACTCAAACACAGGACACGGCACACGAACAGCAAGAGAAAAATAAATAAATAAATAAAAGGCAAATACACACACAAGGAAATTTGTGTACTGAACTATTACAACAACAATAAAGCCAGCAAATGCGAATGAGCTTGTGGTAACCCTCTTGGTGCCTGTGTGGCAGACATTGATTAAAGGCCCTTGTTAGCATGTACGGCCCCTGTGTTTCTACTGTGTCATTGATAAGGACTTTGTATTCACACTCACTGAGGGGAGTCGGGTAATTAAAAACCAGTGACAGCCAGATTTAAGGAACAAAGGCGTTGGTCTCACTGTTGCAGATTTGCATATGCATTAATTGTTGTTCTGCTTTTCATCTTCAAGTTAGTACAGTAAGACTCGCACGCACGAGCACAGTAAAGGGAAGCGTCTTTTACCAAAGTGTGAAACTGCTTTAACTTGTTCCTGCAGGCACTGATCAGTCTAACCACATTAAAGTGATAACGCAGTGTGTACAGAATAAACTCAACTATTAATATGAACACTGCAGCTGCATTATAATCGTTTAAGCACTATAGAGAAATACTGCAAAAGTAATCATCTTTACACGAGTACTCCTATCACATGTTTTAATTTGAGGTTAGTTGTTTTAATTGGGTGTGATATATGTATATATATATATATCCTTGTTTCAGTACTTTGAAAGCACAAGCCACTGGGTCATGCAAGAGTAAGAATGGTTCTAACCAGTCTAATCTTTCACGAGCTGCTAGCTGTAGTGCAGCAGTACGGCGGCATGGTAGTATAGTGCTATCTTACAATTGCAGCAGACCATATCTTGGCCTAATTACCTTTCACGTTAGGGGTGGTCAGAGATTTAAGACATTTCTAATTTTGCAACAGAGCTACAATTTGCACTTTGCAGTAGCTACATTGTTACACATTGTAGATATTCTGTGATGTGTGACTTAACTTCATAGTCAGTGAAAGTTTCAGTAGCTGTGATATACTGAGACATAAAGTAATCTGTGGTTAAAAAAAGAAAAAAAAACTATAAAAGGTTGATGATGAAAGCAGTTCTGATGCTTTTTAAGAAATTGGTGCATACATAAAGATATATACAGAACTGTGCAAAAAGCCATTTTTAAGGGAGAAAAGGCAAATTACACAGCAGGTCTTATAGAGTGTTGAATTTCAATTTTACATTTTTGGTGGTGTAACAGTGAATGTCTACAGTGTCATGGTTTGTGGCTGCATTTGAGTCAGTGGAGTTGGTGATCTTGTCAAAATCAATGGAATTATGAATCTAGAAATGTTCAAATACCATTTGGAAAGCATTTGATTGGCAATCGCTTTATTCTTCAGTATGAAAATGATCCCAAACACACAAGATTTAAAAGATTTTTTTTTTTTTAAACTTTAATTGGAACACCATCAGTGATGGACTGGTCTCCTCACACCCTGAACCTCAACATTATTGAAGCATTGTTGGATCATCTTGACAAAGAACTAAATAAAAGGCAGCAAGCATCCAGATTGCTTATTGAAATTACAAGAAAGCTTGAATGAGAGAGTTCAGGCTGTGTTGAGGATGCCAAATAATTTGGTGCGATTTAAAGGACTTATACAGTCTCTGATTTTGCCTTGTATCTTATATTTCTTGTTTTAATAAAACACTGTACCTATTTCCAGTTTTCATAATAACATTGTAAAAAAGGGCTTGAGACTTTGGAATAGTACTGCATATAAGGTTCAATTAAAAACTATATGACACAAACTTTGCCTGATGTAAATTTGGCTAATTTCCTTTTTGGGATCATCTCTTTCTGGAGCCGTACACTGCCCCTGCTGTGTTTCGATCACCACTTGGAAGTCCTGTTCTGACCACTCGCCAGCACATATTTGTGACATGAAAGGGACATTGTCCCTTCAGTTTAACTTTCATTTTAGGGGAGAAGAATAAGTCTTAATTAGCCCCGTGAGACATGGGCGAGTGGCGACCAAAATGTATTGGTACATGTCCCTAAACTACTGTGAGCCCACAGGTAATTTTTAGATACTTTCCTTGGAGGCTGTGAATTCTTTCACTGAGTAAAGCTATTTAGATATGTAACCCTATCCATGACGATCCTCAAAATCAATTTTATGTCAGTTTGACTCAAAAGTCATGTTTGTTCTCTTTGCATGTTTTAGGTCAATGACAAAACAGAAAATGTGTAGCAGGAGTGCTGGAGGCTGCATACAAGGGGATAACAAGTCCATTTAAAATGAGTGCTGTTTTTGATCCATGAAAGTTTTCACACATGAGTTGAAATTCTGTGAATCATTTGACAACATTTCTGTGTCATCAAAAGCACCCTTGGTCTGACAACAAATGGATTCTGTGTCACTGAGCCCTAACAAGAACCTCTTTTCTCTTAAAAAACAGAAACGTCTACCTTGTTACCCACATTCTTACGTACATGTCTGCCATTATTATATTATTAGATACAATCTAAAAATAAAATAAAAAACACAGTAAAAGGCATTTCTTCAAGTCATTTCTGAACACCTATGAATTAATGCAGACCATCACAGATAAAAGCAGGCTATTTTATTCTATGGGGCAATACAAAGTAAACTCTTTAACAAACAGTATTAGTCACAATACGAAATAAGGTTTCCCAAAATAGACATCTAGTTTTTATCTGACAGGCAGCTCTCCCTCTGTAGAGACATATGCTTGGCACTCTAATTAAACTGCATGCAGTGGGCCATGTGTGTGCAGTAGAGCACCTCAGTGAGCAGCCAAGCGTTAGCGAGGAGGGAACTTCAGCAGGTGAGAAAGGTGAAAGAGGCCTTTTATTCCCTTCCTCCCTCCCCCTTCCTCTCCCTCTCTGTCAAACAGGGCCACCGCTTATTAGAAGATCCTGAGCTGTCAGCAAAATCACACACTGTGGGCATACATTCTGTCACAGCCAGCGCACTTATTCATCTATACACCTCTGTGTGTATCTACGTCACCATGCTTATCTACTTCTCTTTATCATACAATCTCTTTACCTATAAGCATTCTGCTCTACAACTTGTGCCGACTCTCACATAATTAGCAGTGGGTAGCACCAAAGATTACATCATGCAGAGACCGGGACACACACTGCACAGCAGAGAGGAAGAGACTGTCACAAACGAAGATACTTTCTTCTTTTTTTTTTTTTTATCAGCAAAGTGTAGTCAAGAGCAACGTGCTGGGCAGAAGAATACACTCTAGTGACTTTAACTGCCTCATGCAAGATGGCAGCAACAGCAGGAAAGAAACCCCGCTAACATGGAAGCTATAAAATTTCAGAAATAATTAAAATATAGCAAAACCTGAAGATAAAGTAGCCCTTTATCTGTAAGGATTCAAGCACTAAAAGCTAGATGTAAATTGGTAACTTCCTATTCAGATTTATTTATGTATTTTTAACATATAAATAAACTTATATATTTAGTTAGTTGGTGAATTTATAATGTATTTTTCAAGCCTTCAAATTAAAAAAAAAGACATTTTGCTAAATCCCCTAAAACAATAGGGAAGTCGTTAAATCTTAGTAAGTGTGTATTTTTGATGAGGAGATGGGGTGAAGGCAAGTGGAAACATTAGGTACTATTACATGTCTGAATCTATAATAAGTAAATTCAGAAGGATGTCTGCTTTTGATCAATAACAGCTGGTAAAAGTGGCTCCAGTCCCTCCCCAACTCTTGGACAAGCAGTTAAGAAAATGGATGGATGGATGGACACAGGACAAGCTGGAATGGATGAATGGACGGATATGTTTATTGATAGTATAGCTCCAAAAAAAAAAAAAAAAAGCACCCCAACTCGTACTGTTGAAAGATTTTGTTGTACCCTTGCTATTTGCCAACATTTTAGGATACCAGAGTCATTGCTTAAAGCCACTTAGAGAAGACAGTGTCATTTATCTATGTTCCCCTTTGCTTTCCATTGTCCATTGTTATATCAGTACACAACTGTCAGCTTAGCTGTAGAGAAATGTTATTCCCCAACATTTGGGAGATGGTGTTTCTTGTCATTGAAAAAAAATGGAAAAATGATGATCCATCATGGTAAACGTGAAGACTTAATTTGGTTTCCCCAACATTTCTGTCTTGTTTATTAATGTTGCAATGTGACTGTGTTGAGTATATTCATCATTATATTATTTCTTCTCTGATACCGGATGACACCTACAGCTTCCTCTAGGAAGGAATACATAAGTATGCCATAGAAGTTTCCTAAATAGATCAATTTATTTTTACACTGTTTCCATTAGCAAAGGGGACAAACTTTGTAAATTGTATATTTTAAAAGGTAGGTATTCTGGATGACTTAAAACTCTGGAATGTGTATAGAAGAGGGAATGCGTTGATTCAAGATTCACTGCGTGCCTTCTGTTATAACTCACAATTCACACCTGTAAGGTTTGTCAAAGTGACATTTGGTTAGTAGTAAACATTTTATTGCACAATTATAAAATGATGGACAGTATCATAAAGTAGGCAAGTATGCAACGATTTCTTAGAAAGGCCAACTAGTTGCCCTGAGTGAAGGTAGCAAGATAATATTGTGGCAATACCTATCATCCAACTGCAAAATAATTATTCAGACTCTGCTTGTGTAAAAATATGCAAGCAAAATAAAATGTGCCCTTAGGGAAGAAGCTCATAACAAATAAATAAATAAATACACAAAAACAATTCTGAAGAGTGATTTCACTTTGCTCTTACCACTTGATTGCAAATAAACATGTTTCACCAGTTCCTCATTGAAATGAGCATGGAACTAAATCCAGTCTGACTGAAGCTAGTTATTAAAAGTGACTTTCTCAATAGCTCTCATAACTTGGACTGATTTGAGTTCCAATCAGACAGTACAATAGCCCAGTCAGACCTACTCTTACCTTCTTACACAGCGAGAAATGTTTACTTCTACAAAACATAAGGAAAGCAAATGCATTCTGATGATCCTCTATTTTGATTTCTAAATGGTTATGAGTGGGCAAGACTGCAATGTCCTCTACACATGTATTCCCGGAAACCAATTTTTTAAATACAAACAATACATTTATACTAGTTTCATGTTTCAGTAAGTATTTTTGGTCTTATTTGCTGCCCCGAGTATACAGTACCTTGAACTTTTCCACATTTTGTCACATTACAGCCACAAACATGAATCAATTTTATTTGAATTCCACGTGACAGACCAATACAAAGTGGTGTACATGTGAGAAGTGGAACGAAAATCATACATGATTCCAAACATTTTTTACAAATAAATAACTGAAAAGTGGGGTGTGCGTAATTATTCAGCCCCCTGAGTCAATACTTTGTATAGAACCACCTTTTGCTGCAATTACAGCTGCCAGTCTTTTAGAGTATGTCTCTACCAGCTTTGCACATCTAGAGACTGAAATCCTTGCCCATTCTTCTTTGCAAAACAGCTCCAGCTCAGTCAGATTAGATGGACAGCGTTTGTGAACAGCAGTTTTCAGATCTTGCCACAGATTCTCGATTGCATTTAGATCTGGACTTTGACTGGGCCGTTCTAACACATGGATGTGTTTTGTTTTAAACCACTCCATTGGTGCCCTGGCTTTATGTTTAGGGTCGTTGTCCTGCTGGAAGGTGAACCTCCGCCCCAGTCTCAAGTCTTTTGCAGACTACAAGAGGTTTTCTTCCAAGATTGCCCTGTATTTGGCTCCATCCATCTTCCCATCAACTCCGACCAGCTTCCCTGTCCCTGCTGAAGAGAAGCTCCCCCAGAGCATGATGCTGCCACCACCATATTTGACAGTGGGGATGTCCAGTGTTAGTTTCCCGCCACACATAGCGTTTTGCATTTTGGGCAAAAAGTTCCATTTTGGTCTCATCTGACCAGAGCACCTTCTTCCACATGTTTGCTGCGTCCCCCACATGGCTTGTGGCAAACTGCAAACGGGACTTCTTATGGTTTTCTGTTAACAATGGCTTTCTTCTTGCCACTCTTCCATAAAGGCCAACTTTGTGCAGCGCACCAATGTTCCCGTGCAATTGCACACTGCTGGCACAGTCTCCGCGCAGAAAAAAATCTGCGTTTTGCACAAAAAAAAAAAAAATCTAACCTGAATTGAAATTAAAGTAAATATGTTAACAATTCTGTGTTGCAGTGTTAGACAGTAAGTGACTGGCTGCTCCCGTATGGGATTAGAACAATGCCACCTTATCCCATAGTCCAGCCAATGATGCGATTCACATTCGTATATACGCAGCTAATCAACGTCGTTGACAGGCTATGATAGCGTCCTTATGTGCCGACACCTGTGTTTTAGCTAGCAAAGCAGCGTGGCTGATGTAGAGTGAAGCCACGTCAATGACAACGTGTACAACCATTGGAGATGTGAGCAGGACAGACGGAACAATTGACGGAAAAAAGTGTGGACTTTATACCAGTTTGTAAATTGTGTTGATAGGCCACGTAAAACCAGAGTTATGATAAAAATATATGCCGTGTTTGGTTTTCTTCCTGAATACTATCGTTGTTTATATTTACTGCGGGGAGAAACGGTAAAAACTGCGTTTTATAAGGAAAACGCTCAAAAACACTCTCCGCCTGTGAGCAAAAACAAAACCAAAAATCCCCACCCTTTCCTATTGGTGGAAAAAATGTACCATGTCGACCAATCAAAACATGACATTTGTTGTTTAGGGAGGGGGGAAGTTTTAGGAGTGACAAAAAAAAAAGTTTTAGGAGTGACGGCGGTGTTTTCAGATGTGAGAGATTTGAGACGTTTAGGGCAAATATTATGTAGTTAGTGTGTAATGTAGTCAATAGTTTTGTTGTGTGTGTCAGAACAATGAGGCGACTGCTGAATGTTACAGGAGTGATACATCTCCTGTTGTCAGGCCTGCAGGTATCAGACTGTTGTTCTCCTTCATCTCATAGTGGACAGAAGTTATTTTTTGGAGTGGCACAAATAATTTGTGTGGCATCAAATTTGATGCAGAACAGCTGATTGTTCTGTAAATAGTTTAAAATGTTTATTTTTTTCTCTTTAAATATTTTTATTGTGAAGCACAACTAACAATCACAAATTGTCCCATAGAGTGACATTGCTTCCTTTTTACAATTTTGGCATCAAAAAAAAAAAAAAAAAAAAAGGAAAAACAAAGCGAACAACAACAGCAACAAAAAACAAAACAAACCCAAACAACAAAAACAGGAAAAAACAAAACGTACTGAAAAGGGCGGACAAAAAAACAAAACCAAAAAAAAAAAAACCAACAACAAACCCTCCCTACACCCTTCCCTTATCCCAGAGTGCTATCAGCTTATTTTAAGCAATGGTGAAGTCCACATAATAACTCTCATTTGTTCATAATTTCCAGGTGCTCAATGAACGGCCTCCAAATCTGATCGAAGTCCTCCAGTTTGTCATTTATAATGTAACGGATCCTTTCCAGATGAAGAGTGTCTGTCAATACTGAAATCCAAGCTTTCAAGGAGGGCACTTCTTTTCCCTTCCATAGGAGGAGAATCAGTCTCTTTGCACACATCAGGCCATAGGACAGGAGGGGGATCTGTGTGCTCTTAAGTTTTTTAGATTGTCCCGATAGACCAATAAGAATCAAAATGGGGTCAGGGTCTAACTGCACAACAAAAAGTTTGGAAAAAAAAGAAAAAACTGAAGCCCAAAAACTTTGTAATTTGCTACACATTACAAAACTGTGAAGCAGATCAGCTTCTGCACATTGACATTTATCACAGATGGGTGACGTTTCAGGAAATATTCGATGTAGTCTGGTCTTCGAGTAGTGCAATCTGTGCAAAATTTTAAACTGAATTAACCTGTGTCGGGCGTTGATAGAGCAGGAATTAACATAGCGTAGCCCTTTAGTCCAGATATCATTATGAATTTCTGACCCTAGTTCCTTTTCCCAAGCTGATTTTATTTTACCTGTATCCTTCTGCCGGAGTGACTGTAATATCTCATATATAGAAGCAACCGCATGTTTTTCTGTTATACAATCCGCCAGGCATTGGTCAAGCTTACCTGGAGTTGCAAACTCAAATTCTTGTAATTGGGACCTTACATAGCTCCTTATTTGAAGGTATCTAAAAAAATTACAGGCTAGTAAATTGTACTTCTCCTTCAGCTGTTGAAATGAAGCAAAAGAGCCCTGAAAATACAGGTGTCTCACATTTCGCAACCCCATTTCCTTCCAGCGATCAAATGTCCCATCTAAAACTGAGGGTTTGAATGCAGGATTAGCTGTAATAGGTGTCAAAAGCGAGAAGGCTCTGAGTCTATACTCTTACACGATCTGTCTCCAGATTTGAATTGTATTGTGAATAACTGGATTACAGTTGTAATATGTCTTTTTAAAACGAACAGGAGACAATGCAATTGCACCAAGAGAATAAGGCATACAGTCCTCTCGCTCCATGTCCAACCAACTTCCCATTATAACTGTATCATCTAGCCAATAAGCTATGTATTGCATATTAGCTGCAAAGTAGTAATTTTTAAAGTCTGGTAAGGCTAGGCCACCATGTATTTTCTCTTTACAAAGGTGGGCCTTTTTTATCCTGTGGCTCTTGTAATTCCAGATAAAAAGCAAAAGAACTGAATCCAATTTTTGAAAAAATGTAGCATTTAGATACACAGGGATATTTTGAAACAGATATAGGAGTTGGGGGAGACAAATCATTTTGATTGCATTCACCCTACCTATCATGGAAAGTGGGAGTGATATCCAAAATTCAACCTCGTTTTTAAATGTATCCAGAATTCTCACAAAATTGGCTTCATATAATGACTTGTATGACTTAGTAACTTCAATTCCAAGATATGAAAATTTTTCTAACGTTATTCTAAAGGGAAGACGATTTAGTAAATCAAGATTACCGCATTTAATTGGCATCAGTTGGCTTTTCCCCCAATTTACTTTGTAACCTGAAAAAGAGCTAAATAGATCTATTGTTACTAGCACCTTAGGGATTGAGTCTAATGGTCTGGTTACAAACAGCAGAATATCATCAGCATACAGTGAGATCTTATTGGAGGTCTATCCTGTATTATAGCCATGTATGTCTTTATGTTTCCAAATTGTTTCTGCCAACGGCTCTAATGCGAGGTCAAACAGTGTTCAATAAAGAGATTGGTCAGTATGAACTCACCAATTCTGGGTCCTTTCCTTTCTTTGGAATGAGAGTCAGAGTGGCTTCATTCAGAGTCTGTGGGAGTGCACCATCTTTCAAGGCCATATTAAATATTTTCAGCAAATATGGGGTTAGTAAACTGCTAAACTTTTTATAAAACTCATTACATAAACCATCAGGTCCTGGGCTCTTCCCGTTTTTCAGGGAGCGTATGATATTAATCAATTCTGGACATGTTAAATCTGCATCTAGAAGTGTCCTGTCCTTTTGTGCCAATGAAGGCACGTTACATTTGCTTAAAAAATCCTGCATAATTTCAGGAGGTGCATTACACTGATGTGTATATAACTGTTCATAAAACTGTCTAAAAGCAGTGTTAATATCCTTATACGAATTAATCAACCACCCTGAGTCTGACCTGATTGCATGAATAGCCCTATCACTTTCTCTCTTCCTTAGATGCCTGGCCAGTAATTTATGTGGCTTATCACCAAATTCAAAATAGGTCTGCTTAACATACATGAAGGCCCTGGAAATTTTATCTGAGAGTAAGTTATTGAGTTTATACTTCAGAGCTGATATTTTACTGTGTAGCTGTACAGATGGTTGTCTGGCATTCTCAGAGTCCAATCTTTGCATTTGAACCTCCAACTGTATGCGTTCCATGTTATTATGTTTTTTCTCAGACGACTGAAAAGAAATTACACAGCCTCTAACATATGCTTTAAATATCTCCCACAATAAAAGAGGTGATACATCATCTTTGTCATTCATCTCAAAAAACAACTTGATCTGTTCTTGCAGATAATCGCAGAATGTTTTCCTCGTAAGAAGTTGAGGGTCTAATCACCAGTGTTTATAATTACCACCTGATTCCAGTAAAATTAGTGAAATAGACACTGGGCTATGATCTGATATAAGGATATTATGATATTTACTACTCTGGACTCCATGTAACAGTTTACTATCTAATAGAAAATAGTCTATACGGGAGTACGTATTATGAACCCCAGAGTGAAAGGAATATTCCCTTCCGGTTGCATTCAACGTTCTCCAAACATCCACAAGACCCAAATTATCAATAAACGATTTCAGAAACCTAGAAGCATTCGATGGGGCAATTCTCTGAGCTGACGACCTGTCTAGATAGGTATCTAAAACTAAATTAAAGTCTCCCCCAAGTATCAAGTTTGTAGTTGAAATATCCGGGATCAAGCTAAGCGTTTTTCTAAAAAACTCTGGGTCATCCCTGTTCGGGCCATAGACATTCAGCAATGTGATTGGTATAGACTGAATTTCTCCTACCACCATGATATATCTCCCCTCCTTATCTGCCAGGGTCGATTTATGTATGAATGGCACATTTTTACGAATAATTATTGCTGTACCCCTTGCCTTTGCGGAAAACCTTGAATGATAAACCTGCCCTATCCACTTAGCTGTAATCCTCCAATGTGCATCATTTTTAAGATGCGTCTCCTGCAAGAAAATAACATCTGATCTCAATGACTTTAGGTATGCCAACACCTTACCACGTTTTATTGGTTCATTGATGCCATTCACATTCCAAGAGCAAAGGGTTACAAGCCCTCTCCTGTTCACCCCATCATTTCCATCACCATCTATTGAGACCATATTGTTAGGGATTTATGTGTATTGTCCCATATTGACTAGAACATTTTCTACCATAGCACCTTCCCACCCAACAACCCCACCCAAGAAAATACAAAATAAACACGGCAGAAATAATAAAAAAGAAAAACAAACGAACAAACAACAGAAAAAAAACACATACACCTAGGTCATAGCAGGGAGGGGAACCTGCCCTCCTCCCAACAAGACCACGTGTACTTCCAACCATCCTCTGTCGCAACCTCCGACATAACAAGTGCCCTGTGTAGCTCCATAAAGACATTAAGCATAAACCAGATATCACAAAAAGAAGGATCAGAAGGTACATTATCATCACTATTAAACAAAACAATACAGTTATTCAAAAACAAGTTAAAGGGTGTCTAACTACCAGCCCTTAAAACCAAGTGTGAGACCGCAGCATGTAACATCATTAACCAGTATAACGTTACTAACATATGCCTTTACCGCAGGCTGCCCGGATTATTAACTCTTAGGTACACAAAGAAAAAAAGAAAACAACCTGTCTGTAGTAAAGTGCTAGATGTCACCTGCGTAGAGGTTATTTGCATTCTGGTTGGTGTATTGTGGCATTATCTGCCCTTATCTGCCCTTTTAAAAAAAAAAAAACACCTTGGCTGTATTTTTAGGTAAACAGCTGCAAAAAACTTTGTTTGCAAAACTCTTGTTTGAAGAACTGTATAATTTATTGCCCAACATTGGTCATTATATACTATTTTTTTTTTTACAGAGAGAGAGAGTTACAGGACTCTCTCCCAGACCACAGACTCATACTCACAATACAAGTCAGAGCTTTATACAAAATAAAAAAAAAATTTTGTTTTCAAAATTGGAGTTCAAGTTATTTTTACTTCCAATAGTGTTAACACACTACACAGGTCATGAACAAGCTTTTTTTTATTTTCATTGTAAATGGGCTAAAGCAGTTAAATAAAAGTAGTCTAACATAAATGTAAATGCTGTAATTTGATTATTTTAATAAACCATGTAACTTGGATGGATTCGATGCTGGCGTGACCACAGTGCACACGTCTGCTGTCGCTCACAGTGCTCCAAGGGACCGCTCAGGGAGTTTGTGTGTTCGCTCAGACACATGAAAAATTAGAGGGAACATTGCAGTGCACGACTAATAGTTGCTCTATGGACAGATTCCCCCACCTGAGCTGTAGATCTCTGCAGCTCGTCCAGAGTCACCATGGGCCTCTTGGCTGCATTTCTGATCAGCGCTCTCCTTGTTCGGCCTGTGAGTTTAGGTGGACGGCCTTGTCTTGGTAGGTTTACAGTTGTGCCATAGTCCTTCCATTTCTGAATGATCGCTTGAACAGTGCTCCGTGGGACGTTCAAGGCTTGGGAAATCTCTTTTTGGCCTAAGCCTATGGGCAGAAATCTGTGCCATCAGAAACTGAATTTGAATAAGTTCAATTTGAATTTGAATTGCTCAGATTGAATCTGAATTGTAACTTGAATAAATGCTTTTGAAAACTGAATTTGAATTAGTCTAATTTGAAATTGAATTTATGGTTTGAAAATGATCATCACTAATTGAAATTGAATTTTATATTTTGAAAATGAATTGATTTGCTTTGAAACTGCATTTTATCCTTTAAAAATTCAGCTCTCGAATAATTTCAGTTTCACTTCTCACCATTCAGTTTCAGTTCTACAATTCAATTTCAGTTCCAAAATTTAGTTTTTTGGAACTTACATCCGGTTCCGGTTCAAGCGCAGATTAATAGAACTACGTTTTACTAGCGGACCGAAAGTGTTACTAGTGTTACTAGTCTTGAGCTGAATTAAGACTTCAGAAGTCATTCGTCATGTCGAATGACCAGCGGATAAACTCTCAGGTTGGTAATAAATGTATTACATGTATAAGAACAAGCGTCATGTTAACAAATGATAGCCGTAAGGTAACTTTTATGCTTATTGTAGCTGTTAGCTAAAAGCGCTAATTTAGCGTAGTTTGCCCTGAATTCAGATTTGACAAACAAATATGATCGACTGTTTCTAGTAGAATTCCAAAGCTGTCATCTTGGACCCTCTCAGAGTACCCCCTCTGTATGCTTGCAGAGACCCCTACAGTAGGGAAACATGCAAAACGGTGCCCAAACCTTTGTATTTTAGCTTTATTTATGTCTTACACAGCATCCCAACTCTTTAGCTAACTTAATAACTTTAGCTAAAGTGAATAGTTAGTCTAATTCATTAGTGCAGCATTACTGGATCACCTCTGTTTGAAGTAGGGTTGCCAACCGTCCCTTAAAATACGGAATCGTCCCGTATTTTGAAACAAAAGTACACGTCCCGTATTGAGCTAATAAGGGACGCACTTTGTCCCGTAATATAGTGAGAATCAAAAGTAGTCTATAAATGTTAATGGAATTAACGCTTTGTTTGAAAACATAATTCCCAGCCCCTCTCCTGCTTTGTGACCAATGAGCTGACAGCACACTTATGACAATTCGAGTATGACAATTCAGATTATCTCATTGGTCGAGGAAAGGTCGCTTACAGAGAAAATACCGGAAGACAACAGATGACCACAACAACAAGCATGGCCAACAGGGAAACAAACGCCGACACTGCAGTGCAAGTCTCGGATGACAGTACACCTAAAGCTGGGCAAACACTGTGCGATTTTCAAACTGCACGATTGACTCGCAGGGGTTAGAAGTTGGTAGGTCACGATGCAGGTCTCACACTATACCGCCCGATGCTCTGATGCGACCTGAGAGCTCACACTGTGCCTCCATAAAATGAAGGTTATAACAGACAATCTGTCGCTCGCTCTCTCTGTCTTTCACTCACACAGACACACACACCACCACCATCAACTTTGCTAAATTGCTAATGAAAAACACTGATCAGGCAGCTGTGATTGAGCAGCAGTGTAAATCCAACTGTTTTCACGGTTGTTGTGGTCGTGATAATTTTGTGATGCCACATCGAAAAGGCTCGGATGAGCTTTCCAAAGTTCTACAAGTGCCTCCATCACTTGTGTCCAGATCACACGCTGCACAGCTGTGCTGCTCCGTCTTTTTCACCGACGTTTACGTGTTTGCGCGTGCGCAGTGTGAGCGGCTGCGGTGACACCCTCACGAGCGATTGATGATCGGGAGCTGGTCGTGAGGTGTTAATCGCTTCTCGTTACCCCACGTATACTACACGACGCACGATGAAGGCCAAAATCGGTCTGATCACCAAATCCGTCGCACGACTCAGAAATCGTCTCAAAATGGGCCAAAAATCGCACAGTGTGAGCCCAGCATTAGAGCAGCAATGTTTGTTCGCTCAGAGAAAGAAAAATAGGCTGCAAAAGCACAGGGAGGAATGGGAAAAGGAAAACACCTGGCTGGAAAAAGTTAATATGGGCATGTGCAGTGAATATCAGCGCTATGTGGCCAGAAGTGTGATAATATAACTTATTTTGTGTAATAAACATCTGTAAGGATAGATGATTACAACAAATAGATGACTAATACATAAAAGTAATACATAGATGAATAATGATGATGAGTTATGATGCGTAATCATGGGAACAAGCGGGTTTACAAACAGGAGCAGCTGATTAGCATTAGAAAAGCTGAAATAATACCTCAACTGAAGCCAATTGTACTAAATGCACTAAATGTGCACTGTTACAAGAATATTTTTCTTTCTATTGTTTTCTATTAATTTATATAATTTTAAGTTAAGCAGGACAGAGTTCTTTTAAAGAAAGATTTACTTATATTCTCAAAAGTTAAGCATGACAGGCTTCTGTTTAAGAAGGAGACCTGTTTTACTGTGTTAATGTTGTCATTTTGAGCTAAAAATAAATGGCTAAATGATCATTTGTTTCCCATGTGTTCATATCACAAAGAATATGCATCTGCTTAAATCAACTTCAAGTCAAATGGTTAAAAAAATAATTTCACACACAAAAAAAGAGCTACCACACTGGGAAGCATAGCTGGACTGGCCATCGGGCATACCGGGCATTTGCCCGGTGGGCCGCTGGCGATTTTTTGTTTTTATGGGCCGATGGATTTTTTTTTTTTTTTTTTTTTTTTTTTTAGGAAGGGTATATATAATGAAAGGTGTTGGATTGGCCAATTGGTCATGATCGACTCTGGGCTGGACCAATTACAGCCGAGGAGGCTGGATGCACCCTCCCCCTTGTTTAGCAATCACGTGATTTTCGCGCATTGCATGCCGGGAACTCGTGGCAAAACAATCCAAGTACCGCATCAAATGCAAACATTTGCAGCACCGCAAAACGTTCATTCTCCGGTTCCAATACCTTCTTTTTTTTTCTTTGCCGCACAAAAAAGGAATGTACAAAACAAAAGGAGAACAATGCCGGTCCGTACAAAGACAGACTCGACGAAAAGACAAAGAAAAGATACGAGGAAAAAATCAAAGGAGTGAAAGAGTGGACAAAAGACGTCAGCGTGCTGCCCAACTTTCACCACGCTCAGATTTATAATTATACGCTTCTTGGAGTGAGTGCATACACTCATGAAGTTTAGTAACTTCAGGTCACTGCAACAAGCCCAGGTACAGTTTACCGACGGATGGGTACAGGACCTTGAAACGCACCGTGTAGAACGAAAGACTATTGTACATATCATAAGTTTACCAGTCTCACAAATCGTCTTCATAAATACACATTCATTAATAGTTTATTAATAGGACCTTTGAGCTCAACGGTAATTAATTAGTAGTGGAAATAATTTCTGGTAGTGTAACAGTGTTTATGTGGTATTATTCCACTTGCCACAAATATCAGTGTAATGGGGAAACAGCGCCCCCCCTCTCGGTGTGGCTGGCTGCAGTAATCGCTGCCAGTCTGCCGTAGCCATACGAGAGGTGAGTTGTATTGTTCCGCACACAATATAGCTAAGTAGTACAGACACATAAAACATGTTTGATTAGCTGAAGAGCACCGAGTGTAATAAGTGCTTAGTGGACACATGTCCAACACCAGTTTTATGTACTTTTCATTTGTTTATTAATGTGTGAAACTGTATGCTAAAGCGGAATGCTAATGAGATGTTCTGCCGTAGTGTGCTGTGCGGAGTGGTGTGTGGCGAGCCTGTGCACTGATAATACACCGTTGTTTCCATTCAGGAAATAAAGTGGCAACGATCGATCAGAGACTCCTTGTCTTTTTAAAAACACTACACAACGCAGAGTCGAGGAGTCTGTTTGGGCCGAACTGTTGCAGCGGGATGAAGCAGAAACCGGTTACAGTAGCATTACAGAAATGTAGCAGTGACAATAATATTGTATGTTGTAATCGCAATGGACAATTAGTGATACAAAACAACTGTTTTATCTTGTGAATAAAAGTATATGGTTTTGTCAGTGTACCATGGTTATAACAGAAGCGAAACGCAATATTGTGTCAGGACAATTCACTATTTATGCACAATAAACAAAGGAGCATAGCGCGACAATTTCTGTTCAGCGCCAGACTTGCTTGTAACCTATATCACCAATTATGTTAAGAAAAATGACGCATTAACTACTACAAAACTCTGACCTTTGTGGGAATGCTTGGATCAGACTAACATGTGAGCTGGAGTGTTCTGAGATGTTATATTTGGTATATCCAGACCATCCGTCGGCTCTTACTTCGGAAACATGGCTTAAAAATTTTCACTTCAACGACGTAATCCGATAAAAAAAACGATCTCTTTACCCATCGGCTTCCCGTGGCTGTCATGCGACCGGCTATTGCAGTTAATAATACAACAGCTTCTTGCCATTTTTTGGGTTTCTTTTTATCGCTGTGTAACTGAGTTCAATTGAAAGCCTGCGTGCGCTAGTACCTCTTGCCACCAGTTCCCAGAATCCTTTGCGGTTTTATCCCTGAATGACGTCACATTTCAATCTTTATCCTGGTGGGCCGGTCTCTAGTCAAAATGCCCGGGCCGATTTTTTGTCCCAGTCCAGCCTTGCTGGGAAGGGTGAAGACAACTGGGTTGCCCGGCCCTGGCCACGAGGTGTCCCTTATTTATTTTTCAGGGAGTTGGCAACCCTAGTTTGAAGTGATATAATATGATATACAACTATCACTGTGTTTAACTACCATAATAATTCTTAGGGTACTGAGTGCATGCTTAATTAATTTTTTTTTTTAAACACACTGCTCCATTAATATGTTTGACAGGCTGAAGTTGTCGGGTCACCTCCTAAATCGACCATCTTTTACAGGTGTTTTGTGCCAGAAATGGAGTGTCCACTGAAGACTGAAGATACTGAATCTCTACGCCTTGCCATTGATCCCTCTTGTGCCTTCATCTAGACAAGAGACATTAACTTAACCACTCTCATATGCTCTGTACCTACATCACCTTCCCTGACAGTCGTAGCTTGGCTCATCTGAGGGTGAAATTATAAGAATGTGTTATTTTGCAAAGTGCTCTCCAGGGTTCCTAAATAAAATATGGCGTTGAGGTCATTTCTTTTGAATTAATCCCTTCTTCTGAAATATAAGAACCTCTCCTGGTTTTAATGGCACTTTGGATTTCTTTACTTTCTGTTCCACTTCCAAACCCAAATAGATGCTGACAAGCTGACACAGTAACATGGAAGAGGGAAAGACGTTGGAAAGGACTACTACAAATAAACCTAATGCCTAACAATGAAAAGTGTAAAATAAGAACAATAATAATAAAGATAAAAGATGAAGTAACACGTTTTTAGTATTTTATTTATTCCAAATGATCATCCAGATGTCTGTGACATGTGATGACAAACACCATAATGGAAGGCCTTAGTCATCACATGCTTAAACTCATCATATATTTTTGCATATGCTGAACAGGCAGTCAGACATGCTGTAACTGTGGGGTAGAAAACAGCATGAACACCATACGGCAGGGGTCTCAAACTCCAGTCCTCGAGGGCATGGAAAAGTTGCATGACACTTTGACCTTTGAGGACTGGAGTTTGAGACCCCTGTCATACGGAATATGACAGGTGTGGTTGAACTGCATGAAGACTCTGAAGTTTCTCTTCTCTTCTGGCAGGACAGGAATGTGGCCTAGTCCTGTGAGCCACTGTAAGGATGTACTTAGAGTAGAACTGGACTGTCACCGGCCTCAGGCTCTTCACCCTTTTCAAAGACAAAGCAGTCATTTAAATAAAATATTAGATATTGTTTACCTGTAAATGCACAAAGTAAATTTAGAAATGTTATTATTGTCAAGAGTGAACAAGCACTGATAGTGTAATCTACAGCTGTGGCCAAACGTTTAGAGAATGAGAAGTGTTGTTTGCTTATTTACAAAGTTTGCTGTTTCAGTGATAGTTGTATATCATATTATATCACTTCAAACAGAGGTGATCCAGTAATGCTGCACTAATGAATTAGACTAACTATTCACTTTAGCTAAAGTTATTAAGTTAGCTAAAGAGTTGGGATGCTGTGTTATGCTGGGCCTACACTGTGCAATTTTTGGCCCATTTTGAGCCGATCTTTGAGTCGTGCGACCGTTTTGGCGATCGGCCCGATTTTGGCCTTCATCGTGCGTCGTGCATCGTGTAGTATACGTGGGGTAACGAGAAGCGATTAACACCTCACGACCAGCTCCCGATCATCAATCGCTTGGTCGTGAGGGTGTCGCCGCAGCTTCTCACACTGCGCACGCGCAAACACAGTGCAGCGTGTGATCTGGACACACAAGCGATGGAGGCACAACTTGTAGAACTATGGCAAGCTCACCCGAACCTTTTCGATGTGGCCTAACAAAATTATCACGACCACAACAACTGTGAAAATAGTTGGATTTACATTGCTGCTCAATCACAGCTGCCTGATCAATGTTTTTCATTAGCAATTTAGCAAAGTTGATGGTGGTGGTGTGTCTGTGTGAGTGAAAGACAGAGAGAGAGAGCGAGCAACAGAATTTCTCTTATAACCTTCATTTTATGGACGCACAGTGTGAGCACTCGGGTCGCATCAGAGCATCGGGCCGTATAGTGTGAGACCCTGCATCGTGACCTACGAACTTCTAACCCCTGCGAGTCAATCGTACAGTTTGAGCAGAAGCTGAATCGCGCGACTGAAAAAATCGCACAGTGTCTGCCCAGCATAAGACATAAATAAAGCTAAAACACAAAGGTTTGGACACCGTTTTGCATGTTTCCCTACTGTAGGGGTCTCTGCAAGCATACAGAGGGGTACTCTGAGAGGGTCCAAGATGACAACTCTGGAATTCTACTAGAAACAGTCGATCATATTTGTTGTCAAATCTGAATTCAGGGCAAACTACGCTAAATTAGCGCTTTTAGCTAACAGCTACAATAAGCATAAAAGTTACCTTACGGCTATCATTTGTTAACATGACGCTTGTTCTTATACATGTAATACATTTATTACCAACCTGAGAGTTTATCCGCTGGTCATTCGACATGACGAATGACTTCTGAAGTCTTAATTCAGCTCAAGACGCTGTAGATTCCCGTCAGTAACACTTTCGGTCCGCTAGTAAAACATAGTTCTATTAATCTGCGCTTGAACCGGAACCGGATGTAAGTTCCAAAAAACTGAATTTTGGAACTGAAATTGAATTGTAGAACTGAAACTGAATGGTGAGAAGTGAAACTGAAATTATTCGAGAGCTGAATTTTTAAAGGATAAAATGCAGTTTCAAAGCAAATCAATTCATTTTCAAAATATAAAATTCAATTTCAATTAGTGATGATCATTTTCAAACCATAAATTCAATTTCAAATTAGACTAATTCAAATTCAGTTTTCAAAAGCATTTATTCAAGTTACAATTCAGATTCAATCTGAGCAATTCAAATTCAAATTGAACTTATTCAAATTCAGTGTCTGATGGCACAGATTTCTGCCCATATAAGCCTGCTTTAAATTTCTCAATACCTTTATCCCTGACCTGTCTGGTGTGTTCTTTGGACTTCATGGTGTTGTTGCTCCCAATATTCTCTTAGACAACCAAAGGGGCCTGAATAATTACACACGCCCCACTTTTCAGTTAATTATTTGTAAAAAATGTTTGGAATCATGTATGATTTTCGTTCCACTTCTCACGTGTACACCACTTTCTATTGGTGTTTCATGTGGAATTCCAATAAAATTGATTCATGTTTGTGGCTGTAATGTGACAAAATGTGGAAAAGTTCAAGGGGGGCGAATACTTTTGCAAGCCACTGTATTAAGTGTTCTTGTTTACTAGGCTGCTTCCAGGTCCTGGCTTCTGGGTTCCTCCCTTCCTACTTACTGGCTCCTCTTGTTTCCACCTTTTATGGAACTACAGACCTATCAGTGAATTCTGTAGTCGATGGATGCAATCCAGGGTCTAAGTTGGCTGAAGGAGCAATTCAGGGCTCTTCGTCATTTTGTTTTGTGTTTTAAGAGTGCACTGCTACTTTAAGTTTGTTAGGTTAGGATTCTAATGATTTTTATTTGTTTGTTTTTGAGTGATTGTTTGATTTATTTATTCATTGTTTCATTGTCTTGGTTACATTGACCCGAGGAAGAGAGCTGTAAGAGACAGCTGCCAGCTTCTGTTTGCGTCAACCTTGATATCCACAAAACAATGGAAAACAGATGTAAAAGCCTGTTTTGCCTTGGTTTATAAGGCACGTCAAGTTTTCTTTCGACTGAGTTAGTGTGTTTGGTGTTTTGTTTAAAATTAAACTCATTAAGGTTGTGTTATTTGTTATATTGTCATTGGCTGTTTCTCTGAAGTTAATTTATGTTTCTACAAGTAACAATGTTAATAATAAATACAATTCATTATTTTTCTGCAACAAATCATTTAAATGTATTTAATGAATATTTAATGTCATGTTGTTTTGAGAATACTGTTATCAATTATGGCTTCCAAAAGACGCTATACAGGTCAAATGTGTGGCAAAAAAATTGGAAATGTGGTGTATTTAAAGATTATATTTTTTTTCTCTCTCTTCGTGTATTTACTATTTTGCTTTTAGTTATTTTCTGTTGCTATATTTATGTTTTTGATTAATAAATTAATTTTTGTATTTTTCATTTATTGTAGGATTTTTTATTCCTTTTTTTATTATTTGATTTTTATTTTGCCATAGTATCTTTATGTTTTGTATAATTTTTAAAGTGTTTTAAAATTGTATTTAGTTTTAATTTCTGTATTATGTCTTTATAGTTTCCTGGTTGTTTTTGTCTTTGTTTAGTTTTAAATTGAGCTTTCATTTGTTTATCTTTTTTTTTTTTTTGCTTGTGTCAGTGTGGGTGTAATCCCTCTTTTTTATGCTTTTCCCCAATGCTTCCATAACACTCTGACTGTGGACTGAGTTATGAGCAAACACCCCATGACCACCCATAGTCAGAGCTACTTAATCATGCACTCGGTGGGAATTGTCCAGCACTGGGGCTGATTTAGTAGCTCCTAGCTTTGGGTGTTATAGTTCAGCGTCACATCATTACTTTTTTACACCTTACATTGATTTGTTTAGTGGGGGAACAGCCTTGTTGTGGTCCGCAAGGGGATAAAATAAATAGTAGGAGAGATTGCAGTCAATTGTGCTTCCAGACACTGCACTCAGTGGCAGGTTACGTAGAATAGGAATGGGTTGGGGGGAAATGTGGAGGAATAACCACCAGGACCACCTTTCAGATGGACAATATATCTTGCCATATGCCTTTACCAACATGCACAATACCCTAACAATGCCTCAAGACTCCTTGTAGTTTTATGTGTAGAATCACCAAGGAGATGATTTTATGCTGTGACATTTTTCTTAGCTCCCAGACTGGCATGATTCTAGAAATATTTCATCATTCATGTAGTTTAAGCAGCAGACAAAACCTACCTGGCCTGAAAATGACCAGGCCTGCTGACTTATGCTTTGGAGTCAAGAGATACCTAATATTGTTTAACAACTGTATAAAGGCAAAGAGCCTAAGAAATGGAACTGCAAAGTGGGGTTACTCAGTCATTGAAAATATAATGAAAAATCCAAATTAAATATAGTTTAAAAAAATGATTTATCTGAGGCACTATAGGTCAATTACTATTTAATTTCAAGCTCTATGTGCCTGTTCAGACAGACATGGAAAAAAAAAAATGGAATAACTTTTGTTTAGAAGTTTCCAGCTCCAGCTGCACTCTGACAGATCACTATTTTTCTGAATTTGTTTTGCATTTTGTTGCCAAGTGCAGAGCACACAGCACACAGGTGGTGGACAGTGTGAGGAACGAACAGGTGGGAGGTTCAAATGAGGCAGTGCAAAACTTGTATTAATCTACAAGTTTCTGCTGAGAAGACAAGTTGTAGAGTCGGCTATAAGGTAATCAAGGACGTGGCCTTGGTAATTGTCATGCATAAAAGAATAGAAGAAAAATGGATATAAAACCTAAGCAGTTGACAGATGGGGTTTTTTCCACTTAGTTAAAATGTTTAGTGCTTGCTGTGTGATAAGAGGACTAGTGCAGACCCAGTCCCTTGAATCATCAGCTGTTCCATGAATTTCCTGCAAAGACCTGCAAATAACCAGTGACAAGGGCACCAGAGCAAATTGCTTGTATTTGAACTGCCAGGCAGGGTATCATTTGGTAAGAAAAAGAAATGGTCGCTATGTAAGAAATGTTCAAAATACTTACCTTGTACAGTGTCTCTGAAGCACCCTCTGTGTTCACTCTGGCCATGATGAAGGTTAGAATACTTTCCTTTCGCTCCAGACAGCAGGACTCAGTAAAAAACAGCTCATGCAGACAATTGTATCGGTAACAGTGGGGTTATCAGACTTTTCAAAGCCAATTTAAAACAAAATATATAATATAAATATATGAGTGTACACTGCTGGGTTGTAGGGATATTAGAAGTTTTTCTTCTATTTGGATACAACTATGAAGCCAGTGAATCCTACAATAACGAGATCTGGGGGCTGTAATACAGTATGTTAATGGGGATATGTTGTGCTTGCTGGGTTCATCGACCTACCTACTATTTGTACCCTTGAAAGGCAGATTCACTCCAAATGAATTGTTCTAAATGATAACATTTATCTTATGACTAGACATGTCGACAAAATACCAAATGAGTGAATATACAGAAGTGTGCAAAAACCTTAGGCCAACTCTTATTTCAGTAAATGGGAAATAGGTCATTTACTGATACGAGCAAACTGTCATGAAATACAGTATGTAAGTGTTTACAAATTTCTAATGAGCTTGAACACCAACATATATATGACCACGTTTTACAACACAGCCTGATCTTTCGTTCTCTAAGTAGTCTTCAATAATAGTTCTCCAGGCTTCTTGGAGGATGTTCAAAGCCCTTGTTTGAATGTCGGCTGACTTTTGTTGTTGTTTCTGTCAAAATGATCCCACACTGCTTCAAGAATGTTCAGGTGCAGGCTCAGCAGGAGGCTGATAGTGTTCCATTGTGTGTTTTTCTATCATGCATTGGCAATGTTTGGGATCATTCTAAATAAAAAGAAGGTGTTGCCAATCAGACACGATCCAGATGATATTGCATGGTGGCTCTGTATGTGATGGTATTTTTCTGTATTCATGATTCTGTCAGATCCCCAACTCCACTGGATGAAATACAGCCCTAAACCATGGCAGAGCCTCCACTACATTTTACACATGGCTGTAGACACACACTGTTGTGTCTCTCTCCTGTCTTTCTCTGTACTTATTGAAAACAATTTGAACCAGAAATTTCAGATTTGGATTCATCAACCTGTCTGACCTATTGATACTGATTTTCAGGCATATTATGTCTCACTGTTTCTATTTGTTAAGCACAGCTTCTTAACAGCCACTTTTCCACATTCAGAACATTTGGATGAGACCACTTTAAAAAATTTGAAAAGTCTGGCTTCTTAGAATGTGTGGCTCCACTTTTGCACAGTACCTATTTTGGAAGAATGGTGTTATGTCCCTGTGCTTTGAAGATCTCATTAACGTCTTTCAGGCTACACTGAAGCTATTCACAGTGGCTCAACCGTTTACTAAGACACATTCGTTTGGATTGTTCTGAGATGTTTATGTATTGTAATCTCTGAATAAAGTTCTTAAATCATTTTTCATGGAGAAATTCTTCTCAGTATTAAATCATGCTCCTGCATGTTCTGTAGTATCAACCCCCTGATATCAAATGTAATTACACATTTCCTGTTGCATTTTTTTTTTGTGTACGTCTGTCTACCTCTTCCTTTCATTTTGTCCTTTCAGTGGGCTGAGGAGTTGTAGAACACACTCCCCCACAGCTGCTTCAGGTGGAACATCAATCTGTGGCCACCTGATAATTCTATCAACAACAGCAGACTAATTACTTAGACCAACTGTGCAAAAATTACAGTTTAAATATTTAAATATAAATCGGATATCTAAAATGATCAGGAAAATGTGTTTTAATTAGCAGCAAAATGTGTTGTTTGGCATTTGTTATTAAAACCAAAATCATTAACGCAGTGTGTATTTATTTATGTGACTCTTACACAACCTGCCATTTTATTTTGCATGAAAAACTTCATGTCTTAATCCAGTAGCCATCTGAAGACAAGAAAACACATATGTTCCAAAATCTGCAGTGGCAGATTTGAGAAGTTTGTGTACCATAGACAAACAATGCCAGGTGGTATTAAAAAAGAAACACACATGTACACTGGACTTTAGTATTTTTGAGCCCAGACCAGTTTCTAGGCAACCAAGTGTGGACAGGCTGATTTTGGTACCTTCAGACTTCTGATGATAAGCTAACCAGCTGCTGGCTCCACAGTCAAATCTAACGAGGGGTATCAACCTCCTCATCTGCCATGATTAAGCCTTCTTCTAAACAATTTCAAAATAAACCCTAAAGGTTAATTTGGTTTTGTAGAAAGAAATGTAAAAGTTATAGTGCCTTGCATTGAAGCATATGAGGCTAGGAAAGTCCTGCTTATGTTTGAATGCAGCACTAATTTGTCTATTTTCATGCAGCATTGCATGAATTCACCACACTATCAGTCTGAGCTTTGAATGCATTACAGAGCAACAGCTATACATCATAAATAAAACAAAGTCTTATAGAAGCAGTGGCTGGTAATACACTTAACAGGACAATGTACACGAAACCATCTATCAATGATAAAAACCACCGTTCCTAGTTTCCTGCAAAAGAAGCTAACAACAATAAAACAACCGCAATGAAACTACTGAACTGTGACCCTTTAATATTTATATCGTGTCCATGTCCCATTCCTCCAGCCTGACCATTCTTCCAGAATTGACTGGATGAAAAGGCGTGTCCAATCAGCTTGTGGCATAATCATTCCAGAGCTCCATGAAAAATGGATTGTGGGTTTACTGACAGAGAAGTGTAGGAATGGTAGAGGTGTGTGGTAGAGGATAATATGTGTGTGTGTGCATGTTTGCGTGCGCGTGTGTGGAAGGAATAAATACTACTGCACACAGGTTGGGTTCCCTGGACAACAGCAATCAATAAAGCATTAAAACGATCACAGAAAGGGGAACAAGATGTTGCAGCCATCTGGAACTGGTTATGGTATTAATTCATTTGGGAAGGCTCGCTCTCCACATACATCATCTACAAACAGCAGATTCAATAGAGCAACGTGGAAGTCTCAAGCCCCCACTGCAGTGGAAATGGCACAAATGATATTGTTGCTGTATTTCCTTTGGAGAGCTCCTTTCTTTGTCAGTTAATATTATAGCCTGCAGGAGAAAAACACTCGAGCTAGCAGAAGCCACATATATATTTATTTAACAGCATGCCTTTTATTCTTCAAATTTTACATTTATAGTGTTAGAATTTTGCTTTTGTTTTCAATGTGTAGTTAAGGTCAGTACTGTGTAACTCCCATCAATAAAAAACAACTTCAAATTCTACAGTATCTAACTCGGGGTTTCATGCTGTGCAGTCACAATAGAGGTATACATGTGACTGAATAAACTGCTACACAGTGATTCCTGGAGGTCGTCAGGGCTATACAATCTGAATGTTTTCAATACAGTAAAATATATAAAGGTAAACGCTGGCTGTTTAAAACTGGAAGAGTCACGGTGTGAAGCTGCTGCTACAAACACTGAAATTTTGTAAGAAAAATGTTGCAATAGTGTAATATTTTAATTTTTCACTATGGCACATAATCTGTCAAACCCTGCCTGCATTTCCAACTACGCTTTATCTGTGCTTAGGTTTTTTTTTTTTAATCTACTGTTTTGCATCTAAACCTAATGCAAAGTTTATACTATTAACAGACTCCCCACATGCTAGCATCTACATGATCCAACATGCAGGTCCCATCCCTGTGAAAAATCCACAGCTAAATATCTCCCAATTTTTAAAATCACCACAGCTTTAAAGGATATTTTTAAAATCTGCAAAACAGTACTGTGCAAGCATCTCAATCTCAAAATACTCTAGAAAGAAAACACATTTTAACTGTCTGTCATAAGAGGCCTGGTTCCATGAGTTTGCAGTTTGTTTTTGGAAAGCAGCTGTAATCGTCCGCTCCAGCTGATGTTGTCTCTTCTCTGTAGATCACCTGCAAATCATCAGATGCAATCAACTACCATTCAAACGGACCAGCGCGGACATTCAGTCTTCACCAAATTATCAGGTCACTCAGTGTGGTAAACCAGCCAGTCCAGCTAGGCGTTTTCTAGTGATTGTTTCCTGTGCATTAACAAATCTTCTCCTTGTCTCCAACGTTTACCCAACACCCCTCGGATTTAGTCTCATGTGCTTTCACCCACCTCAGACGAACGCCGCTTATTTCCTGCCACCTTGGATCACCACTCACCTGTTGGCCATTGCCACTGTTATTTCATATAAATGATTGCCTGATTGAATAAAGATTTTTCAACTACCTCTTGCCTTCTTGCCTTGCCTTTTCCTGTTTTGCTGGAGTCCTAAAACTTTAGCTTGCTAAATCTGACAGTGGTACTGTGCTACTAGCAACCTATTGCTAAAACACAGAATGTTCTCCCATTTCTTTTGTTGAATCTATGAAAAATGCCAAACATAACAGTTTGACAGGCATGAAAGAGTATTTTTGTACACAGAAGGCAATTCCTAAGGAGCTACCTAAAAAGAAACAAAAGAAATTTGATACATCTTGGCAAGAAATGGGAAAAAAATCCAGCAAAGACCAGACAAAAGACCTGTGATATGTATCAGACTCTTTAGTTGAGCCAGCTACTGCTCACTGGTAACTCATCAGAAATGTTCTCAGTAGAAGGATTGCTGTCAAGAAACGAATCTTAAGGAAAGAAAATGGGAAGACAAGGCCGAGGTATGCTAAATTAAGCAAGTGCTGTACTGAAAAAGGTCTCATTGAGTTAAAAAAAACTTTGTTTTCAAATTGATTGAATTGTCATCAATAAGTATACAATAGTACAAGTGAGATGAACAAAAGTACAGTGAGTGTCTACATCTGTAAAACATGGTGGAGGCTCTGTCATGGTTTGGGGCTTCATTTCTACCAGTGGAGTTGGAGGTCTTGTCAAAATTGATTAAATGATAAACAGAAGAATAAGATTTATTTGCAAGCAAGACAGTGATCACTAACACACTTCTAGTGCATAAAAGCATGTCTGGTTAGAAAAACACATCAGTCACAGACTGGACCTCGACAGTGTGGAATGATCTTGACAGAGAGTATAACAAAAGGCAGACAACATCAAAGAAGAATTTTAAATGTCCTTGAAGAAGCCTGGAGAACTATTTCTGAAGACTGCTTAACGAAATGACAAGAAAGCTTGTCTAAGAGAGTTCAGCCTGTGTTTAAGAATAAAGGTGGTCCTCCAAAATATTGACTTTCTACCTCGTTAGAACGGTAGAAACGTATATACCATATCCTTATGTATGTCTGCACAGGTTTCAATAAATCACTGCACCTATTTCCCATTTTTTCTAGCAAAATATAACGGGATGGGGGTGCAAATGAACACATTTTAAAAAATAAATAAGATCCACAGCAGCTGTGAGGTGTTGCTTTGCACTGTATTCTCTAAGAACAAAATGCCATTTCTTTTAGGAGCTGGTTGAATCAAAAATAGATTTTAATGAAGCTTAAAAGGGTAAAAAGCTAAAAGGAAAAAGGTGATATATCAGTGTTAGCTTTTACCTCATAAAATACCCACCCACATCCAAAAAAGAGAAACTTATTCCATACTATGTGTTTCTGGTGTCTGTAGCCAACAAGCTAAAGCGACAGGTCGTAATCGCTTTTACTGATATCAATGCAAGGCTTTGTAGAGTGGTACAGGAAGCAATAAAGGACATCTTTAAACCCCAAATGAGCCTCTGAACACCATTGTCTGCATGACAAGCCATAAGGCTGTCACAGGGGAGAGTCTGAAGAGGAGAAGAGGAGGGAGTATTTTCATTGTTATGGCTTTTACCTTTTTTTTCCTGGAAAAAGAATCTGTTATGATCGAGGGACAATCTGTTCTGCTTTCTTTAAGCTTCCTTTACTTTTGCCTCACTCTCTCTGGGCTCCCGCATATTAATAACAATCAGTGTGCTGGTTGGTAAACAAACCAGCAGCCGCTCCTGCCTGGCTCCGGAGCACTGCATTAAGGAGCCAAGTGCACTCCGTGTTTTTTACACACTGGATGCACAAATATAATAAAGCCTCATGTAGCAATTTCGGATGCAACAGCAGTCCATGGCCAAATGGAGGACACTGAAGATGCATCTGTCCGGGTATTGACAAAGACAGAGACAATTACCTCCATCCTAAGAATGCTTTATTTTATTTATTTATTTATTTTTTCTAAATATAACTTCAACACAAACATCTACAGGCACATGCATACCCACTCAGACACACACACCATTAAATTTTACATTCTGTGGCAGATTATATCAGCGAGCAATTTCCTGCTCTCTTGCATCATGTGGAAGAACAAAAGTGGCAGAAAATAAAAACACATATTAGACCGTACGAGAATGGGGAAATCACCGGGAAAGTCACAAACCTCCTTAATATGGTTTAGGAAGAGCACAGACTAGAGATAAGTGAGAACAAGCAAGTAATATGCTGGAGCTCCCATTGAGGATAGTGCTTACTACGCAAAAATACTGTAAAAAAACAACAACGGAGAGTTTCATCAATCCTTTATCACAGAGGGCCTGATTCTGTACCAGCAAGTTGCACTCTAAAATGAGCTTTCCTCCTGTTGTGCCCTGCGTGCATGCATTTATTTTTGTTTGGCATTTTGAGGACTAAAAAAAAAGTGGCCTTAAGGTGTTGCAGTGAGTCGGGCGCTGTACTCCTGCATTCAGGGATTACGAAAACAAAAAGAACAGAGGAGACACAGAATTAGGTGCTTGCTGTATGTAAGATATTTTATGTTTGAACCGTACCACATGTTCCAGTCTCCAATAATCCACTGTTAGTTGAGCGTGGTGATACAATCCAAACCCCCACATATGGCCCGTATATGCTGCAAAGTCTTGCTCACTTTCACCATATCCTTTGCTGTACATTTACTACTTTTTTGGCTGCTTTCGCTTTCATAAAATCAGCAACTGTGTAGCTTTTTTGCAGTTCCTTGTCTCTGGATCCCTTCCTGGAAGTTATTTACAGTACCAGCCAAGCTAAGATATTATTAAACAAGCCTCTGTTGTTTTTTTTTCTTTCCTCAGATTATAGATATAAATGTGAGCCCAAACCATATTGTCAGATCTAGGGCTTCATTTGCCTACAGAGACAGAGAAAAATAATAATAAGCGAGTGACAGCAATGACAAAGTAAGTCATACCTTTTTTCTAGCATAGGAAGAAAGTCAGATGATGTTGCCTAAAGCCACCAAGCAAAATCATTAAGGGAAGTCATTTCTCCATGAGGAAAAACAGCTTCAAGCTGTGAGTAACACAACAAGAGTCTTGCAGAATCCCAAAGTTAATCCACTGCACCACCACATTTGACATACTGTTTGTCTCAGTGCCTCTTTGATCAAACATCACACAGATATGCAATGCAAGGGTAAACAGTGGACGATCACACTGTTGGGCATTCAGCCCAGAGCCACAGAGGGCTTCTAGTCATGCACAGAGACATCCAACATCTCAACGAATTGCTGTTTGTGATCGATGGTTACAGTTGCAAAACCAACTGATTCCCGTGCGCAGAGAGCCAGACACTAGCTCCTCTCTCACTCTAATTTGCGTCACTTGTTCCTGCGGCGAGGATAACATATTTTCAATAACACCTGTTGTTACCTGTGAGCGTATTCCTCATTATTCTATCTACAGCTGTGGCTTCATTTTTAACTCTGTGATTTGTGACTTGAGGGAAAACGTGTTGGTTTTGAGAAATTGGCGTGCGCTCACACACAGAGGCTTGTGTATCCTCACGCATGTACACAATCCGACCCCAGCGCATAAATTGATTTCACAAGGAGCCGGTTTGGCCCAGATGAGAACGATGGTGTTTGAGCACAGCAGGTGCGTAGCACTGAGCGAGGACAGTCTATGTGAGCTGCATGGCATCGCCAAATCCTACCATATCTGAAACCTCATAGGTGCATGGCAAACACGGAGAGCAAACACACATTGCTGTTCACCCAAGCAGGCGTTTGTTAAGGCAAGGACAAAGAAAAGCAGCAGGGACACAAAAATCACTGACATGATGCGTGATTTATTTGTTGTTGTTTTTTTAATGAGAGCAAAAAGCAATACTACCTCCAAATATTTTATTCAGTCTATTATTTTTTAGAATTATTCATTTTTGTAATGCTGTGTTCACGCCTGCAGTTGGAAAAAGAAAAAATAATGAAAGCATGAAAAGAGTCCCACTCAATAACAAAAACTCTCTGATGTACATAAGCTATACTTATGAGCATACAAGAAAATCATGTACACCGAAGAGATAGTAAAACAAAGAAATGAACTTAATGTATCAACTTTCACTTTATACAAGTGCTGTAGAAGAAATAAAGTAATTAAAAGGTGTGGTAAACACCACATACGCTATATGGATGAAAGTAGACTTAGTGTGCAAGAGCTGTTGTCCATGGAAACTCATGACACAAAGTTCCCGGAGTACAGTTTTTGTGCTAATGCTAATGAAAGAAAAGGTTTGGATCTCTGCAGTTATCGAGTCAGCAGAGTGTTTGGTGACTTTTACGCAATATGTGACTCAGCACTCGGTGACGATGCTCTGTGACTGTATGTGGTCTGACACTGTGTGGCTGAGTTGCTGAACACTTCCATTTTCCAAATATACCATTTACAGCTGATTAAGAAATATTTAGGAGGCAAGACGTTTGCGGCACCGTACCATAATATCATGCTTGAATTCATTGGGCACTTTCGAGTTCTTCTTTTCCTTCACAGATCTTTGTAAAGGCAGGCTGCATCGCTAGGCCTTGATATTATACACTTGTGGCAACAAGACTGAAAATACCTTCAAAGATTAAGAGGTGTGACCCAGTTCTTCTGGCCATATCGTGTAGCTTGATAATATCACTGACCCCCCACTGTTGAGTACAACCACAGTGAAATAAAAGAGCAAAGTACACAATCACAATATACTGCTGTGAATTCTTAGTGGCTCATATTACGTAAACACATCAAATCAAGGTGAATTTTATTCATTGCTATCTGCATTTTGTATTTGATTTGTGCTGTCTGACCTTGTCAAGAGGACCCAAAGGAGATGAAAGACCTGAGGTCCTGACGAATCTCATTCAAGCTTAACATTGGTCTTGTTCTAATGGACAATCAGCACTCTATATCTGGCTGACATTTTCCTCTGGCTTATCATCTGCTTTGTCTATGTGCCGGAGCAATGTCTGGGCCTGTGATTACACCCTGACCTTTAGCTCAACACGTAGATAAACAACACAAAAAGCTGAAAAATAAGAGGACATGCACGATCAAAAATCTCCTGCTGAGGATCAAGAGGTATGTGTAATCAAGATTTACAAGTAATGGTTTATACTGGTCAGCAGTGCAGCAGTGGACATACTGGTAGCTTCTTGAGAGCTACAAAAACAGCTCTTGATGGATGGAGAGAAAACTTTAACAATCAGACAACCCCACTGGAATGTGTTTTCTTAGAGGGATAGTGGTGTCAGTTGGAAGAAAAAAAAATCCTTTTAACAGAAAGAAACCTCCAGCAGAACCAAACTCAGGGAGGGGCAACACAGAAACAAAACTGCAGCTTGTTAAAAACATATATTAAAAAACATCAGTTTTCTGCAAGTTAAGATAAGGTTGGTTACTATAAACTGTATATGAGGAAAAGACAATTTTAATGTTTGTTTTTCACATGTGCATTTAAATTATGACTCGAAAATTAACACTCCAAGTTGTCCAATAAATGCTCTAATTTATTTCATATTAAAATAATTTTATATCACATATATAAGACTAAGATAGCATAAAATGGGTTACTCACATAAAGTAGACTTTAATAGACTACTTGCACTGGGAAACAAGGATGCACTTTAATCTAAACTTTGATCTATCTGTTGTATTGATGATTCATACATTTTTACAGTTTACTTTTAAACAGTCAACTTTGTGCATAGTTGCTGATGCAGATCTCTACCATAACTACACTGCTTCACCCCGTTTCTCCTCATTTATTATTCATGTTGGTCTCCACGCCTTCAAACCAGCCCATGCAACAGTAGTTGGTTTAGCTGCTTCCTTTCCTCTGTTCTCTCTTCTTCATTGATTTCTGCAATCTGCATCTGCACCCCGGATTAGTGCGTTTCTCCTGCTGTTGAATAATCATGTCTGTCTGCCTGTACACTCATTAACACTTTGTACAACAAATAAAGTAAACCACCCACATCAACGTGTTAATTACCACAATTACTTGGTTTTCATTGAGACAACTGTACCTCTCCTGATCTATTATGGCAAATAAATTGCACTATTGATCTTAATTTTACCTTGCAGTTTTACCGCACGGTACTTCAGGTAACAATCTTAATAAAACCAGAATGGTTTGTGCACCAAAACATCTTTTAAGTCGTGGAGTTTTATTGCATTTGACTGTCAGCATTCAGTATAATCAAAGACTTTAAAATTAATGTCATGCAAGCTAATTTTAAACTTCTTACATGCCACACTGTTCAAGTTTGAATGACTACATAATGATAGGACTAAGAAAGAGACGCTTTGTGTAAATTTCACCTCTAAATATAAACCGAAGCTCCTTCATGTCAAAGCACTGAATACCAGCTTGATTACTAGACTGCCATAATTTGCCAAGTACCATCTTTAAAATCTTTTTTTTTTTTTTTTTTACATTTTTGATAACTATACCTCAAACATAAAAACAGACAAACAAAAACCATTGTGTGTTACAATAACTGAAGTGTCTTGTAGCTTAGGTTTTAGCATGTGAAGCAATAGGGCATAATGATTGAGTTATGCATCCACATTTCAAATAATATAGTGAATAATATTAATATATTATATAATAATATATTATACATAATTAATAATAAATTTATATTAATAAATTAATATAAATAATTATTATTAATAATAAAGTGTTTCTAATTGTCACTGTAACAAAAAGTAGTCATCAAGGTGGCTCATCCATCCATCCATCCATTCATCCATCCATCCCAGCTTGTGAATCCCCCTCAACTGGTCCCTTTTGGCTCTACTCTGACTCTTTCCTGAATAACCAAGCTGCTCAACCTACCTCAAAGGGCAGACATACACCCTTGGTAAGAAGCTAATTTCTACCCAGAGCTTGTGGCTATAAGTGAGGGCTGAAAAGTACATCAACCAGTAAATCGACAGCTTTGCTTTCATGCTCATCTCTCTCTTTACAAAGGCAGACTGACACAGCATCCACATTACTGCAATGAATTCCTATTCTCTCCTTTCCTCATTCATGGATAAGACCCAAGGTCACTCAAACTCCTCTGCACTACAGTAAGCTGCAAACTGCCTCAGTGCAAGGTTGAGGTCATTGCTTGATGATGCCAAGAGAACCAGATCACGTGCAAAAAGGAGGGATGAGATCCTGAAGCCACACACACAGTCCTCCTTTGGCTGTAGTGAGCCTGGAGAAGCCCTGGCGGGGGTCCTTCACCCTTGTCCTTTTGAAAAAAGGCGGACCACCAGCACAGTTTACTCATTCAAGGGTTTTACACCCATGTAATGTTGCAGAAGTGTGACCCACAATACCCACAGCTTTCGCTCTTATCCACTCTAGAGGCCAGGTCACTGCAGAGTTTTTTCTAACTACCTCGGTGATCTCAGTCATAGTGATGGACAAGTCATTCCCCTCATCCCCAGACTTCCTCTATTCAAGGCATGTCAATAGGATTAAGGAAATTTCTTCAATCTCCTTCATATGTCCTTAACTCAGCAGCACTCCCTCCTCATCAAATACAGTAGAAGGAAGCTGCTTCCTCTGCCCTGAGTGACCTGAATCTCGAACCCCATGGTGTATTCGTACTGAGTCCCCATAGGTCAAAGCCCAGGCATGTCTAGTCTGAGGTTTCCTGATTTCCTGTTATATAAAATGTAAAACTACAATTCTTGTCCTTATATAATCTCAACAGATATTTTAGTTTAACATTATTATTTAAAATAAAGTTGAGCTTCAGCAGTTTAGCATACTTTATTTACTGTTTGTGATTAATCCCTGGGGTCCTCTACAAGAGCTAGGCTGTTCGGAAACACATTTTTCTCCAGAAAAATTGTTTTTTTTATGAATCAGTGAAAGGTGCTTTCACCATTTCTGAATCTCTCACTCATATCAGGCATCAAATATATGAGTAACTTGATAGCAGGCAAAAATTTAACTACCGTTTTACCAGCTTTTTTCTGTGCTCCGCTAAAAATCATTTAAGGAAGAAGCTCTACAGCACAGCAGACTGATATGATCAATCTCAAGATGAAGTTTTGCAATCAGTCCAAAAATGTAATTAATGAATACTAGGTTCATCCATTCCTTCAGATCTGACAGAACTTCAGTTTCAAAAGATAAAGGGAAAAAAAAACTCCAAAACTGAAAGGAAATCGATAAACATACAAGGATCATTTCAAAGTATGCCTGCACCAATTTTACTTGGACAAGCATTATAAAAATCCCCCCCAAAATAGCAGGAAACAAAATAGCTTGAACAAACATGTCTGAGTCATGATGACAGATTGAAAATATATTTTAAAATGAATGTACTCAAATCGTATCCTTCATCTTCTACACTATCTTTTTAATTGATCTAGATGATGCAGATTCATAAGTCCATCTAGCAAACACAAGTGGGAATTCATCTTTTCAGTGAGAAGCAGTACATTTGCTGGTTATGACAAGTCTAATAAATCATTGTCTTTTTCATCATTGATAATTCCCCCAGGAGGGATACTCCTGCTTCTGTGGGAATGGTTATTTCTGTGATTTTATTAAGCACATTAAATATAAAGATCCAATATAAATTCAGATATAGACATGCTCATTACTTGAAGAAACTTGACGGAGATAGACTGCAAATAAGTCCCGCCCACACTGGAGGGGGAAACAATTTATAGCTCTCCACTGACTTTTTATTGCATAAAGGATCATTCTTGTCAATTCTATCTGCTATTAAAAAAACAAACCAGAAGAGAAAAGTGCACAGAGTTAGAAATACACTCTCTCAACTTTCTGACTTCCCTTTCTGACAAAACTTGTGCTATAGTTAAGGCTGGGCAGGTGACCCTGAACCAGCCTTTAGAGTATATGGAAAGACCTCACACACACACACCATGTACAAGTGCAAGGCCCCAGGAGCCCAGCAAAAGTCTATAGCAGCATAACTATCTCACTCCCAGAGTCCAAAGATGTGCATCAGGTTAGGTTAATTAAGGTTAACGACTGTAAACTGGCTGTAGTTGCGAATGTGAGTGTGTCATCTGTCTGTATGTGTTAGCCCTGCAACACACTGGTTCCCTGCCCAGGATGTACCAATTGCCTCTTGCCCGAAGACAGCTGGGTAGGATCTAGACCCATCCATCCATCTTCTTCGCTCAGCCTGGCCACCTCTTCAAGCTTATTTGCGGGAGCACTAAGTAATTCCCAAGCCAACTGAGATATATAGTCTCTGTAGTCCTGGTTCTGCCTGTAGGACAAAACACCCCACCAAGGGGGTGATCAGGTGGCATCCTAGTCAGATGCCCAAACAACCTCAAGTGGCTCCTTTCAATTGGTCAGGGTCTTGACAGTGTTGAACCCAGAAAAGTAGTTAGTGGTTCCAGGCACATGGCCCTGAATTGTCTTAGTGGGGTTAAATGGATGGGTGGATATTTAGTTTCTATCTAGACAAAAGTGAGCCACATGCTGATACAGGGGAACTTGAAAAAGAAAGTTACTAAGCTATATACAGTATAGAAGTTAAACACCTCATAAATAAACAGCTTCAATTGCAAGACATAAAGTAATTATTCTAAAACACCTGTCTGAATTTTTATTAGATGTTAAATATCACTTCTATGGCTCTGTGACACTTGCGACAACTTGAAATTTGATTTGAAAAACTGCTCTGCAAGTAAATTGTTCTTCCTTCTGAACTAGAAAACAGGCACTGTGGCATGACGCCTAAAACACAGTTGGCTTCTTTGAATTCTGTTCCAGCCCACACCCAATCAGTTAGACACACTGTGACTGATGAGAATGAAATGTGATGAAAAACACGGATAACATAGATAACATGGTGGCAAGATAATGAGACTCTGTGGGTTCTGCTCTGTGAATTTGATTGTTTAAAAAAACCCACAGTCACATACAATGACATTTCAAGCATGAAAAATTTATAGGTGTTTGAAGATGAGAACATTAAGACGTACGAATCCACCTGTGTCTTTCACTGATAATATGAGCAACAATATCAAAACTAGGAGTGACATTTTTATATTTTTGTGTATATCTTCTTTACTAGGAAAGAGAGTCTTTGAGCACCCACTTTGCACTTGTGTTTATTTTCCCTCATGCTTTGATCTTTACAGATGCATGGATACTGAGGCAGTCAATAAATGACACCTTTTCAGTCCATAGCTGTGCATGGGTGACGACTTCAGTGTGTAAATCTATGCATTTGAATGTCTGTATGCATAGTAAGTGTGTGTGTGTGTGTGTGTGTGTGTGTGTGTGTGTGTGTGTGTGTGTGTGTGTGTGTGTGTGTGTGCGCACGCCCCCCAGTGACCAAAGAGACATGCAACAGAGTGTGACATGTGGCTGCAGTAAATTGGATTGAAGATGTTAGAAAGACAATGACTCACTTGCTGCGGGGTCTCCTCCACACAATGAACTGGACAGAATAGGAAAAGGGCCTTGGAGAGAAGCAAAACCATCAAAGAAGTCATTTCTGTGGGGAAATGTCAAAGGGAGCTGTATCACCACTGCAAATGAGAATATTCCCGTCTATCAAGTCAGCCTAATACAGTTTGGCCAGCCACTCACCATAAAGAGAGGAAAAAACACTGACGAGGGAGGCAGACGCGTGAAGGAAGTGAGACAATGCTCTTTTCTTTACTGAAATGTCTTGCATTAAAAACAGAGCAGGAGTTTCCTGAGCAGATGCCTTTGGCATCACAATGATCTTAATTCACCAAGCAGCTCGTGAAATAATTTCCTCATGTTTCTTCCACAAGGAATTTGTCTGTGGTTTCATCCCAAGTAGGTGCCAGAACTGGCACTGTCTGAATTCTGTTTTCATCCAGAGGGCAACGAAAAGAAACACAATTCACTGTTCACCAAATTAATTACAGTCTAGGGTGGAACAAAGACAAACAGTCATACCGTCAAACAGCAGCAAAAGTGCTGTGTATTGATTTTGAATGAAACCCAGTTGCGATGGAAGAACACCGTAATTTCCTTTTGCTTCTGACAGTGTCTCAGAGTGAATACACAAACACACCACTAAGGAACTGTGTCTTACGAGATGTCCATAGGTAATTGACCCATAAAGGTCCCACTCACCTCTTCTCACCCTGCACATTGACACGAGGAGTATCTCAGGCCTGTTACACTCTTGTTAGTGTCACTCACCCAGCCTCAGTCATCACCACCCCCACACAGATAGGGCACACAGTCCACCGCAAATGGAGCAAGCCTGTCTAAAAATGAAGCGTTCTGACAGGTTGTTACAGCAGTTTAATATGCAGAGTTTGTTTCTCTTTTTCATGCATGAAGCTTATTTTTATTTGGGAAATTAGGTGTAACGTGCAGCGCTTCCTAATGCAATGCTGGGTGATTACTCACAATTTCGGTTTGTGTGTGTGCATGCCTGCATGCAGTTGCATACATTAACCATTGCTCTTACACATTCTAGCAGTTTAAATGGTGACAAATGTAGCCAATCCTATTTGTCAAACACACAGGCAGATCCAAATGTCAACAAAGGAGAGGGAGGCAGGAAGTCGCAGTATTGTGCGGATTAAGATTTTAGCTTCTCTGGCATAAGGCAAGAACAGACATTGAGCTGTATAATACACAGCTATTAATAAGCATTTTAAAGCCCAGCAGTACACCAGCCTTAAAGCACTTCACCTTGCTCAGCAACGTAACTTAGTGATGAAATATTGAGAAGGGAATGTGCACACTTCTTGGGGAAAATGTCCTTAGCTTGTCAGTTCAGTCAGAAGTTACTCAGGTGTCAGTTAAGGTGATAGCTTGAGCTGAAAGGGTTCCAAAACACATGCAAACACACACACACACACACACACACACACACACACACACACACACACACACACACACACACACACACACACACACACACACACACACATATATACATATATATATATGGTAATGGTAAATGGCCTGCATTTGTATAGCGCTTTTCTAGTCCCTAAGGACCCCAAAGCACTTCACACTACATTCAGTCATTCACCCATTCACACACACATTCACACACTGGCGATGGCAAGCTACATTGTAGCCACAGCTGCCCTGGGGCGCACTGACAGAGGCGAGGCTGCCGGACACTGGTGCCACCGGGCCCTCTGACCACCACCAGATATATATATATAAAACTATCAACTTTCAAAGATGAACTAACTTAATAGTTTACTTATACCTTCATTCATATCATATTAATTAGTGTGGTTAGTTTTATGGGTGGTTTATAAACATCATGCTGCTTTACAAATACTGGCACACTCAGTTCATTTCAGTAAAAAATGCCCAATCTGTCAGCCATGCAATTTAGCACAAGGTCCTAGGAAATATAACTGGAACAATGAGTTGCAGCTCCACTCACCCTGGATGACAAGTATTGTGGGGCACAAAAATGAAGTCTGTTGGAGGCCAGGGAGTAACCAAAAAGCATAAAAAATAAGGCATGTTTGTCATACGATAGACATGATATATGTCCACATTCTTTTTAATTCTTGGTTTCTGTTGAATCTATGAATAAAAATCAAGTTTGTCAAAATGTCATTTGGACTATTATTTTTAAGAACGTTGATTTTATTTTGTTGTAATGCAGTCACTGGAAACACTAAAGTTATGGTTGAATTGGTTTCTATGGCAAAAACAGCACTTTCACTTTTAAATAGTAAAATAGTAAAATAGCCAACAGAGTTCCAGCCTTCTTGTACTGAGACAGCTTACATCCCTTCAAGGGATAAACCGAACTGGAAATGCCTGATTGACAAAAGTTTATCTGTGTACTCTACAACTGGTGGTGTTAATGGTACAACCACACGTTCTACATGCTGGATTTGTTTAGTAAAAAAATGATTTTCAGGGGAGTCTTGTGTGTATCTTTGATAGTTTAAGCATTGCCAAAGTGCAGCTGAATTTGTGTTGGCCCACCACCAAAAACAGCTATGTGTCAGAGCCCTGCTCATGAGAGTGCGGTCAAAGCTGAATGCGCTGTACATGGTCCTGAAACTATAATACTTTAATTTGAATGTAAAAAAATACTATGAAAACATTTCTTTTTTAAAGTTTGGTAATGTAAATGCATTGATCACTAAAAAAACTGCTGGACATTATGAACAATGCTGGGCATCCTCTGCACACGGCCATTAACAACCAGAAGAGTCTGTTCAGTGACAGGTTGCTTCTCCCCAAGACAAGAACTAACAGACTTAAAAACTCCTTTGTCCCACACGCCATCAAATTGTTTAACTCCTCTCTGGAGGGGAGAGGGAGGGGAAACAGGTGGACAAAGGAGGGGGGAACAACTAAGCTGTAGTGCCTCTTCACCTCACTGTGCAATACTTTTGTTAATAGTCAACGGTGCAATAGACTCCATACTTGAAATGTGCAATTCACTTGTATTTTTATTTTTATTCCTATTTATTCTACAGGGAGTGCAGAATTATTAGGCAAATGAGTATTTTGTCCACATCATCCTCTTCATGCATGTTGTCTTACTCCAAGCTGTATAGGATTGAAAGCCTACTACCAATTAAGCATATTAGGTGATGTGCATCTCTGTAATGAGAAGGGGTGTGGTCTAATGACATCAACACCCTATATCAGGTGTGCATAATTATTAGGCAACGTCCTTTCCTTTGGCAAAATGGGTCAAAAGAAGGACTTGACAAGCTCAGAAAAGTCAAAAATAGTGAGATATCTTGCAGGGGGATGCAGCAGTCTCAAAATTGCAAAGCTTCTGAAGCGTGATCATCGAACAATCAAGCGTTTCATTCAAAATAGTCAACAGGGTCGCAAGAAGCATGTGGAAAAACCAAGGCGCAAAATAACTGCCCATGAACTGAGAAAAGTCAAGCGTGCACCTGCCAAGATGCCACTTGCCACCAGTTTGGCCATATTTCAGAGCTGCAACATCACTGGAGTGCCCAAAAGCACAAGGTGTGCAATACTCAGAGACATGGCCAAGGTAAGAAAGGCAGACCACCACTGAACAAGACACACAAGCTGAAACGTCAAGACTGGGCCAAGAAATATCTCAAGACTGATTTTTCTAAGGTTTTATGGACTGATGAAATGAGAGTGAGTCTTGATGGGCCAGATGGATGGGCCCGTGGCTGGATTGGTAAAGGGCAGAGAGCTCCAGTCCGACTCAGATGCCAGCAAAGTGGAGGTGGAGTACTGGTTTGGGCTGGTATCATCAAAGATGAGCTTGTGGGGCCTTTTCGGGTTGAGGATGGAGTCAAGCTCAACTCCCAGTCCTACTGCCAGTTTCTGGAAGACACCTTCTTCAAGCAGTGGTACAGGAAGAAGTCTGCATCCTTCAAGAAAAACATGATTTTCATGCAGGACAATGCTCCATCACACGCGTCCAAGTACTCCACAGCGTGGCTGGCAAGAAAGGGTATAAAAAAGAGAAAAACTAATGACATGGCCTCCTTGTTCACCTGATCTGAACCCCATTGAGAACCTGTGGTCCATCATCAAATGTGAGATTTACAAGGAGGGAAAACAGTACACCTCTCTGAACAGTGTCTGGGAGGCTGTGGTTGCTGCTGAACACAATGTTGATGGTGAACAGATCAAAACACTGACAAAATCCATGTATGGCAGGCTTTTGAGTGTCCTTGCAAAGAAAGGTGGCTATATTGGTCGCTGATGTGTTTTTGTTTTGTTTTTGAATGTCAGAAATGTATATTTGTGAATGTGGAGATGTTATATTGGTGTCACTGGTAAAAATAAATAATTGAAATGGGTATATATTTGTTTTTTGTTAAGTTGCCTAATAATTATGCACAGTAATAGTCACCTGCACACACAGATATCCCCCTAAAATAGCTCAAACTAAAAACTACTTCCAAAAACATTCAGCTTTGATATTAATGAGTTTTTTGGGTTCATTGAGAACATGGTTGTTGTTCAATAATAAAATATTCCTCAAAAATACAACTTGCCTAATAATTCTGCACTCCCTGTATTTATCCCCTTCCTATATTTTATTTATATATGTCTCTGTGTGTGTGTGTGTGTGTGTGTGTGTGTGTGTGTGTGTGTGTGTGTGTGTGTGTGTGTGTGTGTGTGTGTGTGTGTGTGTGTGTATATATATATATATATATGTACAGTATATATAATATTCTGTAACTGTAACTTCTGTCGGTCCTGTGCTTTTGGAAACTGAATTTCCCAGAGGGACCCACCTGAGGGATTAATAAAGTTTCATCTTATCTTATCTTATCTTATCATATCTGATCTGATCAAAAATAAACAGCACCAAACATCAAGATGAAAAATGTTAAGACTTTCTGTGCCTGATGTCCAAAGGCCTGTTTCTTTTCAGTGCAGGGTCCAAAGCAACTGTATTTATCCTTCCATTCTTTCAGTTCTTCTGCAATTTTGCTTTGAACCACATTGCACAGGATATGAAATTCCTGGCATAGAAGCCATTATACATAAAAATGTATCAAAGGATTGCAAGTTGTTGCTGCTGGTATTTGTAAATGTTAGTAAATTAGTTTTCCAACTTGATTTCAATATTCTTCTCCATATACTTTTGTGCCTTGGGAAAGAATCACTTGGGAAAGAACAGAAATGCATTGTCTTTATAAATATAGATCGCACTTTCTTTATGCCAAAAATCAGTTTTCACTAGTGTAACATCTTGGTAAATCTGGACCATAGTATCTCATAAATAATGAAAAACTTTCTCATAATAGTGACTTGAGTAATATTTCAAATAATAGAGAACCATCTAAATGTTTGACCTGTGTTTGCTATAGTGAAATTACATATATAGACACGGCAAGTATGCACAGTTTTGGAATGCTGATTTAGAGCAAGCAGTGGTAAAAAAAAAAAAATGCTTGTATTTTATTTTATTTTTTTGTAATGCCATAGCTATTCATCATGGAAGTACACAAATTCTTTACTTGTGGAAGAGCCGCCATACCACATTGTAAAAGTATGGCATAAAGTCACGAAGCTTTGTGTCATGGCTTCTGCCGTGGCTGCCCAAGGCTTCTGCTAGTGCAGCTGTTTCTCATCAGCAATGTACCAGCAATATTTAATTGTTGTTCTCCACTCTATCCATCACCAGAATGTGTGTTTTCCTGACTGTATCGTTCAGAAAAACAGACAATCATTCCCTATGTGGTAATACTATGTGGTAATCCTATATGGTTACTTAGCTATAGCCACTGTTGATATCAGATTTTGCTTGAATACAACTTTGATTTTTAAGTGCTAATAACTGGCTACTTCCATATTATTATCTTCTTGTCTCCTACTTGTTACTCCACTATTACCACATTATGACTGAGGTGAAGTTGCAGCTCACAATTCTTGTACAATTCAAGTTTTGCAGATAAGCGGACAAGTTCAGACAAACTAATCTACAACCATCAGTATCACTGAAACCTAGCTGGCCATGCTTTATACCACTGCTACTGGGTAAGGAGAAGAAAAACATGGCTTTTGCAGCACAACTTCATTTTTCTTCTGTTATTAAGACAAAGAAGAAAAAAAATTCAATGCTCCCTTATTCACAAAAAAAAAATCACCACAGTGGCTAGCTCTGTATATTTTTACACTGGATGTCCGTCCTGGTGCAAGTCACAGGGAATTTGTGTCTCCTGAGATATTTCACTTGTTGGGGACATTTGTAAATCAATATAATGTGGACAATTTCTTCTTTTTTGCTTCTGCACTACATCCAGTAAAATTCCACAAATCACTTCCAAAATGTCCCAATTTTCCACAAATTACCCAAACAAATGAGGCTTACACCATGTAGATCACTGAGATGTCAATGAAAATGTCCCACTTCATCCAAACAGTCAGCCAGAAAATGTTTTTGTTGGGTATATATATGGTTTCAATTTTAGGATTTTTAAATTAGTTTTATTTAAATGTGAAAATACAAGCTATCTCAGTTTGGGAGACAGCAATAACCATCACTCTAAGTTTACCCCACTGTCAGCTAGTAACGAATCAAACAAATTTTTTAAGCACAGTATATTTCCATCCGTCTGTTGATGCAATCCTTAAATGTGCATGCCTGTATTTAAACTAAAAGACATACAGCCCTAATAAGCTGCCCTTCACAGTTTAATCAGTACACATGTGACAAAGCAGTTCACGATGTCTCAAGAATTATGGTCAACACTATGTCATAAAACTTGAATTATGCTGTTTCACTGGTGTGAAGTCAGTTGTGGTGCCATTATTTAGTGTCTAAAGATAGTGCTGATACCGTTGTGTTGCTAAATGAATAAATAACTGCTATTTTTCCATGCAAGTCCTTTGGGTGATGATCTGCCTGACTGCACAAATCCTTGTACCACAAATGAATGGAGGCTTGAGGCTTTGATGGCAGCGCCAGCTCCGTAAGCATCCATGCCATGTGTGCAAGCACACACATTCACAGTCATCAGATAGACAGTGGGCAATTACAAATTCTTGTATTGGTTGACTGACTTTAATATTTGATGAAGGTTACAGCATGAAAATACAAAGTCACATAGTTGTAAAATACAACCCCACAAGTCAACACAAAGTCAACAATAAGTCATAAATTACATACAGCTGCTGCATTTTTTGTTTAGCTTTTATTGATTAGGGACTACAGTATGTGTCTGGCATGCTAGTGAAAGTAGTCAGCAAAGCAGCATTCTGATGAAACAATCAGTGTGCATTGTTAATAAGGAGGTAATCTGTACACTTTTTCGTAAAAACAAAGACAAACAGAGAAACAATCCTTCCGTCTTTATAAAAGCTGCAATGACGTTTTAATGTCTCTGCACACTAACATTTATTAGTTGTGACTTATTCCAATTAAGAGTTTTACCTTGCATTAAATATATGTATTTGACCTAGTTAGAGAGATTGGGACAAAATAAGACCATTCTGAACCACAACACAAGATGCAATATCAACACACATAACACAGCACAAACATGCTACCTGTCAGGGTTTTTAACGAGATTCAGCAGAATGCAACACCCCCACCTTACTTTAAAATTGTGTTAGCTGATACAACAACCCCACCCCACCCCAGCACACACACACACACACACACACACACACACACACACACACACACACACACACACACACACACACACAATTTGACAAACTCTTAATCAACAGGTTTTAAGCTAATATGTGATAAATGTCAAAGTCTATAATTGCCCCAAACCTGCGACACTGTGTTTCAAAAGATGATTGCTGAAAATACTGAAAAAAATGGCTCCAGGTTGTTGACTTAAATTTCATGTCTTTTTCAATGAGGCATTTCAGAGTAGTTTCTGATAATATCAGCAATGCTGATTTCAGTGTTTGATTGAGCCTTATATTTGCCACCACCTGCCTCAGAAGAGGAAACTACTATTTATTGCCAGAAGTGAATGGATGGATAGCTGGTTGGGATGGATTGATGGATGGACTGTTTTGTTTAATGCTAGACATCTCTGTCTCCAGTTTCCAAACCTCCAGGGAACCTTGACCATATTGTATCCCTTGTTAGGAGTCTGCTGTTAGCTTGTGTAAATCTCCTTGTGGGTATATGTGTGTGTGTGTGTGTGTGTGTGTGTGTGTGTGTGTGTGTGTGTGTGTGTGTGTGTGTGTGTGTGTGTGTGTGTGTGTGTGTGTGTGTGTGTGCGCGCGCTGCTAGGGCTGGCTGCCCAAGGAATATTTGGATGCTTATTAACCTCAGCATGTGGAAAGCAGTTTGGGTTTTACCCTTTAATGGATGGGTGGAGCAAGAGGTGCTCACTTCTCTGACTCCCCTGCTTTTTCTCTCCCTCACAGGAGACCTATTCGGCAGGCCAGAATCTCCACAACAGAAGGCAGCTAGAGAACTGACACAAATACAAAGAGGATTGTGGCTTCTTAAGCTTTATTCAACACACATACACACAGACCTACACACACATGTAAAGTAAATGCACAAGGAACATCACTCTCATGTTTAGGGAAGTCAAGCTGCTGGAAGAATACTTGTAATAGTATAGCTAATGTTAGCTAATGTTAGCTAATGTTAGGCTCAAGTGTCCTAAAAAATCACACTTTCCCTCTTATAAACAGTTTGATTGCATTCTTGCATGGTATGAAAAATTATTTGTTAAGCCCAACAACATTAGACCCACTTACAAAAACACCAAAAGAAACATCATTAACCCTTGCTAACAGCCGCTAAGGCAGGCTAAGAGCAGTTAACAGAGGCAACGAGCAGTTAACAGCGACCTACAAGAACAGTGCTTACCATGAGAAAAGTTTAGGATATCCTCAACAACTCACCTCAGTATCACTGTCATCGTACAGAAGTTTCACCGATTCATTAGCTTTTATCATACTCCAGATACCTGGTATTTTGACAGCTATGGTAAAAAGCAGGCTGACAGCCTACACTTACTGCAGATGAATTGCGGCCAGAGTTGTTTGTCCTACAGTTGCCACCCTAGCTAGGAATGGGAGGGGTGAGAAAACAAAGCTATTCATAGTTTGACTGATGATTGACTGCAAACTATTGATTGCAGTCTGCAATTGACTGGCATCTAGTGGTCAGATTTTACACACTTTAACTTTACAGATCATAAGATAACTGAAACTGATAACTGATAAATGAAAAAAGATGAAGTCCATTTACTAGGGAGTTATAATAACGTGGGAGGTACCTCTTTCTTCTAATCTGTCTTATGTGCTTACCCAAACTTACCCCACAATAAGCTGTTATCAGGGCCATGTACTGATGGTATCTGTTTGTAAGTCTGCCAGTTTTCTTTACTGACTTTGAGTAAAGGAGGGCATTCATGCTGTTAGCCTTTCCAACTCGATATTAACAAACCCCATAAGAGATAAAAGGTAAACTATCAGGTAACCTGTACAGTGATAAGTGACCTTAACTGTTTGTTGTTGTTGTTTTTAAATTTGCATCAACTTATTCTACAACTCACTTGCCAGTTACACTGAGGGAGAGTGGCTCATTTCACAAACTTGAATGCATGAAGCCTGGCTGACAGTCAAAACAACAAAGAAATGCCTGAGGTGTGTCGTGTGAAAAATGAATAAGGATTACATTTTAAGAAACTGCAGTGTATTTCATGCATACCAAAGTGTGAAACAAACATCTTATTACAGGTGAAACACCTTATGCTTACTTACTGTTATTGCTTATGATTTTAACAAGATGTAACAAGATGGTAAGCTTCACTATCAACGCTCATCAAGACATATCGGGTGTTGTGTGACAGTTTTCAGTGAGATGCCGAGCAGCTGTCTGTTCAAGTTTGAAACTATGAGCAGGGCATTGTTGACTTTGAATGATAGCATTTATATTTAAAAATAGAAGCATTGTTTTAATTAAATTGTGTAAGCTTCTTCTTGAGCGCTCAAGAGCAAGCCGAGTATCAACAACAAGCTGTGTGCCATGTTTGAGATACATTGTACAGCTTTCATAGCTGTTGTAGCACCAGAATCAAAAGAACAAAAGACAGAAAGCATGAAAAGAAAGGGATTTAGTCAGCAGTTAAGAGTTTTGCTCTGGGCCACAAATAAAACATTACAGTACTGTGATTATCATGATGTAAATAGCAGCAAGTGATATGTGAACATATGCTGACATTAACATGGCACCTTAACAGTTGGTATTAATGCATGTACAAAATGTATAATAATAGGCAGAGAAGACTTTGTAAAACAGCAAAAAAGGGAAACAAAGACTACGATATAATTATGCTTGAATCATTCTTCAGCCCTTGCATTTGATGCCAAACAGTGTATTGAGAGTTACCATCATGCTTCGGATTACTTCAGTCCAATAAATGAGCCATTGTCAGGAAAGTCATTTTCTTTTGTTTTTAAAGATCTCCAATCAATCACCATTAGCATAACTCTTGGCTCTTGTTCATCCAATTAATTAAATTCAATAGCCCAAGTCAAAGTCTCATGTTGCACCATTATCATTCATTAAGAAAGAAAAGGTTTTAAACTTCAATATGCTGCATATTCAGGAGCGCTAAGCACAAATAAATTAAGGAGGATGAAAGAAACCAAACATTTGGGAATGTGTAATTATCATTTCTAACTGCTTTGTTTGCCTACGCACATATCTGCAAATACCTCTGAGGTTCCAAGAAGTAAAGTTCGGCAGACGGGTGAGTAAAAACTGCAAATAGTGGCTATTTTTTCGAAGACACGCCCATTTGCTTTAATTACAGCCTGCAATACAAAACGCAGAAATTAGGAGACAGACCTCATTCTTAGTCCAATGGACAAGGCAAGGCAAGTTTATTTATATAGCACAGTTCGCAACAACAAGGTGATTCAAAGTGCTTCACAGAGACATTAAAAAACAAAAACAATAAAAAGCATGATTTAAAATTGATTAAAAAATAACAGTAGATAAAATCAGAACAGTAGATAAAATCAGTAGTTAAAATATAAGTTTTGAAATTTAAGCTTAAAAGTGTGGATTTGGTATTTTATTCAAATGCAGCTGAGAATAGGTGAGTCTTCAACCTGGATTTAAATAAACTGAGTGTTTCAGCTGATCTGAGGCTTTCTGGGAGTTTGTTCCAGATAACTGGAGCATAAAGGTTGAATGCAGCTTCTCCGTGTCTGGTTCTGACTCTGGTAACTGATAAAAAAACGGATCCAGATGACCTGAGGGATCTGGAAGGTTCATACTGGGTCAGGAGGTCACTAATGTATTTTGGTCCTAAACCATTCAGAGCTTTATAGACCAGCATCAGAACTTTAAAGTCTATCCTCTGATGGACAGGCAGCCAGTGTAAAGACCTCAGAGCTGGACTGATGTGGTCCACTTTTTTGGTCTTAGTGAGGACTCGAGCAGCAGAGTTCTGAATGAGCTGTAGTTGTCTGACTGATTTTTTTAGGTAGACCTGTAAAGATGCTGTTACAGTAATCAAGCCTGCTAAAGATGAATGCATGGACTAGTTTTTCCAGGTCCTGTTGAGACATCAGATCTTTTATCTTTGAAATATTCTTGAGGTGATAGTAAGCTGATTTTGTTATTGTCTTAATGTGTTTTTCTAAGTTTAGGTCTGCATCCATCACTACACCCAAATTTCTCACCTGGTTTGTGGTTTTTAGGTGTATAGATTGAAGTTCTCTGGTGACCTGTAATCGTTTTTCTTTGGCACCAAAGACTATTACTTCAGTTTTGTTTTTGTTTAGCTGGAGAAAATTGTGGCACAGCCAGTCATTAATTTCCTCAATGCATTTACCAAGAGCCTGTACAGGGCCTCGGTCTCCTGGTGACATTGTGATATATATTTGTGTGTCATCTGCATAGCTGTGATAGTTTATTTTGTTGTTCTTTATAATCTGTGCCAGTGGGAGCATGTAAATGTTAAACAGAAGGGGTCCCAAGATGGAACCTTGGGGAACTCCACATGTGATACTTGTCTGCTCAGATGTGAAGTTACCTATTGATACAAAGTATTTCCTGTTTTCTAAGTATGTTTTGAATCGGTTTAGTACAGTTCCAGAAAGACCTGCCCAGTTCTCCAGTCGTTTGAGTAATATGTTGTGGTCAACTGTATCAAATGCTGCACTGAGATCCAGTAAAACTAGGACTGACATTTTTCCACTGTCTGTATTCAGACATATGTCATTAAACACTATAGTCAGAGCAGTTTCAGTGCTGTGGTTCTGTCTAAAACCTGACTGGAAGGCATCGTAGCAGTTATTCTGTTTTAAGAAGTAATTGAGCTGTTGAGAAACTGCTTTTTCAGTGATCTTACTTAAAAATGGGAGATTTGAGATCGGCCTGTAGTTGTTCATTTGTGTCTTGTCAAGATTGTCCTTTTTCAGTATAGGTTTAATTACAGCAGTTTTTAGTGGTTCTGGAAACACACCTGACATTAAAGAAAAGTTGACGATCTGTAACAGGTCTGACTCCAAAGTCTTTGAGACCTTTTTGAAAAAACGTGTTGGCAGGACATCTAAACAGCAAGAGGAGGAGTTCAGTAGACCTAAGATGTCCTCCAGGTCTTTGCTGTTAATAGGGTGAAACTGTTTGATGGTGTTTAAACAGTTTTTTGGTGGACACAGTACATATCCTGAATCTGCTGTTGATGTACCAATTGCTTGTCTAATCTTTTGGATTTTGTCTGTGAAGAATTTGGCGAAGTCATGGTCGACTGAAGTTCAGCTGCCACTGACACAGGAGGGTTTGTTAGCCTGTCAACTGTAGGAAATAAGACCCGAGCTTTATGACTGTTTTTGGTGATGATGTCAGAGAAGTAGGACCTCCTTGCACTCCTCAGTTGTAAATTATAATTGTGAGGTTTCTCTTTATAGATGTCATAATGAACCTGGAGGTTTGTTTTTCTCCATCTGCGCTCAGCTTTCCTACACTCTCTTTTTTCATTTTTCACCAGTGTGGAGTTTCTCCAGGGAGACTTTTTCCTTCCAGAGATAACCTTCACCTTAATGGGAGCAATAGTGTCCATTACATTTAACATTTTAGCATTGAAACTATTTACGAGCTCATTGACTGAACCTCTGGACAGGCCAGGTGTCAAGGGGAAGACCTGGTTAAATATCTCACTACTGTATTCAGTTATACACCATTTTGTGATCACTGCTGTTGATATATTTGTGTGGACTGAAATTTTACTTTCAAAGAAAACACAGTAATGATCAGACAGGCCCACATCAGACACACTACTCCTGCCAACAGCAATAGCAGCAGTTTCTCACAACAAGAGTTCAGTTGCATGCAGTTAGAAATGAGCAGTCACCTTTTACAAAGAATTTCATTAATATGCAAGAATCCTGGGTTCATTTGAAATCGTACAAGTTCCAGTAAAAGTCTAGCAATCAGATTTTACTTTATGACCCTGTAAAGCACATCTGTTCATTCTTTATGGAGTGACTGATTGCCGAGCCAACCTGTGATAAACACATAACAGCTTTTACACCCTGCCAGTGCCTTATGCAGTGAATCCACAGGCCCAATTTGTAAATGAAAAGCTGTGCAACACTATAAAAGGCAAAAGACTGTTTAAAATCTATTATAAAACCAATTGTGAGGCGTTATTATCACCGCACTGCAATGAAGATGAACAGTGGGAAATAAATAAAGATGATGGATAACTCTTTCTTTTTGAAGTCGGGTGATGAGGGTAGAAAGAGGACAGTCAAAGTTTAATAACACCTCACAGAGGCTTGAATGCATAGGGCATGTAACAGCAAAGAATTGGTTACAATAAAAGACGCGTATGTTTGGGTTAGTACAACTCCATAAAAAGTCAAGTTGCAGAAGTTTCTCAAACTAACTCAGAAGAATATATTGATTCAGCTGCCCGTTCTCTCCTCAGGCACACTGTTCCAGGAGCATGGAGGTTTTGATGGAATAAGATCACCTTTATTTGTCAAACTCAACTTTGGAACAAAAAAGGCCTGGCCTTAAGAAAAGAAACTGTGCCTTATCTCACAAGAGAGAGGTGTGAATTACAGCCAAAGGCCATACTGTCTAATGCTTTAAAAACCATCAATAAAATCTTACTAGCAATTAGGAAACTTGCAGGCATGCTAGTTCTTCACTCTCTCGTTATTAATAGAGTGCATTGTAAAATACATCATGAGCCTATTTTTCTTCTGAGGTTTCAAAGCAAATACAGCTTTTATTCAGTAATGCGCTGACTGCAGGTCCTAAAAAAAAGAGACTTCTTCCATTTATGTATTGCTCCCAAGTACCATCTGTGTACCTATTAGAGATGGACCGATCCGATATTATGTATTGGTATCGGTCCGATACGGACCTAAATAAAAACCAGAAAGAGGAAACCAGCGGCTAAACAACAACAACAACACGTTTAAGCTTCATAAGCTGTTGTTAGAATTTATTTAATATTACGTTCTACACCAGGATCCTTTTCTAAGTAGCTGACAGCTGGTAACTGTGCAGGGGCGGATCTAGCAAAGTTTAGCCAGGGGGGCAGGTAGGGCTTATCTTTCTTATTCTCATTTAAAATGTCTAGCTTTTAATAAATAATTATCCGAATTTTACACCCAAAGTTTTAATCTGATGTAAAATGTATAGAAATCCATTACTGTATACAGTATAGTAACTATTAAGTCTATTAGTAAGCTATAGTACTTTTTCCTTTGGGAAGGTACCATCTGTGCAGTCTGCAATTCTGTTGAAGAAAGATGTTGAATCTGTTCAATTATTCTTGAAAAATAATTGATTTCTGTGCATTTTTTTCCACACTGCATCAAATTAAGGTTGATTATGTCAATTAAGTATCATGAGGTGGAGCGTGAGGCATGGTTCCCTATGTTTTTTTTTTGGTTTTTTTTGTTGCTGGGAGTTGGAACCCTATTAGTTAGGTTGCTTAATATTTACGCTAATTACTCTTTAAAATACCAGAATAGGGAGGATGGTGTAGGTTCAAGTTTATTAGATTGATCAGTATTGCGAAATTTTTTTTGCATACAGGTATAACAGAATAGCTTTATTGTTGTTGTTTTTTTAAACTTGAGTATGAGCTTATACAAAATGCAGCAAGAAATTAAAAAAACAATTTTATTGATTAAAGAACACTATATCGGATTCATATCGGTATCGGCAGATATCTAAATTTATGATATTGGTATCGGTATCTGTCATAAAAAAGTGGTATCATGCCATCTCTAGTACCTATGGAAACATTTTGGGAGAGGGTTGTGATGCAGCACAGACAAAGGTGTGATCCATCACTGGCTAACACTGATCACATCTTTTGCTTAAGCTATCTGTAAACATTGCATTGCTAGTGCAATGGCAAGAGCGTTATCTGTCATGCTGATCTGTTTAAAGCAGTTGTGGGTGAGCACTGTATAGGAATTTCTTTTACTTAGGTTTTAATCACATTATTTTATTGTATTAACATGTCTGACACTCATACTGAAAGACAAATGGTGGGGGTCTAGTAAGGAAGCAGACAACTCCACAGGAAGGAATCTTTTGTCTCTTCGAGGACTCTGGTAGGTAGCAAGGGAGTGTGAACCTTAAGGTGTGAAACAGCTGTGTACTGCCTTTTGTTCCTGAAGAAGGTATTTAACTGAGAGCCATGCTAGGCTCAGTGAGACTCTGCTGACCCTGCCCCATGGTCATGTAGGCTCTCCATCAAGCTTGGTTGTATGTTGTCTTTGTGTGCTTGGATTAAAGAATGTTAGCTACCGCTCACCGCTCGTCTGCAGGCTTTATTTAAGTGGAAAGCTTCCACAACAGCACTTGCTCTTTTTTGACAACGTGGTTCTTATTGCTATTAACAGATTTTGACAGGTTGCAAAAATCCCAAGAAATCTAAAAAAAGGTTTTGTCCATTAGTCACACAATATAGACAAGCACCCTACTTTCAGTTGAAGCTTATAGTTTAATTTGGCTTTGGTGACCCTAAACTGTCCTTTAGCTATGCTGCTATAACCCAGAGCTGCTGCTCACCTGCCATGATGCACTGAGCAACTCCACTCTCCTTTCTGTCACTTTCCATGCATTTATATGCAACTACTGCATGTGTCTTGTCTGTCCCCTAATTTGTCCTTTTTTCTCTCTCCCCGTCCTCTCCCTCCCTCTGCAGTAGTGATAGCATTTTTGGCCTGATGTGGAGTTACAGGCTCCACCATCCTCCCCCAGGTGTATTGTTTACAGCTGCCCATTCCCAATAAAGTGTGCACTTTTCTACCCTTCTTGTAATGTACCTTTAATAGTAACAGTACTGGATAGATAGATAGACAAACAGACAGACAGTCATTATTGGCATAGTTCATGCCTCGTTGCCAGCGAACTGTTATTAACAATAACTTTATGAGGATAAAGTATACACATTGACCGTCTGTGTAATTAATCCTTTGATTTCTGTGTATAAAATAACATGTTTTGTCCTATTGCAGATATGTTTTCTTGCTTCTGATTGTCTGTTCTCTGCAGTTCATCCTCCTCTTCCCTCCTACCGCTCTTTTTCTCCATCTTTCCATATCAGTCGGCATCAAGCAGATGTGTTCTGCTCAATGTTCTACCTGATATGAGTGCTTTTGTTTTCTTGTCACCATTGCCTTTACAGTGAGACAGTACTCACAGTCTTATAAATACAATTGCATTGAAACCAAATACAGTTACAGCCTTGTAAATTTGAGGACTCTGCACTTATTTGGCTTTATTTCTTTAGTCCCAAGTGTTACTTCTGTATTAACATTTATATATACATATATATATATATATATATATATATATATAGGGATGGGTACCGGTGTCCGGTGCCATGATGGCACCGGTTCTGACATAAACGGTAGTAACCAGACCAAAAAGCAGCGCACATTTCGGTGCTTTATTTCGGTGCTTTTTTTTCCTGGGCTGTGATACAAGTCTAGCCAATCACTTTACGTTTCCGAGGATAGTAGGCGGGTCCAGGTACGTACGTTCTTTTAGAGCAGAGCTACAGATTAAAAATGCCCAAGGCGAAGCGGTCAAAAGTCTGGCTGTACTTCACAGCAAAATATGCAAACTCAGCAGCCTGCAACAAGTGCTTTAAGCTGATACTGTGATACAGTCAAAGGAGGTAACACCTCGAATCCGATGAAACACCTGGCGACGCATAGCGTTTTTTTTTAAAAGCCAAGAAATGCGCTGTATTTGATAGCTTGCTGCGAGACCTCACACCGAGCGCATCTACTGCGGCTGTGGTGCCTGTTATCAGACCTGGAGTTAGCAACATCCCCAAAAACCCGAAGAGGAGAGTCCTGGCCCCTAGCCCTGCCAGTGTAGCGGAAATGATGAGGATGATGATGGCAGCAGCAGCCGTTCTTCTCTGCGTGAGTAGCTTAATGTTGTTCATGTGTAATTTACGTTGAGTAGGCTAACCACGTTATTACATTAATGCATGTAAGGTGAACTAGCAAACATCATCATAGCTACATGCGGCTGTCTTCTTGTTTGATGGCAGATACTCCCTTCACCCTGGCCAAAAAGGCTAAAATGACCAAAGAAAAAGAGGGAAACGGCTAAACATGAGAGGTTTTTGGACAAAGTTTGTATTTTTTCCATTGTTTAAAGACTGCTTCCAGCCAAGAGTGATACCATATATGCCCCATAGCTGCAGAAAAGGCTAACATTGTTATCTTTTTACAAAAACCAGCTGAACATGAGAGGTTTTTGGACCAATTTTGTGTTCTCCATTCTTTAAGCACCGGTTTGAGCACCGGCACCGTTTCAAAAGTACCGGTTTGGCACCGGTATCGGATAAAACCTAAACGATACCCATCCCTATATATATATATAATATCTATCTATCTATCTATCTATCTATCTATCTATCTATCTATCTATCTATCTATCTATCTATCTATCTATGTAGCCACCTGCTACATAGATATCTAGCCTCGTTTCATCTTCAAAGTTCTCACTGATGGAAGGAGGTATTGGCTCAAAATCTCACGATACATGGCCCCATTCATTCTGTCCTTAATACGGATCAGTCGTCCTGTCCCCTTGGCAGAAAAACAGCCCCATAGCATGATGTTTCCACCCCCATGCTTCACAGTAGGTATGGTGTTCTTGGGATGCAACTCAGTATTCTTCTTCCTCCAAACACGACGAGTTGAGTTTATACCAAAAAGTTCTACTTTGGTTTCATCTGACCACATGACATTCTCCCAATCCTCTGCTGTATCATCCATGTGCTCTCTGGCAAACTTCAGACGGGCCTGGACATGCACTGGCTTCAGCAGCGGAACACGTCTGGCACTGCGGGATTTGATTCCCTGCCGTTGTAGTGTGTTACTGATGGTGACCTTTGTTACTTTGGTCCCAGCTCTCTGCAGGTCATTCACCAGGTCCCCCTGTGTGGTTCTGGGATCTTTGCTCACCGTTCTCATGATCATTTTGACCCCACGGGATGAGATCTTGCGTGGAGCCCCAGATCGAGGGAGATTATCAGTGGTCTTGTATGTCTTCCATTTGCTGATGATTGCTCCCACAGTTGATTTTTTCACACCAAGCTGCTTGCCTATTGTAGATTCACTCTTCCCAGTCTGGTGCAGGTCTACAATACTTTTCCTGGTGTCCTTCGAAATCTCTTTGGTCTTGGCCATGGCGGAGTTTGGAGTCTGACTGTTTGAGGCTGTGGACAGGTGTCTTTTATACAGATGATGAGTTCAAACAGGTGCCATTCATACAGGTAACGAGTGGGGGACAGAAAAGCTTCTTACAGAAGACGTTACAGGTCTGTGAGAGCCAGAGATTTTCCTTGTTTGAGGTGACCAAATACTTATTTTCCACCCTGATTTACGAATAAATTCTTTACAAATCCTACCATGTGGATTCATGGATTTTTTTTTCACATTCTGTCTCTCACAGTTGAAGTGTACCTCTGGTGCAAATTACTGACCTCTGTCATCATTTTAAGTGGGGGAACTTGCACAATCGGTGGCTGACTAAATACTTTTTTGCCCCACTGTATATATAACAAAGCACACTCTTGTAGACAACTCACTTTGTGATATTCATAACTCTATTAGCCTAAAAGCATTATCTTTTGCCCCAACAGCAAGTGCTAATGACCTTAGAACCAAAAAACATCCGTGTGTCGTGAGGAAGTGAAAGGATTTCCCATCATATATCTCTACACATTATGTGCTAGAGTGCCTCTTGACATTAAGTCTTCTTGAGAAAGACTTTATCTGTAGTTAAAGCTTGGTACATTTTGCAGAATGGCGGCTGTACGCAGCTGCTCTTGGCCTTTTACACCCACTCTGTCACCCAAGTTTAAATGTCAAGCCAACATTAGCTTGTGAAACCTTGCAAGGATACAACTTGCTGTCAGACAGTCAGACTTCAGCCTCACTTACACACAAATACACACAAACATCACATCACATTTGCACTGTATATATTGTCTTTAAAACAATACCAGACAAAAAACATGAAATACATTTGCATTTAGGGGGTGAATTATGAAGATTTTGGTGATAAATCAAACTACATTTTGAAGTGTAGTTATTAGATTTGTTCTTTAGGTTACCAATGCAAACATGTACACCCACACATCTTGTCCTAGACCAGCCACCTGTCACGGTAAGAGCAGGCAGAAATCATGCGGAACAACAATGCAGGAGCACCATTCCTAAACACACACACACATAAATATATATACAAGGAGAAAGAGTATGAAAACACACACAAAACCACAACACAAACACTGCTTAAAATCACATGTCCTCTGCGCCAGACGAGATGCCTCACCTTGACTTGGCATATCATAAGTCAGCTGGCAAGGCTGGGGGGTCGGGGAGGAGGGGGGAGCGTGTAATGAGGGGCTGGTGAGATGAGGAAGGGAAGGCAGGTAAAGGGTAGAGGAGGCAGGGGAGGAAAAGGGGAGTGGTGGAGCATGATAACCCAATTTGTTAGTGGTGGATAAATAGAGGTCTGGGAGGTAAATCATCACGGGTAGAGCAAATGAAATAAGGATGGAGAGAAGGAAGGAGGGGGAGAAGAAGAGGAGGAATGGGGAGGAATAAACAACCTAAGCTAATGTAAATAATGCCATGCATGCTTGTTGGTGAAAGGCTATATTTCAATATTGAGTATAAAAAAGGCTACAAAGGGGAATTAGAACTCTCTCCAACCGTACTATGACTCATAAATCACTCTAGTGTAGCAGCTGACCTATTTCGAAGACACAGACAAACTTGTTGTCCATTATTTATTGGGTTGAATATTTCTTAGTCAGCTTGGTTTCATTTGTCATTAGCTGTGTGTGTTTGTGATTTACATTTTGTTGTCTGTCCCTCACTATTAATTTAAAGCCCTTTTATACCTGGCTCTAAATTGGAGCTATAAACGATCGATACAGTTTTATCCGGTGGACTGAACATTAAACAGCCTATTTAACAGTTTGCACTCACACTTATTAAGGAATCAATAACAAAATGGAAAGATCTGGATAAAGTCACTCTTTCAACTTTGTCACTGGGTGCTTCCTAATTAGCCTTCCAAAAAACATTGCTCAGCACTTTACACTTTGTTTATTGTTCATCATAGTTGTTTGCCAAAAACCTTTACTGAGAGCACTTTGTTGTGTGGAATTTGCATCCAAATAATGGCTTATAAGGGATGCACTGCTGAATTAAAAAGGACAGGGAATTTACCTCCGGCTAGCGTGCCTCAGAGCATCAGAGAAAATTGACTGTCTCTCCGTCTCTCATCTTTCACACACAAATCCAGCGTATGCCAGGAAATATTAAATATCTACTCAGCTTCAATTTGACATTTCATAAGAGAGTACTGGTCATTCGCAATGACTAGGCCGCTACTGTCCATTCAAGACTGTGATTTATATATTAAGGTTGTAAAAGGGTAGGTACTTGACTTTGACATGTGGATGTAAAGTTATGGAGTTGTGAAAACAAGAGACTATGATACATAGTATTTTGGATCTATTGTCTTTTTGTATATGATATGATCATCATAAAACAAGATGGCGGCGCGCACGGGTGCAGCGGCTCTTAGCTCTCCAGTTTGGTGCTCGTTTTTACTTATAATGTGGATATTTTTGAATGTTTGCAACGCCGCCATCTCTTACAGTCGCCAGAACCTAATTGACCTAGGTTTTAAATATAGTTTGTCCGTTTCTGGTGACTATCAGCGAACACACAACATCCTGGTGGAGATAGCGAGACCGCCAGGGTCACCTTGGATGGTCTGCCCGCCCAGCAAGCGTAGAAGGCGATGGAGGGAAAGAAAGCAGAAGAGGGGATGCCGGTCGGGCTCAGACGCTAGGCTACGCAAACATCCACACCGGCCAGCACTTCCGAGCCTTTTCCTATCGAACGCCAGATCCATCACCCACAAACTAGACGAATTGGAGCTACAGATAGCCAACACAAGCTTTGCACGTAACTGCAGCATTATTCTTATTACGGAGACGTGGCTTCACCCGCTGATTCCCGACGCTGCAGTCGAGTTAGTAGGCCGCACGCTACACCGGCATGACAGAAACAGCAACTCAGGTAAAAGCAGAGGAGGGGAGCTATGTGTTTACGTGCATAACGAGTGGTGTTGTAACAGCAGGATCATTCACACACACTGTTCTCCTGATTTGGAGGTTCTGGCAGTCTCGTGCAGACCTTTTTACATCCCGAGGGAGTTTACAGTAGTTATTGTGATAGCTGTTTATATACCGCCGGATGCTAACGTTAGCACGGCTCTCAGCCTCTTGCTCAACACCATAAACAAACAACAGCTTGCCCACCCCGATGGGGTTTTTATTGTCGCCGGCGACTTTAACAAAGCGTGCCTAAAGACTGTGCTTCCTAAATTTGTCCAGTTTGTGGACTTTGCTACGAGAGAAGAACACACTTTGGACCATGTCTATTCAAACATCAAGCATGCTTTCAGAGCGACACCCCTCCCCCACCTGGCTGGATCTGACCACCTCTGCATGTCCCTCACCCCCACCTACACCCCCCTGCTGAGAAAAACAAAGCCCCAGACAAAGACAATAGGGCTTTGGAGTTGACGTCACGCCGCAATGCATTGTGGGAGTGCGGCACCATTTTCGGGGTCTACGAGTCAAAACAAACACAGTGTGTTGGAACGACGATTACAAGATGCTTAAAAGCAGCTCAAAAGAGAATGGACTGTATAGAGACCGATTGCGTCCAGAGGCGAAGCAGCTGTACTTGCAGAAAATAGCGTGCATTGGAAATGTGGACCCGTATGACATACGAACTTGGAGTAGAAACCCTGAAGACCAAGCGCTATTGACGTAGCCTGATATGTTTCGTACCTTATCTGTGGAGTCAGCGCGTACAAGTCGTCATTCAAACAAAGGTAAGTCAGCTCGAGTACTGCGAGTGAAACGCGTTTGATTTCCCTGCAAACATTCAGATTAGTGCAGCATAAATTCATTCATGAGGGGAAATTACAGTGAGAACATGTGGAGGCTGTTAGGTGGATAACATAGTGAGTTCAGTGCATTGATGTGACATTGTCCTGAAGGATTGTTATTCTTTATGGTTAAAGAAATTGCAATGATTTATTAATGTTTATTATAAATAATTCTAATTATACATCTTGCTTCCATATTTGTATCTTGTGTCACTAAAAATACATTTTATTTTAATTTTATACATTGATTAATGACCTGCAGAATCTCCTTATCATATTAAGTGATTCATAATTGTCACTTTATGCTTTCTCCATCTTGAAAATGATTACATCCTTGCATTACATACTTTAGGTTCATTTTCTGCAGGCAGGTTTCTGACAGAACAGGCAGATTTACACTATAACATGCAACGTTCTATAGATGGACACATAAAGAAATGCATAATTACATGTGTGTGCTGACTTTCTAGACACTTTGTTACATTTATGATAAAGTAGATTAAACACATTTACGTCGGCCTTGGCTCGTAGTTCTTGTCTTTAAATGAACTTTGTGTGTGTTTCAGGTCCTGCACTCTCAAAGACTGAATGAACCAGCATTGCAGCCATGGGTCACTGTGAGCATCACAGGGAAGGTTGAAGCTGCCCACTGCACCTGTATGGCCGGAGTCGCGGAGACCTGCAGCCATGTCGCTGCTCTTCTGTTTAATGTAGAAGCAACAGTGTTGATCTACGGCACAACGACTGTTACAGATGAACCTGCATACTGGGTTTTGCTGGATAATATGACCAAGATACAGCCAGAGGTTGGCCATAAGATAGACTTCTCCTCTTCAGCTGCCTAAAAAAAGGCTCTTGATCAAAACATAAACAGACCATCCGTATTGAAAGGTAAAAGGAGCCGTCCTCAAAAAAGAAAAATCCCACCTGCTACTGTGGAGGAGTTGTCACTGCTATAATGCCATAATGTTTTATCTAGGGGTCTAGATTTATGCTTGTAGTGCACTGCCATGTAAATAATTTGCATTTACTGAATATCTACTGACTGAGTCCCACTGTTCAAAAGTTGAATAAAGAAACAAACTAATTTTTGCCTCTTTTTTTATTAAAACCACTTTATAGAACATCACATCAGTTACAGTGTAGAATCCATGTCCTTTATAGTTTACAAATGACAAAATGTTTACATAAAATCATGTGTTTACATGATATCACCCACTACTAACATTACTTTATTTACTGTATCTTTTGAAAAAATACCACTATTTATACAGCAAAAGACTTAAGAATATTTAACAGGAGCAGGTTTCATTTTCCCTGGTTTTATTATCACACTGTTCACCAAACGCAGCAAACCTTCACCATCTTATCCAGAAGGGTCACCTCTTCACCCTCACATGGAAGAAGTAATCTGATTGGCATGGTGGTATGTTTGAAGCAGGTCCCTTGTGTAGCGCTGGAACCCAGTCCCGATGTTTCATCCATTTCATTGGCTGGTTTGCTGCAATAATGCCAAATAATTAGCAACTCTATAAATAGAAGGTAGTTCTGCAAAATCACTCAATAGGATCTATGTTCTAATTTGTTATGACCTCAGAGCGCATCGAAAATAAAACTAATAGGCTATAAAGAGTGATATGAACATATTTAGAACTTACCGGAATGAAAATGTCTGGAGCACCGACAGATATTTGGAGATGGAAGAGAACTGCACGTCAGCTCGTCTCACAGCTGCTATCCAGGCTGGACGCCTTCGTTTGAGCTGCCTCATGTTGCTTCCAGGTTGGGAAAGAATGAAAAGACAAACCCTTTTCAAGCTTATTCTCTTGCCGGTTGTGCGATCGAACATTGCAGCCGACCACACAGCAAGAACGAACCATGGCTATGCTTTTGCTCCTTTTTCACTTAGACCCCCAAAATGGCGGATCAGGCCAAAATCCTTTCCACGCCCACCCCCGTGACATCACGCTCCAAAGCCCTATAAAAACCTGGCCTGAAGGAGCCCTTTCTCAACTGCAGGACTGCTTCTCAACAACTGTATGGGATTTATTCTCCAGCCACAACCTCCAGGAGTACACGGACACTGTACTCTCGTACATCAGGAACTGTGTTGACAATGTCACTGTCAACAAAAGGGTCAGGGTGTTTCCAAATCAAAAACCCTGGATGAATAGCGAAGTGCAATCCCTCCTAAAAAACACTGCCTTCAAGTCAGGGGACAGGGCTGTGTATAGGGCGGCCAGGGCAGACCTGAGTAGAGGCATCAGGAAAGCTAAGGCTGCCTATAGGAGGAGGATTGAAGATCACTTTGCTGACAACGACCCCAGAAAAATGTGGCAGGGGATCAATCACATTACCAACTACAGAAGCAATAACCAGGCAACATCTAGGACTGATGCCTCACTGGCTGAGGATCTAAACCGTTTCTTCGCCCTCTTTGAGACGACCAGGCCCTCAGCTGTCACACCACTTCCACCCGCCCCCAGCACTGGCACACTAACACTTAGGGAGCACCAAGTGAGGTGTGTTCTAAGGTCAGTGAATCCCAGGAAGGCGGCAGGTCCTGATGGAATACATGGAAAGGTTCTCAGAGCATGTGCTGACGAACTGACCGGAGTCTTCACTAAAATCTTCAACCTTTCCTTGTCATCAAACACCGTCCCGCCCTGCCTCAAAACCTCCACCATCATCCCCATCGCCAAGAAGACAGCTGTGGCCAGCCCAAATGACTACAGGCCTGTTGCACTTACGCCTGTAGTGATGAAGTGCTTTAAGAGACTGGTCTGTCAGCACATCAGGGCCGGTCTGCCTCCCACTCTGGACCCCCACCAATTTGCCTACAGGACAAATCGTTCCACCGAGGACGCTATCACCATAGCGCTCCACACTGCGCTGAGTCACCTGGAGCACCGAGGAAGCTAAAGCTAAAGCTTCCTGGACTTTAGCTCAGCATTCAATCATATCATCCCGGAGATCCTGGTCCAGAAACTGTCTCACCTGGGACTCTCCACCCCCATCTGCCTCTGGATCAAGGACTTCCTGACAAATAGACCACAGTCCGTCAGACTCGGCCCCCACCGGTCCAGCACCATCACACTCAGCACCGGGTCTCCACAAGGATGTGTTTTGAGTCTCCTCCTGTTTACGCTCTACACATCCGACTGCTCCCCTACCCATCTCTCAAACACCATCATAAAGTTCGCGGATGACACCACAGTGGTTGGACTCATCTCAAGGGGGGATGAGTCGGACTACAGAGATGAGGTCAACAGACTGACTGAGTGGTGTTCAGTTAACAACCTCCAACTGAACACCACGAAAACTAAAGAACTTATCTTGGACTTCAGGAAGGGCAGAGCAGACCCGGCCCCACTTTACATTCACGGGAGCTGTGTGGAGAGGGTACACTCCATGAGGTTTCTGGGCGTGCAGATATCTGATGACCTCTCCTGGATTGCAAATACTACAGCGGTGGTTAAAAAGGCCCAGCAGCGTCTCCACTTTCTGAGAGTGCTCAGGAGGAACAACCTGGAGGAGAGGCTGCTGGTGACATTTTACAGAGCCACCATAGAGAGCATCCTAACGTACGGCATAACAACATGGTATGCAGGGTGCTCAGCTGCGGACAGGAAAGCACTGCAGAGGGTCATCAACACAGCCCAGAAGATCACTGGCTGCTCTCTGCCCAGCCTGGAGGTCACTGCAAACTCTCGGTACCTCAGCAGAGCTGGCAATATCATCAAGGACCACTCTCACCCCAGCAACCAACTGTTTGAACTATTACTGTCAGGCCGACGGTACAGGTCACATAAAACCAGGACAAACAGATTCAGGGATAGCTTCTTTCCCAGAGCTATCACCGTAGTAAATAAGCACAAAAACAATTGAACCTATTCCATACCATCACTGTCATTACATTATGCTGCTATTCATACTGTCATTATATTAATGCTGCTATCCTGTATATATTGTACATACTATTGTTTGAGTACTTACGATTGTGTTTTTGTACTTTTTATATTTTACATTTATATTTATTATTGAAACTTGCACCAAGGGAGTGGCACTCCAATTTCGTTGTACTCTATACAATGACAATAAAGGCTATTCTATTCTATTCTATTCTATTCTATTCTATTTGTTTTGGGTAGTTCTTTTTCCTCGTCTTTTGTTCTTTTTTATTTCTTCATGTCTCGTGCCCACATCCAGTAATCAGTGTCCCATGTTGTGTCTCCTTTAACTACATATGTAGTCCTGTCCCTGTGTTTTCTCCCTTCAGTTTCTCATGTTCAGCCCTGCGTGTTATGTCTGTTCAACCCCAGACCCAGTGTCAACTTCACATCTTAGTCTGAATCTCAGTGTGTGTATGTGTCACTTCCTGTTTCATTGTGATAGTTTCCTGTTGCAAGTGTGATGTTCAATTTTGCTTTCCCTGTCTCAGTAGCAGAGTTGGGCAAGTTACTTTGAAAAAGTAATTAATTATAGTTACTAGTTACTTCTTCAAAAAAGTAACTGAGTTAGTAACTGAGTTACAAGATTCTAAAAGTGATTAATTATTTCAAAGTAATTATTGTGTTACTTTTTAAAAAAATGTTTAACCCTCTGGGGTCCAGGGTATAATTGGTCATTTTTGACTACTTTTGATGTTTCCTCTACATTTCACCTTTAAAAACTGTTTACTTTGCCTTGTTTGGTATCATTCTTTTCAGCACAACCTCACGTGTCTGAATTTACAGTTATGTTTTCATTTTGGCATATTGTATTAATATGATTGATCTAAAATCAGACAAAAAACATAAAATCCTAGTAGTTATATTTTTACTGTAACAACCACAAACATGTTTATTGAATCATATTTCATAACTTTATCTGCAAATATAAATTGTCAATTTTTGTTATTTGCAGCCATTTACCTTTTACCCTTTTTTAAACAACCATTTCAAACTATTTGCATAACAATCAGCTGTTCTGTATTCAATAAGATGCCACACAAATTATTTGTGCCACTCCAAAAATTTCTGTCCACTATAAAGGAGAACATCACAGCCTGATACCTGCAGGTCTTTTTTTTTTTTTTTTTTTTTTTTTTTTTTCTAAATGAAAATACCTGCAGGTCTGACAGCAGCAGATGTATCACTCCTCCTGTTCTTTACCTGGAGACAGCAGTCGACTCATTGTTCGGACACACAACACAAAACTATCCACAACACTACAACATATTAACTACACACTCCAAACACGCTAAACGTCACAAATCTCTCACATCTCAAAACTCGTCTCTCTCTCTCTTTTTCCGCTGTCTCTCTCTCTCTCTCTCTCTCTCTCTCGCCATCACTCCTAAAACTTCCCCCTCTTCCTAAACAACCAAATGTCATGTTGCCAAATCATTTTTGATTGGTTGACTTGGTGCATTTTTCCACCAACATGAAAGGGCAGTTTTTTCTTTTTATTTTTTTTGCTCATAAGCAGCGAGTGCTTGTTGGCGCTGTCCTTAGACAGTAAACGTGACGAAACTATTGAGGAAAAAACGCTGTGTATATATTGTTTATGATGACTTTGGTTTTACGTGGCCTATCAACACAATTTAAAAACTGGTATATATCACCTTGTTGGTTTGTCATCTTAAAGTGGTCATGTGTTTGGCTTACCATGACTATTTTATTCTTCCTCAGTCAAACAGCAGCACTCATGCGATTGTTTTGCCCCCTTAGCTCCAGGTGTTGTGCCAAAAAGTGATCGTCAGGCAGAAAGTGATTGCCGTCCGTGGGAGCGCGCGCAGCTGCTCAAAGCTGTAGCGCCCAGATTACTTACGTAGACAGCTACTTCTGTGCAACTGATATAAGATGCAGTAAGCTGAACACAGCTTCAACCGTCTGTTTGTTAAAAAATAGTAACGCGACCGCACTGCAATTTCTTGTTAGTAATGGTAATGGCGTTGTAAGGATAGAAATAGTAATTAGTTCGATTACTTGTTACTGAAAAAAGTAACGACGTTAGTAATGCCATTACTTGTAACGCCGTTGTTCCCATCACTGCTCAGTAGTTATGATCTAGTTCAGCTGTGTTCCCATGTGTCTTCACTTCCGTTAATCACCCTCTTCTGTATATATTGTCTGTGTCTCTCCCAGTTTGTTGCTGTGTTCTCCCTTATTGTAGTTGTAGTTTCCGTTTGTCCAACACTTTGGGTTGTAGTCAGTCTGTAGTCAGTCAGCTGGTTCATTCTGGTTTTGCTTTTTTTGTCAGCTGTGATTTTAAGTTGCTCTCTCTCTGTTGAGTCCTGCCTTCTGGGTCCACTCCCTGCCTCCCTCTCTCCCCTCACAACATGACACTATTTCTGTATTTTTTGTGCAATAAGCTCAGGCTTCAAGTTACTTTTGCATGTTTTTACCTTTGTTGCTACTATGCCAGCGAAGAAGACAGGAAAGGAGGTAGAGAGAACAGGAGGAATTACATCCAAGAATTGGTCTGGATCAGACATAAGGGTCTCTGTAGTGGCCTAGACATATGGCTCACCTACTCCACCAAATGAGCTAAACCAAGCAACAAGCTGAGACCTTTAGCCTTAATATATGGAATCAGGAACCAGGCCCTGATTGTTATTCATGCCTACTGGAGTGCCTACAGCACTGGAGCCCCCCAGGGGTGTGTTCTGAGCCCCCTGCTGTACTCTTTGTACACATATGACTGTGCCACTACCAGCTCCACCACCATCATCAAGTTTGCTGACGACACCGTCTTGGTGGGCCTGATCTCTGATAACAACGAGACGGCCTACCTGAAGGAGATTAGGAATCTGGAGAACTGGTGCCAGAGGAACAACCTCCTTCTAAACGTCAGTAAGACAAAGGAGCTGATAGTGGACTTCAGCACTAAGTAGGAGAGGAACTACCAGACCCCTGTCATCAACGAGTGCCCAGTGGAGAGAGTGGACAGCTTCAAATACCTCGGAGTTCACATCACGCAGGACCTGTCATGGTCCTGTCACATCAACACCGTGGTGAAAAAGGCCCGTCAGCGTCTCTACCACCTCAGACGCTTGAGAGACTTCCAACTGCCCTCCAAGGTGCTCAGGAACTTTTACTCGTGCACCATAGAGAGCATCCTGACGGGAAACATCTTAACCTGGTTCAGAAACAGCACCATGCAGGACAGACGAGCTCTACAGAGGGTTGTGCGGTCAGCTGAGCGCACCATCCGCTCCGAGCTCCCTGACCTGCACTCAATCTATATTTTATCTTATTCTTTCCCAGTTAAAGTTACCCTTCATTCTAATTTGTGTTGTACAGTTATTTCCTTTTTAACCTTAATTTATATTTTATTCCTTCTTAGTAAAATTTACCCTTTTTAATTTTTCATATTTATTTCCTATCTTATTCATAGCCTTTTCCTTTTTTGTTTTCTTTAGGTCACGAGCAGTTGTCCAAGCATTTCACTGCATATCGTACTGTGTATGACTGTGTACGTGACAAATAAAATTTGAATTTGAATTTGAATTTACTGGTTGAAGGCATTAACAGCACTCCAGGAGCACCTGGCAGCATAAATAGAAGGGCTACTAACAACAGGTACTCACCCAAACTGGTTAACATAGAGCAGAGGAATGATGATCATGAAGGATCCCCATAAGGGTATGATGTTGTCAAACTACTGACTGATTAACTGCGTAAGGTAAAGTCCAATTGGACACAGTGGAAATAGAAACTTGGCGACGTCTGTGTAACCTACAACCTATAAGACTGGCTCTATCAGATTCTAGGTATAACATCCGTGGTCTTTGTCTAAAGGACTGCATTCTTGGGAACCACTAAGATTTCCCAGAAGACCTAACCATAAAAAAAAAATACAAAGAAAAAATCACTGTAATTATATGTTGTACAAGTGGTACGCATGTATTTAAAGTTTGTGATGTAAAGGAAAGCACAGTGGGGCATGCACATTTATGTTGATTATATACTGTTAAGGTTCAAATATTGGGGAAGGAGAGTACAAACAACCATGATCCAGAACTTGGTCAAACAATTGATTTTAATGAAATACACGCGTGGGAAGACCAGCTCCGTTCGCAGACAGGGCTGATCTCCGACTTAATCAAAGCATAAACAGTTATTTTATACCATCAGGGCTTAAATTTAATGACGCCCCCTCAACGTCAGATCCATTTCATACATAGGTCAGATCAAAACCACAATGACTTTTAACACAGTTTGAAGAGAACATTGTCTTCGTCTTCATAGCAGATGTTTCCTGTCAAGCTTTCTGATTAGCGCTTCTTCAAAACTGCAGACAATGTTTTGCAGTGAGCGAGCACTTTTGCAAGCCCACAATTACAAGCAAACATGATATGTCACGACCTTACGTGGCCCTCTGTGTCACCTCTCACCTACTAACGCTCACAGTCAAACAGAGGCCACTGTCAACAATTTACTAAAGCTATAGCTGTAATATAAATTGAATAAATGTTTTAACCAACTGATACTACTTAAAACTCAATACAAGAATAGAAGAATATGAACATATAAAAGATAATAAAAATGACCTGATATAAGTGTTTTGTAAGCATGTATTGCAATTCCTTCTATGTTCTAGTTTCCCTCAGCATGTATCACCTGGACAGTCACTCCAGTGAAGCTTAAGTGCTGGTAAAATACTTTTGTTCATCACCACAATACTGTGCTTTAAGCCATGCAACATAGCTATGATATAGAAGATTATAGATGGAGAGACAAAGTACAGTTCCTTAGAAAACTTTGATTTGAAGTTGCGTCATTGTGGGCAGCATAGTGGCACAGTGGTTAGTGTGTGGAGTTTGCATCTTCTCCCCTTATTTGCGTGGGTTCTCCCTTTGTACTCCTGCTTCCTCTCACAGTCCAAAGACATACTTTTAGTGATCAACAGTGTTGGGTAAGTTACTTTAAATTAGTAACTTAGTTACATTACTAGTTACTTCTATCAAAAGGAACTCAGTTACTTCAAGTTACTCGTTACTTTCAGAGTAACTAGTTACTAGGGAAAGTAACTTTGGTTTTACTCAGAATTCTCTTGTTAATGTGTTGCTTCCGTAACTGGATACCCAGCCAGACTGCCAGTCTTCTAGCTTGCTTACTTGCCACAAGTGCACTGTGCCACCTACCAATAGAAAGGAAAAAAATAATGTGCACACTTCCGCGAGAGAAATCCCACGCCTGGACCGTCATTGACCGCCGCATGATTCTAGCCTGCTTTTTACATCCAACACAAAAACTGCAGTCGTGGTGCTTTCGATTGTACTCAGAACTCGGAAATTCTGCCTTCTGAATAGGAAGATGTAGGTAACACCAGACTGAAGATGAGCTGCTTACAGGGCTGGACTGGGACAAAAAAAAATTGTCCCAGGGAATTTGACTAGAGACCGGCCCACCATTATAGGAAAAATCATAAAGCCTTTGAATGAAAACAAACGCTGTTGTGACAGTGATGTACACTGTTCTGATGGTATATATGCATTAATCTATCAATCGTTTGTTGTAAGACTCGGATAATTATTTTTTTAAAAGCGAGAAATTTTAAATGAGAATAAGAAAGAAAAGTATTTCCTTGTGCCCCCCTCTCCCTGTTAATGCCCTACCTGCCCCCCTGGCAACACTTTGCTAGACCCGCCCCTGCACAGTTACCAGCTGTCAGCTACATAAAAAAAGGATCCTGGTGTTATTTGTCTCTCAGAAACAGTTCATAACTTCCCTTCAACTCATTCATGTCACCTAAAAGGTGACATCATGACCAGCAGCTTTACAGCTGTGGCTCCAGCAAACATCAGCTGATAGCAAAAAGTAATATTAAATAAATTCTAACAACAGCTGATCAAGCTTAAACGTGCTGCTGTTGTTTAGCGCGACATCCGCTGGTTTCCTCTTTCTGGCGCAAAGTGGGCGATAAATAAACAAGAGAGAAAAGCCAATCAGCTGATCATTGATCAGTTTCATGATTGAAGTAGAAACAGGAGAGGGAGGGGCAGAGAATGAGAGGAGAAGAGGCAGCTGTGCAGCAAAGACAGAATAACTCCAGCTTTGTGTCTTTTTCATTGTAGCTGAAGTCCGGGACAAAATGTTCCTTTTCACCTCAATACGAAACCCGTAATATTTTCTCTGAATACGAGACGATTCTGTTTTTTACGGGACAGTAGGCAACTCTAATAATTAACCTTATGAACAAAATAAAGTTCAACACCCACCCAGCTGTATAGAAACTCCGTCATGCTAGCTAGCACGCAGTACGAAAAAGTCAGCATAACGAAAATAAACTCCACCTAAACTTGGTTCATATCTGACTCAGATAGACTGCAGGTCATAACTTCTTACCTGAAGTTCAGTTCACCTGACACTCGGACCGGCGGCCGCTTCGGGTCTCTCCTCTTGCCTCCCTTTTCCTTCATCCACCTGCTGGCTTCCACCACTTACTAATGTTATTGAATCTGTGGAAGCTCCGCAATAGCCACCACACGAAGTAACGAATAACGAGCCTATTCAAATCCCAGTAACGAGTAACGCGTTCCTGGTTTTGGCATAACTAGTCACCGTGCTCGTTACCACAATAATAACGTAGTTACTGTAACGCGTTACTTAATAACGCGTTAGTCCCAACACTGGTGATCAATCCAGAGAATGGATTAATTTAACATTGTTAATATGCCTCTAAACTAGTTCTAGAAAATATCAACATTAAAATGATGCAAATGAATAAGATAATGGAAAAATAAGAAATCATATCCCATGCACATCAACCCTTGCAAAAGTCAGTCCAAGGTTTGCACACCTGGATTTCAATAAGGAGATATCATTTGGAAGAACTGAGCAATAATTATTTTGATTGAGAAATTAAACTATTTAGCTTTTAGACTCCCACTGACTCTTCAGGGGAGAACGGAATCCCTACAGTGATAGGATTTCTCCCCGAGTCTAGCAGCTGGAGGTGGTGACAATCCAACACTAAGGCTTGGCTTGAGCTCAGGGTGACTCAGGTGAGGTGGAGATAGGGGAGGAAGTTTTTTGTTAAATGAATGAGAGTGTGAAAGGGGAAAATAACTCAAGAACATGGAGATTTAAAGTACGCAGAATGGAAGCTGATTGGCTCAAAGAAGGTGGGCAAGAAAATGGTTGGACTAGTGATGTAAAGGAAAAAACTAGCAGCTGAACTTATACTTTTGCAAGATCTTTATTTGGTCAGTTTAAACGATTATTAGTGGCAGATCCTCTCAAACTTTCCCAGACTGAATGGTGTCCCTAGCTTGCCATTTTCAAGTATATTGACAGATGGATTGTGGAGCTTAGTCTGAGCTTCATCGTTGAGTCCATCAAACATGGTAAAGTCTTGATTATACTCTGCTGGGGACACAATTATAGACAGTAAACACTATAGCCGATGAGTGTTCTTTGTTATACTCCTTTAAAATTTGCTTGAAGTCCATCACCTGCTTGCACAGTTGGTGTATTGTAATGTAAAGTCCCACCAAATGACTCTGCATCGTCAAAAAACATGGCAGGCATACAGATGTCCCCACAGTCTGATGCCAGAATTTACATTTCCAAAGGGACCCTAGTGGACTTGTTGAAGGGAAGGAATGAAGGCTTGAGAGACTTGTCCTAAACTCCCTCCTGTATTTGGCTGCATTCATCATTCCTTAAGCCTTGACTAGTGTTTCTGTCCATATGGATGAGAAGCAGTGCCACCATACTTCACTGCAGGAATGCTATTAACCAGCCAATGATTAGTTTGCCAGCTCAATGTGTTCTCCTCCCTGTGTGTCAAATGGGGCTCTTTTGTCAAAAGCCACTGGTGTTCAAGATGTATCCAAGGTTTCCTTAAGTAATAGTATCTGGTTGTGGCAATATTAGATGCTAACTCAAGAGTGCTGTTAGAAAAGATCATTACGTTGTAGAACACCTTTCTGACCGAGGACCTTCAGGTTACTTAGCCAGCTCCAGGAGGGGTGCTTGTGTTTCTGTACTCCTTTCATTTCTTCCATTTCTGAATACTTTAGAAACGGTTTTATACGATTGCCCTGACCTATTTTTCCAAGAGAGTTCCCTGGATTTCATCAGTTGGTTTCTTTTCTGACATACAGTTGGAACTGAGGTACCTTATTAAATAATGTTTTGGGCACATGTCATGGATAATAATGTGATCACATGTGAAAGTGCAACAAAAAACCGTCTGAATGAGATTATTAGACATGTTTTAGACTGAGGGCTATTTAAATGCCTATTACAGTTTTTCTCAGTTGCTTTGGTGCATTTCTCACGACAGAATTGATCTCTGCACCACTACTAAGGCTCTTCTCAAAACAATTAGTGCAAACTGCAAAACATGGTGGATAACTTGCAAAAGTGAGTCACTTCATCAAAAAGAAAAGTCAGTTGTTCAAAATAAGTAGTCAATGCTTCAAAAGCAAGTCCCTTAATCAAAACAGATAATATATTCATCAAAAGCAAGTACTTATATCAATCAAAGTGCCAGGGCTGTCACAATTACAAGTCATTACACCAGCACCTTTGGTCACAAAATCAAATGGTTTGAACATGTTCTCATTGTGACGGATTTCTTTGTAGGTGCTTCCCAATGACATGTCAAGTCTGGACAGCATGCATGGCATGTTGAAAACCATAAATTGTAAAGGAAAATCAAGACACTTCATATGCACTCTTGATAATATTTAATTGAAACTGTTCACAGCATTGTATCTACTCTGGTCGAAAGAATCCACGCTTCGTACTGATGTCCACAATTCTTTTATTCCTCTCAAAATCATGGAGCACCGTGAAAACTAGAAACAAGTAAAATAATATCAATAGCACATATGATATTCATCTCAGCCACTTATTTCCTTTCACAAAGTGCACAAGTGTTAAACAAATAACAGCATAATGATTTTTACCGTGTACGCCTTGTAAAACCAGCAGTAGAAAAGTTGTACATTCCGAAAAGTCCGCCGTGTTACCGTTCTGTCTTGTCTCTCCCGCGCACAACTTCTGGTTCCCGCAACTCACAGGAAGTGACTACTTCACAATAATATTTTAACAGAAACATTTCTTATAAGAAGGATATATCACTGGATTCATAGATTATCTTTCCTACTGCAAATGTACACAAGCATGAGAAGCAAATAAAGAAAACAAATAGAAAACAATAACGATCTCAGATTCACTTTGGTGTTGTCATGGCAACCCACACAAACATTTCAGCGTCAGCTACAAGCATTGTGCAACTGGGGAAATACAGTAAATCAAACATTTTACAGCAAACATAAACTCACTTAGACAGTAAACCTTACTGCAGTAGTTATGAAACAAAAAAAACCCTGAAAAACAGACACTGCTGCATATCAATCATTGATATCTAGACGCTCCCGTCTGTCTGCCCACAAATTTGCATCAACATCACAGCGAATGTCAGCTCTATCGATGCATCGGGGAAAGTATCTTCTGGAGTGTCGAATCCACCCTCTGCAGGACTCTGCTGTGATGTCATCACAAGCTGCATCCATAGCTGCTAGCAGGGTCATTTGGGTATGTGGATGCCTGTCATATACCTTCCACCACCAGGTAGAGAAAAACTCCTCAATTGGATTTAGGAATGGACTGTAAGGAGGAAGAAACTCCATAAGCATCCTGTCGTGTGCTGCAAACCACTGCCTGACTACAGCAGAGTGATGGAAGCTAACATTATCCCAAACCACTACATACATTGTCCGATTGTCACCAGGATCATCCCTTTCATTTTGTGGGATTAGGTCCCTATAAAGAGCGTCCAGAAAAGCCAACAGGTGTTGTGTATTGTATGCACCAATACGAGGAATATGGGTGTGAACGCCATTTTCTGAGATTGCTGCACACATTGTAATATTTCCTCCTCGTTGGCCTGGGACATCAATGGTGGCTCTTTCTTCAATGTGATTTCGTCCACGCCGTCTGCCTTTTGCGAGATTGAATCCCGCTTCGTCAAGATATACAGGGAGTGCAGAATTATTAGGCAAGTTGTATTTTTGAGGAATAATTTTATTATTGAACAACAACCATGTTCTCAGTGAACCCAAAAAACTCATTAATATCAAAGCTGAATCTTTTTGGAAGTAGTTTTTAGTTTGTTTTTAGTTTTAGCTATTTTAGGGGGATATCTGTGTGTGCAGGTGACTATTACTGTGCATAATTATTAGGCAACTTAACAAAAAACAAATATATACCCATTTCAATTATTTATTTTTACCAGTGAAACCAATATAACATCTCCACATTCACAAATATACATTTCTGACATTCAAAAACAAAACAAAAACAAATCAGCGACCAATATAGCCACCTTTCTTTGCAAGGACACTCAAAAGCCTGCCATCCATGGATTCTGTCAGTGTTTTGATCTGTTCACCATCAACATTGCGTGCAGCAGCAACCACAGCCTCCCAGACACTGTTCAGAGAGGTGTACTGTTTTCCCTCCTTGTAAATCTCACATTTGATGATGGACCACAGGTTCTCAATGGGGTTCAGATCAGGTGAACAAGGTGGCCATGTCATTAGTTTTTCTTCTTTTATGCCCTTTCTTGCCAGCCATGCTGTGGAGTACTTGGATGCGTGTGATGGAGCATTGTCCTGCATGAAAATCATGTTTTTCTTGAAGGATGCAGACTTCTTCCTGTACCACTGCTTGAAGAAGGTGTCTTCCAGGAACTGGCAGTAGGACTGGGAGTTGAGCTTGACTCCATCCTCAACCCGAAAAGGCCCCACAAGCTCATCTTTGATGATACCAGCCCAAACCAGTACTCCACCTTGCTGGCGTCTGAGTCAGACTGGAGCTCTCTGCCCTTTACCAATCCAGCCACGGGCCCATCCATCTGGCCCATCAAGACTCACTCTCATTTCATCAGTCCATAAAACCTTAGAAAAACCAGTCTTGAGATATTTCTTGGCCCAGTCTTGACGTTTCAGCTTGTGTGTCTTGTTCAGTGGTGGTCGTCTGTCAGCCTTTCTTACCTTGGCCATGTCTCTGAGTATTGCACACCTTGTGCTTTTGGGCACTCCAGTGATGTTGCAGCTCTGAAATATGGCCAAACTGGTGGCAAGTGGCATCTTGGCAGCTGCACGCTTGACTTTTCTCAGTTCATGGGCAGTTATTTTGCACCTTGGTTTTTCCACACGCTTCTTGCAACCCTGTTGACTATTTTGAATGAAACGCTTGATTGGTCGATGATCACGCTTCAGAAGCTTTGCAATTTTGAGACTGCTGCATCCCTCTGCAAGATATCTCACTATTTTTGACTTTTCTGAGCCTGTCAAGTCCTTCTTTTGACCCATTTTGCCAAAGGAAAGGAAGTTGCCTAATAATTATGCACACCTGATATAGGGTGTTGATGTCATTAGACCACACCCCTTCTCATTACAGAGATGCACATCACCTAATATGCTTAATTGGTAGTAGGCTTTCGAGCCTATACAGCTTGGAGTAAGACAACATGCATGAAGAGGATGATGTGGACAAAATACTCATTTGCCTAATAATTCTGCACTCCCTGTACAAACGTGTGCAGGGGTTCCATGGCCTCCAATTCCAGGATACGCTATACAAAGGATGAGAATACAGAAGTCTGTAATGGTGCATTTGACACAACAGATTGTACAGTTTGAATTGTAAATAGGATTACAGTAACATGCATAAATGTAAGTGCAGTACATGGCCTAAACTTTTACAGTAAACAGAGGTACATATGCAAACATGTTTTACCTGTACATACTGGTGACGGAGCTCCTTCACTCGATCACTGTTCCGTTCAAATGGTACTTTGTACAATTGCTTCATGGACACTTCATTCCGTCTGAGGACTCTGTCTATGGTGGAAGTTGATATTGACTGAATATTTCCGAAGATGGTGTCATCTTCTACGACAGTTCTTTGTATTTTTCTCAGTCTCAAAGCGTTGTTTGCAGCCACCATTGCACAAATTCTTTCCTCTTGCTGCGGAGTCAAAAGTGGACCTCTTCCACCTCTTCTAGGTTGTCTGGCAGTCCTTTTTGAGATGCAAATGAAAAAACACAAACATAAATAAGCGCAAACATGCTTACAGTAATTGTTACAGGACTATCCTTCAAAACTCCTTTCTTTACAGCATTACTGTATTGTACCACAGCACACTATGCCACACCTAGGCCAAGTCTGCGCTTCAGTTACAGTACGTCTATATGTAAAGATCTATAAGGTCATGTCCTAATGCAAGTCTCCTGTATGACTATGAAAGTGCAGAGCAAATTAGTTTGTGCTGAATAACTACATTACAGTATGCTCACCTGTTTTCCCAACGAAATGTCTGAATAATAGAACTTACAGTAGTTCTCCCAAAATTTGGCTGCACCCTTCGACCAGCCTCGGCCATTGTGAGGCCATGGTTTATCACATGATCCACAAGTGTTGCCCTGATTTCGTCAGGAACGTGTCTATGTGGTTGGCCTCTTCTTACCTGGTTTTGTCCTCGTCCTCCACCGATCCTCACCCCCTGCTATCAGGATAAACATGCTCCATCATATGATAAAGATGATCACACAGAACAATTTTATACTGAGAGACAAGTTGTTCCAAAATATGCTGGAAAAATAACCCTGCAGCAAAACAGAGTAACAAGTCCCCTCACTGTATCAAGGGTTGTGATTATACCTTTGGTTTGTCAGCTCTCTGTAAGTTTCTTGTCTTTTTTGTGTTCACACATTGCAAAAAACTTAGAAAATGACATTTCCCTCTTCAATAATATGGTGGTCAGAGGAGACTGAATGGCATTTTGACAGCATAGACTAAAGTTTCACCATAGTGAACACAGACAAGATTGACTGACATCTCAGTGTTATTTTCTTTTGTGTGTGTTGAGTCCGAGGCTGTCTGCCTTGGGGAATAAGTGACTTTGTGTCCTGTTGCTGCATTTCTGACATGGGTGATGAAGAAAGCTGGTGGGAGTTCAGCCATTTCCTGTCTTTACCAGTAGGCCAGGCATGGATGCTATAGGTTTGTGGTGCATTTAGAAGAATAAGCAGTGAATTAGAGAGTAAAGGGACAAAGAGAGGTGCTAGGATGTGTGTGTGCGTGTGTCTTTGTATGGGGCCTGGTAAGGGAATATATTACAGTACAGTGAGTACAGTTAACGTAAAGGATTTAATAGCAAGGAAAAGAAAACAGACATACAGAAACCAAAATGTATATATGTCCATACGCATGGACTCAATGGACTACACACAACTGTCCAAACACATGCACTTAAAGTATATTACCTCTGTAACAATAGGGACTGTGATGTTTAACTGAGAAGGGCTACTAAAAAGTATTTTCTACTTTATAGATGAGTCCCAGAGTCCTTAAAAGCAGCTCAGGTACACATTATGAATCACATCAGAAAAAAGCAATCTCTGACTTTTTGCTGAATGTGAAATTTAGATTATGGATGCATAGAAAATCTGGGAGCACAGACAAATAAATAACTTAATAAATAGCTTGCAGCATTTCAATGAAAAATTTAGAAGACTTCCAGCAGATTGAAATAGTGAGTTTAGCATATGCAAGATGCACAATACTAAATGCTCAGTTTCAGACAGAATTTTTACTCTTTACTCACGGATCTGTATGCGGTCAAAGACAATGGCTATATGACTGATATATATGTGACCATGATGGGTCCACCTTAAAAGACAAATGTTCATGTCTTTCTCCAAGCAACTGTGGTTTGCAAATATTTGGTATCTAATTTATTAATGGAGAATCCCATCATAAGTCCCATAATGTTGCTTTCAGTATGAGTTAGTCTGCACAGATGAGCATAACACGTTCACAATGCATCTCTTTAAAGTAGGAAACTTGAGACAGCTGCTTCCTAAGTGGTTGCGTTACAGATATATTCCTGTATAAAAACCATATGCTATTTTCCATTATAAAAAGCTGTCCTGCAACAACTGCTTCATTGTTTGTGCGAAGACATTCTGATCTTCCCATCTATGATTTTTCTGGCTGGCTAATGTGAATTTCTGTTTATGTGAATTGTATGTAAATTGCAACAAATTCCACTGATTTATTGGTGTCAACATTCATATTATTACACAAATATTAACTTCCAGATGGAACCCACTCAATTACAGCCTGATAGCATAATTGCTGTCTTTTTGCCATTTTATCACTTTAACACACTAAGTAACTTCACAGCTTCAAAACAACCATTAAAAAGGAATGAGATTACAAATTCTTTGCGCATTTTCACATTAATTTTATTCATGAGATGGTCTCCAACTACTGTTTTTCCTAGTGTGACTGTAGCATTAATAGCACTTATTAGCAGTAGGGTATATTCTGATTACAGGTTGCACCTCAAGTCAGTATTGGGCAGTTTTTAAAGCAGGTAAGTCCAAGCTAAATAAAAACAAGATTGAGACAAGTCGCAAATAATGTACAGTATGAAGAAAGTGTTGTTGCAAAGACTGGACCTCTGTAGCCAATAACTTTCAAACAAATAGTCAGTGTAGAGAAGCTCCCACGTATGAGGTAAGTTCAACACAATTGTGGAAAAAATATTTTGTAATCTCTTTACAATGATTTTATTTCGTGACACAAAGATTGACACCATAAGATTACAGAGAGGAAAACCATCAAGGATAGAGCATTATATCTGAATATTTTTAATTTAAACTGAAATAAATTTTATGGCCTAGAGATATGACATTGAAGATTTCACAAGATTCAGTATCAAGAAGACCAACTCAAGGCGTAGACTTATGAAATATATCACTAAATACCAACTATCTAAAGCGTTGCCTATAACAAGAAGACACGTACACAAGGTTATTACTCACATCAATATTGATGTGAATACTGTGGTTGAACTCCCAAAGCAATAATGTAGACAAATGTGGGGAAAAAAGAAAAAGGGAAAAAAAGATGGATGAAGTGTTTCAATATCTGCGAGACATTTTTGAACAATAGTGGTCAAGCTACAATCATTCACGAAGGACATCAATGAAATTAGACCCTTCTGGATACAGTAAAATACACACATAATGTTAAGGTTAAACAACACTGTGGAACATCTTTTACAAACATTCAATATGTGTATTCAATCACTTGGCATTGGAAGGATTAAATAAAGGAGGCAAAATCATTATGTGCTGGCTTCAGAACTGCAGCCAGGATGAGGTTTGACACAAGATGCAGATATCATGTTTATCTGTCACCGGGGTTGAACCTTATTGCCTATTCCTCACTCGCTCGAACATATTATCAAAACTGAATCATCCCAGCTCTTTATAGATTGTTCTTGTTCTACCTTGAGACCAGTACGTCTTTGCAGTTTGATACCATCGCACTCAATATTTCATGACTTCATGAGTTACAGGGATAAATTTCTCTCAAAGTCCCAACAGTGTGCTATATCTTCACAATATCTCCTCCCAGATGATTTTTGGCAACAAAGCAACCTAAAGCTTTTAGCACTGCAGCCACATGTTACTGCAGTGCAGAGGCTTGTAAGTCAAAAGCTAAGCTGAATGTTGTAAATTCATTTCTGGTTATGTGGGTCAAGGTAAGGTCATTTCAGATATTTATATGTTATTTCACACAGGCCTGGATGTCGTTAGAGACTCTGTGTGTGTGTGTAGGTGTGTGTGTGTGTGTGTCCAATGACCCACTTCCCTGCAGGGATGGCACGGGTCATTTGTTCTGACCTTTCCTGTATGCACAAGCAAACAAACAGCTACAGACTGATGACATGGCAAACAGCCTCATATTCACCTGTGCACAATAAAATACCTCATTCCAATCACAGCACTGTCTCCTCCAGCGGGAAACCGCGACAGAATATCTTCAGTCTGTTGAGTTTATAAGTGAAAATGAGTCCCAAAATTCAGTAAAAACAGTATGTACTGAACACTTGCCTACAATGTACAACTTCCAGAATAGTCCAACAGAAGAGTGAGAGAAAAGAACAGAGATTGAAAAGTTGTTTTTGTTTCAGTGTTATATGGCTGATGTATTTAAAATGAATCAGTTGTATAAGTTCACCCATCCGCTTAACCTTTTCAGGGTCACGGGGGTGCTGGAGCTTATCCCTAAGGCAAGAGGCAGGATGCACCCTGGACAGGTCGCCAGTCTGTCGTAGGGCGAACACAGCGAGACGGACAACCATTCACACATGGGACATCAATTAACATAACCCCACATGTCTTTGAACTGTGGGAGGAAGCTGAAGTACCCAGGGAGAAAATATTTGTTTGATTGTTTTGGGGCCCCTCTGATGGATCATATGATATATAATAATAAATATTTACTCAAAATTTTGAAAAACAAGGTAAGTTTTGTTCAACACAAGTCAGCTAGAGGGACCCCAAGCACAGTCAAAGATTGATAAATTGCAAGTGATAAACATTCAAATCCCGGGTTTTGTGACCCACCACCATGCTGGCTATTGGTAGGTTTGCTTGATTAAATCGACAACTAGTTTCATTAACAAAGACTCAAAAGCTGTGATTGCACTGCTATAAACTCCGCCTTCCCATAAAGTCAAGGTACAGCACTGCTGAACATTATATGCTTCATAAAATATTAATATCTATTATAAAAGGTACGGTACTGGATGTTATTAAATAATGTGTTTTCATGTTTGTATCTACCAGTAAATTTCTTTCCTAGGGGTATAGCTCTGTATATGTGTGTGTGTGAGAGCGAGATTGTTCATGAAATGTAAAGTTTCAAACACCAAGTATATAAAAGGAATCCCTCTTGACAGCTAAATTTCTTTTCCCTGATTAGCTAAATAAGCCTGAAGGAAAAGATGTTTAAGCAGCTATATTTGGTTGAATTAGAGGAGAGCCTCCTTGGAGAGAAACATTTGTACCTGAAAGTTTAATGTATTCTTTATTTGGAAATAACAAGCTTACAAAGAAAGGCCTATTATACAACTAGCAGAATATACTCGGGCAGTGTAAACAACACAACCTTGGCTGTTATTGATAATGATGCACTGCAGCAACCAGGTGCCATGAACTATGTGACTCTCTCCTTTCTTAGACTACATCACCTGCATACATGTGAGCTTATGCATGAGTGTGTAACGTGATGAAGCAAGAAACCAGAGAGGAAACCAACATATAAACATGGGGGAATGACTGCATATAAAGCAGGGTGGGTGATATCAACTAGCCAACCAAGTGGAAACCTGATGTGAGCAAGCTCAGAAAACATTCAAGGAAGTCTTACACCCAGAAGGCAATGTAGATTAGACGAATCACAACATTTGGAGAAAGCATTAGTCATGTCCCAAAGTGCCCTGCTCGGGAGTGTGGTGTTTTGGTGTGGAGAGTCAGGTATCATGACTGAAATGATAAGTCAGAGATGAATAAGTGTTTGCCATGTGCACCTGGATCTTTCAACCAGCATCCTGTGGGAAGATGAAAGGACGATTGCAGACACCGAGACCAAATGGAGACCATGAGAGTCCAGAAACTGGCCTTGACCATTTAGCATCAGAGCCAAGATTTCTGCTATATTTGTTTGCCAGTTTCTACTTTTAAGGTGGAGATCGAGAGATAGACGTGGAGGATTTCAGGAATTTATAGAGAAAAGTAATTGTGCAAAGCTCTAAGGGGATAGAAAGGAAGGAGAGAGTGGAAAAAAATGAGATGAAGGGCAGACGGAGGTGTGTAGGAGGACTTTGATGGTTGGAGCGACAGCTGTGTACCCGGTGAGTGTCTTTGAAGAACAAGAGGAAGCCTAGAAATAAATGCATTAATTGCAGATGAGGGGGAAAAATGAAAGAAGAACAATGATGATGAAGGCGAAGAGAAACAGATTGTGTTTGTTGACTCAGAATACCTCCAGCTGAGACAGATGAAAGGCTCACAATTATGATGTCAGAGGTTATAAAGACACGCATGTAGATTTGGTGATATTGCCTTCTCGTGCTGATATGTGAAGAGTGATTTTTAGACTTTTTTATGGACTTTTTTACCCACTTTATTAAAATTTATGGTTTTTTTTCTTTTGTATGTGTCAAAACTAATTTGTTCTTACATAAATACCTCAGTAGGCACGCGTAAGAGAGTAGACAGTGAGTTATGCTCAAGACATCGGATAGAGATGGTTCTAAGAAATGCTGAGTAAAAATCTAAAGGAGAATTTCTTTGTGGCAAAATGGCATTGCTGTACTGGCACATGAGATCAGCATGTCATTTTGTCTTTCAACAGCTCTGCTGAGTTAAGCCAGATTTGTCGTAATTACACCAGCACTCTGTTTGAGTCTTTAGGGAGGCCTTGACACCATATAACTTTGATTTGTATATGTGCAGCAGAATTAAAGCTTTTAAAAAAATCTAAACTTTTTACCAAGCTAAATAGAAATTCAGATTTGGCTGGTGATTATACACAGGCAGTTGTTAGTCCCAGTAACAATAGACAGTTGTAGCTCTCTTCCCGTTCATTTATTTGGGGGCTTCAGTGTAACCAAATAAGTACCCAAAGGCATTACCAAGATGCAGCCTGCCAAGTGGGAACACTTGTTCCCTGAAATATTTTTGTAAACTGTACTGTGCAAAAGTATCTGCCTCTTACACAGTTCATAATCACATTATGTGAGCTTGGGTCCTTCAAGTTAGTAACAGCTGATTCTAATACTACTATAACACTCCTACAGACGGATTATTAAATCACAGTGTCTGAATAGATAAATGGAACGGCTTCAGTCTTTTGTTGTGAACTTTGTTTTCTCACTAGGGAAAGCTGTCAGTGTTTCATCAGCCTCAAAATTTCATTTCTGCGACACTGGTGCAGCTTCATCCATCTGTTCTCACAAAGAGAAAAGATGGGAGACGAGGAGGTGAGCAAGCTTTATTGGTATTAAAGACACAAAATGGGGAGAAGTGGAACTCTAAATGGGACCATTCTCTTCCTAACTCATTCGGTAGTTCTTCTCAAAGTTTTTAAAGTGCCTGGATTTGTTATTAGTGTCTACAGTTTTTAAAGCGCAGTCGGCACTTTGACATTTTTAAAAACTCTCTTCCAACAGCATAGGTGCAGCTTTATCTGCTTTTTGGGACTGCACTCTTAAAGACATTGAAACAAGTGGGAATGAAATATCCAAGATGCTCCCAGGTGCTTGCCCACAAGAGGACTATACATCTCAGATGATTTCTTAACCAACCTATCTATAGCCTTAATGCTATATTATATAAATATCTCCAACCCGCTGCATGTCTTCCTCCACATGCTGTTCCCCAAAAGGCGTTCTTTTCTGTCTCTTCACTACACCTCCTTATTCCAGAGGCCCTGCACGTTCCTATCCTTTTTACCACAGACATTACCATACCTTTGATCGCACTCTCGCTACCTTCTTTCTACTTCATTATCAATGCATACATCTTCCTATCTTTTTTTTTTCAAAATATCTTTGTCCTAGTCAGCAGTTAGGAATGTTCATTTAACAATTGCCTTAGATGGAATTATAACATTAAAAGGAGATGGCTTTGAAATGGAAATTGTGCGCATGGGAGACCCTAGTGAGTGCTCCGATGGTCTCCTGGATCCCGATGATGAACACCCGGCTTTCATTCTATCTGACATCAGAAGCGGAGGTGGGCACATGAAGAACAAACGTCCTGGAGAAAGGCAAAGATAAGAAAGATCGACAGACACCCCTGTCCTTGGTTGACAAACAGCTGCATCACCTCTCTTCTTTTATGTGCACTGTGGTTTCGCTTTCATCTGGCTTACAGTTTGATGTGATGGTATTATTTGCTTGTCATTAGAGGAAGAGGAAATTGGGTCTGTCATTAGGTTGATAACACCTCTGCCAGATTAAATGACTGACAAGAAGCACTGGTGGGCTTAGTGGAGGGGGAATAAACCAAGAGTATCAGACTCTGTACCTTACAGAAAGGGAATAAACACAGGAAAAATAGATGAAAAAAGACCAAAATTATATAATAATAATTATATAGCAAATAAAAGTAATATCACTAACATTAGCAAGGAAAAGAGGGTAAGCCCCAAATAAATGGGTAACAATCCCTTCATTCACTATTTCTAGTTGTGTATGTATTTACAAAAATGCACATACTTCTTTTTTCTGTAATAACTACTTCAAATAAAATGACAAAATCGCGATAATTAGCATAATTCCAGACTTATACAGTATGGTGTGAGCTAGGGCTGCACGATTTTGCATAAAATGAGAATCACGATTTTTTGGCTTAGAATTGAGATCACGATTCTCTCACGATTTTCTTTTCCAGTATAAATATGTATTGCACTTATTAACTGGACATCAACTTCGTAACAGTTGAGACTGAACATAAAAACAATAAATAAACATAAAAACAACAAATGTCTCACGTTTTGTTGTTGCCGCAAAATGTTGTACTGCTTGAAATTCCGTCTCCACCGTTGCTCGACTCTGCGTGTATAGAGCAGGTAGTGCAACAATAGAAAAATAGTTGCGGGACGGCACTGTGTAGCGTTTGTCTAGGGTGTTGATCATTTTCCTAAATCCCTCGTTTTGCACAGTGTTGATGGGAGCCATATCTTTGGTCAGGTGATAAGTGATAGCCTCCGTAATTTCTTTGTGCCTGTGGGAGTTCGACGGGTATAGGGAAGCGCTGTATAAGGTTCCCGTTATTGATGTTTGGGTGGTTCCAGTCACTTTCTCATCATCCCTGATGTGCTCTCCGTTGTTTTTTCCCTGCTAATTTTAGCATCACACGGCACAGCTTCTGTATCACGTGGTATAAGGCTCCGCCCTTGTCATTTGTTGAGCAGGAAGAGTGAGCGCTTGTTTTCATGCAGATTACGTCCCGGATCAAAATGCGGTACAGTCGTCGTCGTCTTTTTTTTTTTTTTTTTTAATCGTTGTCATTTGGAAATGAGATCGCACATAAGTATGAATCGAGATCGCGATTTTCTAACGATTAATCGCGCAGCCCTAGTGTGAGCCTCAAAGTTGCTGTGAACTTTATTTTGTTTTCTTACCCCTCTCAGTTCAAGTCCATCATCGTAGCTAGACTGGTGATATTATATTGACAGCGAAACTGAGGGGAGTTTTTTTAATATCTGGAACTTTTCTTTTGGTAAAAACTTCTGGTTTTGCTTTAATTCCATGTCGGCCTCTGCTAGCGGCTGTTAGTCAGCATAAGTGAAACTTTCTTTGAAGTGAAACTAATTGTTGAACTCTGATGCTTAGTGTAACTCTCATCAGAATATAATCAAACTCTTTATCAGAGGGAAAATTAGATTTTTTATGACCCAACAAGGTATAACAAGCCTAACATTAGCTGACATAATGCTAGCTTATAACTAGGGATGGCACGATACCACTTTTTTATGTCCGATACCAATATCATAAATTTGGATATCTCCAATACCGATATGAATCCAATATAGTCAATTTTTTAAACAAAACTGTTTTTATTAATGTCGTGCTGCATTTTGTATGAGTTCATACTCACATTTAAAAAGACAAAACACTCCATAGCGGTAGCGATGGACTCTCCTGAATGTGAACCAAACTCTTTAGCAGCACTGCTTTTTGCAAAGTAAAACTTGAGTCTATCCATTGTACAGTCAGACTTAGTAATGACAATAGACAAACATCCGAGCTCCAGATATCAGTTGTTAACCTTAACGTGGGAATGCTTTCCAAACATTCAGAGATGAACTTACACACCTGCTTGTACTTCTCTGGGATAGCTTACTCAGAGATAAAATGTCTGTTTGGCAGCACGTAGCGAGGCTCCAAATGCTCCATTAAGCATCAAAAATGGACAGTATCCACAACAGAAAGGGGTTGGTCATCGAACACGACAAATTCAACAATTTTCTCCGTTATCAGCTTTGCTCTATTGCTTTCTGGAGGGAGTTTCTCACACCTCTGAATGTTTTCCAAAAGTGTTTGTTGATACGGTACACTTTTCTTCTTCTTAGTATTGGAGGCCTAGATAAGTTTTGTGTACTCCTTTCTGTGGTGTTTCTGTAAGTGTTTAATCATGTTTGTGGTGTTAAAGTTCCCAACACTGCTACCACCAAAATACTTGCACTGCATAACTTACATTCGGCAGTCTTGCTTTTTTCTTCATTCTGAAGTAACTCCACACACAGAACTTTCTGTAAGGATAAAACAGAGATAAAACATAGGTTATGAAGTTTCATACCTAAGTCTGACGGTGCAGACACAAATGAAAGGCTTTCCTCCACAGCACAGGAACACAGAAGAGTTCTCTTTTCCTCCACCTTAGGCATACTATTTATGTGGCAGGTGTCACATTATATTAGGCAGAACGTTGACGCCATGATATTCAAGGTGGTGGGATAACATAGCACCTTCCACAAACCAGCACTCACTCCTATGTATTTTAATGGTAACTCTACGATCTATGATTTTGTTGGAAATTAAACAACAGACTAACCAATGTATATTCACAAATACATTATTCTTTTTTTCTATTAAATAAACTGGAAAAAAATAACTCTACCTTGAAAAAAAGGGGGGGGGGGGGGGGGGGGGGTTAGAAATGACTGAAAGACTAATAGGCTCTGTTTTGAGTTTTGTTCAAAAAAAATGACTTCATATAGGGAAAAATATATATCACATGTGCAGGACACCTTAAACTAGTTTTTTAATTAAGCAGCAAGGCAGAACAAAGTCGGGGCTGTATCAAGACACGAGGACTAAACCCCAATTCAATCAGACCCAGAACTGATCCGGAATTAAAACAGGACTACAACAGTTCAAAATCAGGACTATTGAGGACTTAACCAAGACAGAACCAGAATCAGAACTAGATGATAGTAGCACTAAAAATCATCATAGACCTGCACTACACTTGTTTTTTTAATTCTACCAAAGTACACTATTTAGATTGAGAAAAGTTTATATAATTATTTAGCCTTGTTGTGCAAACAAGCCTGCATAACTTAATAAATGTAGAATTTGAAAAATAGCAAACCTAAAAAGAAACACTAGGTACGAGATACATGAGTAGCTATGATACGGTGATACTTTTGGTAAACAACCATTTGACTAACATGTGTGTCTCACCTGCTCTTCCATCTCTGTTCTGTCCTCATTCTCCTCTCTCTCTCTCTTTGTGCTGACAATCATCAACACTTTACACACTCTTCAGATCAAAACACAAACACTTTTTTAATTGTAACATCAAATCAGACTAAATGTTTATTTTTTTAGATTGATAAATATAAAAAACATATTTGTTAACTTTAAGAGTAAAGAGAGAAACTATCTGTATTTCTTAATTGCAAATGGCACCAAATTGTATTCAAACTGAGCCACACTTATGGAGCTCCACAGTTCTCTTCCTGGTGTTTTGGTTGATATCGCTTGATTTTCCCATTTCAAAGAAACAGGCTCTGTGTTTTGCCTTATATGCATCCACAGCTGTGCCACCAATTTACTCACATGGACTCTACTAACCTATCAGAAGCTTCTTCAGCTCAGAATGGAATCCTCTGGAGTTTTCTTATTAATTAACAATAAACTTAGTGTACATGTACTCCTTAATATGATGAAAGTGATAATAAATAGACAGCTCTGTCTCTCTTTATTCTGACATTTAACTAATTCAAAATATATTTCAATATTTATCTAAAACAAAAGTTTACTCTAAATTGATGTTGTACAGTAAAAATGTTTTATGTTTTCTCCCTAAAGTGTATGTAAATATCTGGTTACAAATGTGAATATCCTGCTGTGTACTGAAATCCCTCCTGTTTTGCATAGAAATATACTGAACAACATACAAATATATAAACATACAATATATAAAATAACATTTACCTGAGTTTTTTCTTTGAAAGAACCCTCGAATGTCCATTCTTATATTTCAGTACATAACTGAAACCGATTTAGTCGGGGAGGGTAAGAACTGAAAATATGAAATAAACACACGTAAGCTAAGGCTCTAAAAAAAATAGCATTTGTTCGGCTTTTCATTTCGCCATTTGTTGACTCACTTGAAGAGCAAGTAATGTAATATTGGTCAAGTGATCAGTTTGATATCAATCTTTCGTGATTCACCGTCATATTTACATTATTTGAATGGTACAAATGATTTGCTTTGGTACCTGGTCAAACTTAAGATCTCCTTAGTATGGCTGGCTCCGTTTCTCCAACAGCGCACTCACAGGCAGCAGCTGCCCCGCCCCCTCGCTCAGTTGCTTAGTGCCTGAGCTCGGATCATACCAATATCAGGGGGGATTCACACACAGTCGTAAATTCCCACGGTGTGCACTATGTGCTTCCAATATTGTGTGGAAGCACATAGTGCAGGCATCTAACTATGAGAAAATTACACTCCAAAAGACCCCGGGTTTCTGACAAAACAACCCGGGCTTAAGCCCAGTAAGCCACCCCCACGCTCCGCCCCTGGCTGAGAAGCTGCATTTTTTTGGTATTTTTTGATTATTAATCTAGTAGTCAATCAGTTTTCACAGTTATTATGTATCAGTAATTTGTCTGAGGACAAATTGCCTATGTTCAAAGTAACTCGTGGAACCTTAAATGAAAAGAATTAAAGTCTCGAGCATGTGCACATGTGTGGCCCCTTTTCTTCATTCATTTTCCAGTAATTAGCGCGAGCTCGTTAATTAAGCCACATGGCACTCAATTATATTTCTCCTTTTAAAGCTGACCCAAACCTGAGGGAAAACATGTTGAGCCGTCTAAGAAACAATGGCCCTGCTGATCTTTGAGTAATTATCAATTACTATGCTAATTCATCACTCACCATCAATCCCTTCACAAAAGCCTCATGCAGCCTGACAAATGTCCATGGTGCTGCTAAGAAACTACAGGACAACTTTAAAAATATAAATAAATAACAGGCACTTTAACTTTGAACTTTCGAACATGGGCTCTGAAATGAAACAATATGAACAAACAGATATGAAGCTGCAGAGCATGAAGAGTTACTGAATACAAGTTGTGCTTTGTTCATAACCAAGGTCAAGTTTTTGTCCTGTTTTCCAAGAAGAGTGCAGAATATTCAAAGTTCTTCTCATTGTGACACATTCGTTTGATTAAATGGCTCCTGCCTGCATGCTGCAAATCACCAAGTCCCACAGACACACCCACTCAAATTAAAATGAACATAAATATACAATCACACACACTGTAGATGCAGTAGATCAAAGCTTTTAATTCACACTCCATAAAACTGGGCCAAAACACATGAAAAGTATTATATTCACAGATGTTCAATTTATGTTTTCAGCTAATAACATGAGACTTTTGTAAAACTGGTAACTGTGTTCATAATTACTGTTCATTTTTTATCATTTTAACAGTAATATATTTTAGATGTAACTGTACATAAAACTAGAATATATGTACATTTAACACATTTTTCAGTAACAATTGTTACAACTGTATACACTTCATATGCATGTGTTGGGTTTTTTTAAAGTCCAGAAAAATGTTATTGGAATTGTAATATGCTATAAAAAGAAAGCTGACACTTGTGAAACTTTATCAGAGGTGTAAGCATCACAGCAGATGCCTTTGTGTCAAAGTAACAGAGCATAAAACACAGAAAAACATGAAGGAGATTTTCCTGGCCTGTCTTTTTATAGCAGATAACCACCTTAAAAATATTCTGCAGTAGAACAAAAACAGAAGAAAACCATAAATCGACACATAAACATTACCTGATTTTTTTTTTTTTCTTTACACTTTTTACTTCATACTGTGTTACATTTCAACTTAACAGTTTCATTGATTAAATTAGCATTACATATTTGTGACAATATTTTACATTTGTGACTCTTAAAAAGATTTAAATGTCATGGTTATTCAGTTACTTTTAATTTCATTTTAGTTATTTTAGTTCTACATATAGTTCATGTTTTTAAAAAATAACAGGAAAATCCTGTGAAACTTGTAACAGTTTACAGTCATGTATAACCAACCTAATTTGTGAGATCAGTACCTTATATGCTGAAGGAACAGGAAAGACTTACAACATCTAACAGGAAGTTCCTAAAAGCTCTTAACTTTTCACAAACTAGTGGTCTATATCTTGGCCATGCTTCTTGGTATTTTTCTGGTAAAGAAGAGCTTTCATCTGATACACACTACAATCTGTTCCCCACAAACTCTTCTTCAGCTCTGACCTCTCATCCTTCTTATGTATTGATAAAAGCACTGCCCATGAAATATCAGGTCCTGTCCACTAGTAATTGATTGTTTGCAGTTTGATAATACGTAAACGTGTAGACTCGCGCTTGTCAGCTGTGCTCTAAAATAAATGCAGCCATAGATTTCCAATTAAAGGTGGGTGGCAGGGCTATTAGTTAGCTCTAAAGGTAGCTGTCAGTGAGTGGAATAAGCCAGGGTCTATAGCCAACATGATAAGGTAGCTCTGAGAGGTGTGTTTATCCTGCTCCGGGCAATCTCATAGTGTGAGACGCAGAATGCAACATGGGCTATTGGGTGATACTGTGATATCTACTTGAAACAACAGTGATCTTTTAACAGTATATATTATATAGTTTCTACCAAGGTATTAAAAAAGGTATCTTAAAATAGTCACACTTTAAATGTGAGAAAATTAGAAAAGAGGGACAATGAAAAGCAGGGACATGACAGGGCTTACTGCACAATATGACAGCATAAGGGCATGACAAAGCAATCTTAACTCAAACTCTATTAACTAGATTTTTTGAAAACATTTATCAACATCTTGAAATCTTTATTGGCTTATGCAGTTTGAGCAACTGAGCAAATCTCTTTCCAAATAAAGACTGAGAGATAGAGTTAAACACTTAGGAAACAGACTGTTAAGTGAACCTCGCGTAAAGTTTATTTTATCAAAATACATATCAAGATGATTTTAAATACATACTGTATGGTGATAGATACATAGAAATAGCTGTAATAATTTTGTGATTTACTAACAGGTGTGCTACCCGGTGTTTTCTTTTTGGACATTATATCAAAAACAAGATTTTTTGTTTGTTTATTTTAAGTTTTCCTTGGGTAGCAATGGTAACATGGTTCAACAGGTTCTGTCCTTGTGTACTATTGAGCACACATAACAAGATGGGTTCTGAGAAAATGTGAAATACATTTTCAAGGTTTGTCTATTAATGAACTACTCACATTTCAATAATGACAAAGATATTAGCTCGAACCCAACTTATAAATAAGGAAAAACCTGCTAGGGCAAGCCAAAGTGTAAGAAGAACCTTCAGTTTCTCTAAAGAGACATTGTATGGAGGTTTACATCTCCTGGAGCCCAGAATTGACAAGCTACAAACTAGCATGGATGGGTATTTGTTGCCCTGAAATAGCCTTTCTGCACATCTCAGTTGTACAGAGATATTATCAGCACTTTTTTAGCCTGTGTGTTAGCTTGAACACGTTTTCCCACTCTCTTGTGACCTCTCACATCAAAATGGCATTTTTATCCCCTTAGGATCCTCTACTTAACTGGATATTCTTCGGTCACTGCACTATTTTTTCGTAAACTTTATAGGGTGCTGAGTGTCAAATGCCACAAAATTAAGTATGGCTAGGATGATATCAGGCTCCAAGAATTGAAAATGTGTGACTTTTCAGAGTTGTTTATTTTGAGATTTAGATGGACAAAGACTAAATATTGTATTGGCGCGCTCCAGTTATGGAGAATTATAGAAAACACTTGGCACAGACTATCATGGTACGATGCTCAAATGAATGTGAAATTTATCATTAGATGGTGATGAGGAAAATTCAGAGACACTGTGTAATAAATAAGTTAAGACAACTTTAGACAAGAACAGTGAGCTAACCATGTAGAATCCGAAAGGAGAAAGTAAGAGATGTGTGTCTGCTATTGGGAGAACAACTGTCCCTGATCAATCTGTTCCTGTGCCCCATTTTTGCATAATAAGGCTCTGCTAGTTTCATGTAAGCCATTCCTCAAAAAAGTGCTCTTTGAGACTTTCAAGAAGCACACTGGAAGCTGTCTGGTTATACCCGAGAAGATGGCCTTGATTGAGCAATCTGCCAAACTTAAGTCAGATGAGGTTTTTGATGTTTGTTATGTGAACATAGACCTAATCTGAATGTTTAAGAATGCCGGAGTGTTTCTTCTTCCTAAAACGGACAGTGAAGGCCACATCAGGTCATGTGTGTTATGATTAACCCTTTAGAACCGAGCAGAGCGGTCCCGCTCCGATTTGCCTAACTATTTTTAAATCCCAGTAGAACTGCAACCACGTAAGCTAGCGCAATAATTTTTTTTGCATATGAAACTGGAGAACTTGTACTTACATATCGCACATGCAGCTTTTCCCAGAGAGATGTTTCCTTCCTCTAATATGTTTGCAGAAATCATGTAAAAAGTGAACAAATAAAAAAAAAAACATAATCCTCAGCCAGACTCTTTATCGATCTGATCAGCCGTACACATCACTTCCTACTTTGATTATGCCTCGTCACGTTGTCACCGTGACCTATCACGTGGACCTGTACAACAACAACAGGAAGTGACGTCATTTCACCCGGGAAATTTAGTTTTTTCTCTCGCTCGTGTATATTGTCGCTTTTTCTAGAAACATACATGTACAAAACACAGAACACACACTTTTTACACACTCAAACACATCCACCCATTACATTATTATGCAGCAACAATCCAGACACACCAAATACTTCACATTGCGTGAAGCTTTGGATCTGATTACCGCCCCTCCTGAATACGGAGCTTCTGGCCATTTGTCGGATCCTGATTCTGCCGACAGTGAGGATGAGGCCGACTTCGTTGAAGGGATTGACCCTTGCCAAGACAAGTATGTATATTGTTTGAAATAAAATAATGTTTTTTATGGAAGAGAAACGTAGGAAAAATTACGTTTGCAGTGCAAAAGAGGAATTTCGCACCGCGACACAATTTTGCCCAAATTACGCACCGTTATATAACTCTCGTGCTTTACAAATTGAACAGATGGTACAATTTCTTTTGTGTATAGTGTTGATAATGTTGAAGAGGAGGGAACTGAAGTCTCCTGCTCAACTGAAGCAGCCCCTACTCCGGAGGGAAGCAGAGGGAGGGGAAGGAGTCGGATGACTTGTCCTCCGGCAAAAAGAGGCAAGCGCTCCAGGTCACTTCCCGGTGATGCAGCTGCCTGGATGAGTGAAAAGGACCCTGACAGCTTGCCTCATTCTCTACCGAATTTCTGTCCAAAAAGAAAGCCAGGTGTGCAGCTGCCATTTTCAGAATGTGTGGACCTTCCATCGCCATCTGAACTATTCAAGATATACTTTGACCATGCTGCTATAAGAACACTGTGTGTCAACACAAACAAAAATGCAGCTAAAAATATTGCTGCAGGCAAAAAATTCACATGGACTGATCTCACAGAGGCTGAACTGTACCATTACATTGGCATAACACTCTACATGGGGGTTCTAAAGCTGCCTAAAATGAGAGCTTTTTGGCGCGTGAATTCGATTTTTCATGTGCAATATCCCTCTGAGGTCATGACCAGAGACCGGTTCCTCACCATCACTTGGAATATTCATATGAGTGACCCTGCGGAAGACACTCTCAATGACAGAAAAAAAGGAACTACAGATTATGACTGCCTGCACAGACTACGTCCCCTGTATGACAGTTTACGTGTATCCTGCAAAGCTGTATACCACCCACAGCAAAACCTCTCTGTGGATGAGCGCATGGTTTCCACTAAAGCCAGAGTTTTCCTGAAGCAATACATAAAAAGCAAGCCAACAAAGTGGGGGATAAAACTTTTTGTGCTATCTGACAACACAGGCTACACAGTGGATTTTAACATTTATACAGGGAGGTCAACTCTGGTAACTGGGAAGGGGCTGTCATTTGATGCTGTGATGGCACTTATAAACAAAAACTACCTGGGAACAGGATATCACATTTATTGTGATAACTTTTATACAAGCCCAGCACTTTTTCACCACCTTTATGATCTGGGGTTTGGAGCATGTGGGACATTTCGGGACACTAGAGTTGGAGTCCCAAAAACCAAACTTAACGCCCTGACAAAAAAATCTCCACGAGGGACAATCAGGTGGATCAGAGAGGGCCCTCTCATTTTTATCAAGTGGATGGACACAAGGGAGGTGAGTGTGTGCTCAACTCTGCACAGTGCCTTCTCAGGAGACACCGTGAAAAGGATGTGCAAGGCTGAAGGACAACACAGAGCAATTGAGGTGCCAGTGCCATCAGCTGTAAAGGACTACAACCGCTTTATGGGAGGAGTTGATCTGTCAGACCAGCTGATTGGCTCCTATTCTTCATGGAGAAAGAGCAGGAAGTGGTATGTGACAGTTCTGCACCACTTTATAGACATTGCTGTCACAAACAGCTACTTGGTCAGCAAGGAGCTCTGTGGCAGACTGGAGCAGCAGCCAATGACGCATCAGGATTTCCAGGAGCAGTTGGTCGCTGAACTCTGTGGGGTGTCCTCACAATCAGGAGCGAAGAGCTACCAACACATCCCAGTTGCCATTGTTGAAGGGGCATCTGGTCAAAACAAAGCCACAAAGGGGCGCCGGAAGTGCAGGCTGTGTGGGAAGTGCACACCCTTCAAGTGTGAGGCATGCAAAGTGGCTCTGTGCGTCATTGTGGACAGGAACTGTCACAGGGCCTATCACACCTCCACTACTGCTGCTGAAGAATGATATTTGACTTTTTTCTCTCTCTAAAAGTAATGTGACACTTAGAACTTTTACTGCACTATTGTAAACTTTTTTTTAAATTATTGTCATGTTGCCAAATTGTGCAAAATATTAATTTATTTATTTATTGGTTATGCTCCACCGGGGCTACTGAACAGCAATATTTGACTGTGCCTTTCTGTATATAAATTCCTGTGACACTTATAAGTACTATTATTGTATTGTACTATTATAAATAGTTCATTTTGATGTTGTATTTTTATTGTCATGTTGTTAAATTGTGCCCAATATGCATTTTATTGATTTTCGTTTTTTACTACTGTTTATAAAAATGATTATATCTCAAAAATGAATTGATGAAAAAACTCCAAATAAATTTTGTGTAGTTTGAAAGGACTTTGTGCAACTTTTTTTCATTTACAATTTTGAGCTATATAGGTTTGATATTTTTGTATCAACAAAAATATGTGAAAAACAAAAAACGTTTTTCAATTTTTTCGTGGTTTATTGCACTTTTTTTTAGCAATTTCTATAGTTACTATGGATTTGTTACACACATATTATTAAAATGTGGGATATAAGGGTTGTATTGATGTATAGTAAGTTAAAATACTCAAAAAAATGGGCCTACAGTATGTAAAAATGTAAACATAAGGTCTGACGGACTTGTTCTATGGTAGGTCTTAAAGGGTTAAATTAACCAGGGCATGTTTGGGATGGGCAAAACAAGACCAAAGTCAAAAATACTTACAGCATCAACAACTAAGTTTCACAAATTACATATCCTTCATCAGACTGCTGTTGTCATGGAAACTATAAGTTTGAAGCATTAACCCATTTCATGAAATCCACACTACCCTCCAAGCTATCTCTCTCTACTACAAACACACACACACACACACACACACACACACACACACACACACACACACACACACACACACGCACACAGCAAAAACTAATCACCACTTTCTTCACAAATCCCTCCTCATAGATCTCTCACTGCTCTCTGGGGACTCTCCACAGCATATTAATCAATGTAATTGAAATAGTTGATTACATCACTTCACGCCTCATCCTAGTTTGAGGGACTTTGTGCGCAGTGAGCATTAAAGATGTAGTAAAAGAACACTGAGATGTTGTAGTGCGTTGCACATATCTGTGGCTGAAAGGCATTAGCACAGATGCCATAAAAAACTGCACTAGACATAATAACTAGAACTGTCTCCACTATATAGCCATTACTCAGAGTTCTTTTAAAGGAAAGTGCAAGGGCATTAATACTCTCACACCTACTCATATCAAAATTTACAACCTTTGTATCTTTAACAAAGGCTTCCAAAACTGGCTTTAGCAGCAAACGCTTGTATAATGCTCATGTGAGCATTATAGCGTGCCATTAGCCCACAGGCAGCATAGATAACAATATGATATTTAAATTTCTTAAAACTATAAGTGATTTCTTTACTATAGGCTATCGCAAAGACCAGATCTATTTAGCTAATCCCTGTCTTCTAAATTAAACTCGACATTGGTTTTCGTTATGCGTACGTTCATGCACCTTTAGAAAGTAACTGTAAATTACAAAGGTAAGACAGTTGAAGGCCATGTTTTCATTCATGTTGTTAGTGTTGTTTATGTGATGACACTCTGCTCTGATCAGTCTCTCCAATTTGATCCAGGCTAGAATATTTCACCAGCTCGTATATATAATGACAGTTGCCAGTGTAATCCATGATTCCCAGATAATGCTCGCTCATACAATGACACGTGGTAATTTTTACAGAAAGGCAAGCAGAGACAATGACATACTCCACAGTTTAAGAAGGGAGACCAGAATAAAGCATTGTGTCACATGATGCCTGTCTTTTATTCTTTTACAACCTTGTGCAATCTATATTCACATCTTCACCACTGTGAAATCTTTATTGTCTAAAAAAATTGTAAAATAAATCTTAAAATATTTAGCATATATTTTTTCTAGTCATTTTATGTTACCTTTTTTCATCATTTTGGTTGCTAGTTTAGTTATTAGTTTAGAATAGATATGATATAATGATTGTATATTTTATATTACCTTTTTAAGTTTTTTTTGTTTTGCACTTGTTGAGGAGTGAAGGATGCTTTAAAAATGTGTGAAAACTTCATGCATGCATCAGATGTGGTAAAAACTTTATTTTTGGTGCAGTGGGCTTGAAAAATGGCTCCACTGAACCTGTCTGTTTCAGACTCGGGTATGATCGTCATGTGCCAAATTTGGCAGCAGGTGCATTCAGAGCATTCAACAGTCATACCCCAACCCTAGAGGAAGTCAGCCATGTTAAACTAAATGCTTAACGCCATTTTTGCCATTTGGAATATACTTGACTCCAACAGAATTAAGCAGAGCAAGTGCAAACTTTGTTGGTGTCATTCAAAATCCTTCGTGCAAAGGCATCAAGATTGTAAAATTCAGAATTTCACTGATATGGCCATAGAGGCACTTTTATTACTCTATATTGGGGAAGTTTGATTATCATAGCATTGTTTTATTTACCATTTACAATGTCTGATTCTTTTTCAAATGTGTTTGTATATTGTTGTTCAGTAGCACTACGTTAGATGTTGAAGAAGGACTATTAGAATAACAAAATATACCTTGACTGAAAGTGAAACTTGCAAGATGAACTGAGCTACCTTAAATTTATTTCACATATTAAAAGCTCTTCTAGTGGCATGTTTGCCGAGCCAAAAACAAACAAACTGAAAGTAATCTCTCTAGTCAAGGTGAAAAGTACTTCACTTTCCCTCTTCAGTTTATCCTCCAATTTGTCTTCCTAATATTGATTTTTGGCTTCATACTATTTTTCAAAGACTGCAGCCACTCAGCCATAACCTCTTGATCTGTAATGTCTCTATGTCCCACAAATACTAAAGTACCTGCTGTGTTTTATACTTATATGCCAAAACAAGGACAAAATAAGGACTGCTTCAATCTTTTTAAAAAGTATACAAGGCAATGTACGTGCATAGTGATTAGGCACTTACGCAAAACATCAGAAATACCAAAAGACCATTTTCCATATCTCATAGTAACAAAGGTTATATGAACATGTTTTGCACACTGAGCATTGCTGCCAGAAAACCAATTTAGCCCACAGCAAACTTGGTAACATGTAAAGGAAGAAAGGTACAAAAAGAGATGTGACTGTGTATTGCATGACTTGTAACCAGCATGCCTACATGTTTTTGAATCCTTCAAATGGACTATTTGTGAGACACATCACTATATCAATGTTTTGCCCTTATTTCATTATAAAGGAACCAAACAGAGATTTTGGCCAGAAATTGCTGTGTTAAAGATGCTCAAATACAAAAATGAAAGCTAGAAAAGATTAAAATAGATCATATAATCTATATAAATCTATATAAATAATTAAAAATAACACCAATAAGTACATCATGTTAATATAAATTTTCCATAGTTAAATCATATTTTGTACTGTATGGGTTTTTTTTTTTTTTTCAAATGAATGAACAAGACTGGATGAGCTTTAAGATGTGAGATTCAAAATTCTGCTTTTGTATAGAAATAGCACCAAAGTTCTTACTAAATGATTTCATCTAATGACAGACCTGCTCAGCAAAACTCCATTGTTTTGCCAGGATTAAGAAGGAAGGAATTTGAAGCTTCGACTTATTAATGGCACTGAAACATTCATTGAGGTAGGAGAGGTTGTTTGGCTTAACAGAAAAGTACAGCTGTGTATCGTCTGCATAGCAATGACAGAAAATTTCTTAGCTGTCTTATATAGGTTGATACTTTATTGTTCCATGAAGTGAAATTACTGTTATTTTCAATAAGGTATCTTTCTATCTATACAGAGTTGTAAAGTTTGTTGGCCATGAGGTAGGAGCCTTTTCCTGTGGGATTCTGTGGTGAAATGAATCTTTTGATTGATGCGCTCCTGTGGTGGGTTTAACACATTATCCAGAGGGTGAAAAGGATTATCCACTATGGTCTGCAACCTAGATCAGTGGTTCCCAAACTTTTTTTGCTGGGCCCCCCTTTGTTTTACACGAAAAACATTTGCCCCCCCCCCATCCCCCGCGCGTGCACGCACTAACACATCCTCCAACCACACACACCCATATTTTGCTTCATTGGGGTTTATTTCACACCTCAAACATTTAGTAAACAATTAAGCAAATACAAGTAACCTGCAATAAATGACAGGTAGTAATAAAATACTATTTTACCCTACGTCCGCAACTACACGGGTATTTTTGAAAACGCAGCTGTTTCGTCCACACGTAAACGGCATTTTGAATCACCGAAAACTGAGAATTTTTAAAACTCCTTTGTGGTGGGGCGTGGTCTGCGGTGCTGTGCGGACGCACCTGCACGGCATCCGCAATCACGCCCGCCGTGTTAAAACACGGGGACTCAGGGGTTGGTGTGGTTGTGGTGTGACGTGAATTAAATAAAGATGGCTCTGAACGTTGCTCCGTGGTCCCGCCGTGCCTTATTCACGCCACATCACAACCACACCAACCCCTGAGTCCCCGTGTTTTTTTCGCGGACGAGGAATACAGAGTTCGTCTGGCAACATCAAAAGTATGTGCCTCTTTTCACGCCATGCTGTGCGCCACATTAATGTTTACATGAGATGAATTGCAGAATGGCAGAGAGAGACGAAATACTGTTACTGTTAATCTGACTATTTTCAAGTTTTACATGCGGTTACTGTCCCTCCATTTACAAAGGCAGAGGCGTCACGGTGTGATTATTTTACATGTAGCTGGTTTTTTTTCTTCTGTGTAATAATATTCAACATTGCTATCAATACATTTTTCAAAAAATGCCTCTCTGTGCAAAATAGGTTTAAAAACATAAACAGCTGTGGGAACAAATCGTGGCAGGATTCGCCTGATATTATTTGTATCCTGCTGTAACTTTATTGTATAAAGAGCAAACATCTCCAAAATGTCAGGAGTAGTTATTTATTACAACAAGTGTTTGTGAACTAAAAATCAAGAATGTGGGATACTGTTTGTCCGTGATTTGAAGAGCCCAGCACGTGCTCCCGACAAAGGGAAAACCAATTCTGCAGGGGAGACCTACCTCGGCACTTGTGCATGTGAAACCAAAGGGAAGATATCCTTCACCATATTTTCTAGTCTTTGGCTTAGAATGAAGTTGGTTTGGAAACATATTCAGCGATGCTTCATCTCCTGCTTTGCGTTTGTGTGGGCGCCCCGTGCTAGCAGTGTCCAAGCGTTTTCTTTTTTTCCTTCTCATACTGCGCCCCCCCTGCCATGACTCTGCACCCCCCCTAGGGGATGGGCCCCACACTTTGGGAAGGTCTGACCTAGATAGGCTCCTCCTTTCTGACACCACAATCAGGGAGTCAGGGCCCATTTGTGTTTCTTGCATTGGTCACTTTGCACACAAACAGGAATGTCATCACTGCTCTTTACCATTTATACAGACACATGAAAAATTAGAGGGAACACTGATCATGTTTACTATCACTGTGTATAGACTATATTAATGCAATCACAACCCGACATTTCCTTATCTTAATAGAGAAACACAGACCATAAATGTGCTTTAATGAAAATTTTCCAAGAACTTAAAAATCAGACAACTTGCTTTTTGTCTTCTGAGCACAGAGCTATTATTATATCAAATCCAGCAATTATGGTCAAGGTCAAGGCCTCTGTGCCCTGATAACATTAAAAATAAAACTGTAAATAATCCTCTTAGACAGAAGTGCCTCAGGAAGAACAAAATAACAGCTAAGTAGAGAGTTAAAGGTTTTTAGAGTAATTAGGGTTATTAGAGGAAATAGGAAGTGATTCAGAGGGGAGATGGGGATATGATGGGCTTTTTTAAGGAGACGGGTTTCAAGCTTAAACAAGATGATGGAGAATGACTTAACTGGCTGACTAGACTAAGGTCATTTAGTACTTTAAAGACGAAACTAAGAATAGAGTGACATTAGATTTCAAATGAGGAGTATACTTTAATCAATGGACACATTTCATCATAACTAAAAAGAAAGACTTCATGAGCGGCCCGGCGCTCTCCTCAACTTAGCGGTTTTCTTTTTATTTTGTGTATTTTTGTTTCACTTTTCCTCCGACATGCAGGAGCACTGCTTGCGGTTCTAAACCACAAAAATCTGCATACCTTCATTGACAATGACTGGGACTCAATTCCCCCAGAGATCTGGAGGGTCACTGACTCTAATTTCACCATACCACCACTGAAATGGCGTAGGCGACGGAGGCACAGGAAACAGAAGCGAGGGAAGAGAGCAGGGCTGAGAGCTTGGCTACGTGCTAACCCACATGGCTATTCCGAGTCTCTTCCTCACCAACTCACGGTCACTAAATAACAAGATGGATGAGCTACGACTGTGGATCACCTCGCGCTGTGGATCACCTCACGCTGTTTGGATTACTGTGTTATGATCATCACAGAGACTTGGCTGGACTCTTTTACCCCAGACACTGCGATTGAGCTAGCGGGAAACGCATACATCTCGGACTCTCTGATCATCTCTCTCTGTCCCTGATCCCTGCTTATAGACCTCTAATTCAAAGGCAAAAAACATCTGTACGAATGTGGACCACCACCACGGCCCTACAAGACTGTTTTGATAACACGAATTGCAGTGTTTTTGCAGAAGGATCAGACTTGGAGGGCCACACATCTGCCGTACTCTCATACATCAGCTTCTATACTGAGAGTGTAACAACAACAAAGACTGTTAAAGTATTCCCAAACCAGAAGCCATGGCTCAACAGTGAGGTGAGAGCCCTACTAAGAGCACGTGACAGCGCCTTCAAATCAGGAGACCAACAAGTCTACAAAGAGGCACGCCAATCTCTGCTTAAAGGCATAAAAGAAGCCAAGCGCAAATACAAACAGCGCATCGAGAAACACTTTAACACAAAGAACTCCAGAAACATGTGGCAGGGGATCAAGACACTCACTGGCTACAAAGACATTTGCACACAAACCAACTCTCCCTACATCACCTTACCTGACACCCTAAACCATTTCTTCGCCCGCTTCGACCAAGAAAACAGGGACACCATCACCAATCCTGCCGTTACAGAGAGGGACGACGCTCCCAACCAGCTGGAGCAGCATCAGGTCAGAGACACACTGTGCAGAGTCAACATGAGGAAAGCAGCTGGTCCTGACAGTGTAGCTGGTAGAGTGCTTAAAGCATGTGCAGATCAACTAGCAGAGGTTTTCACCACCATCTTCAACCTCTCGCTGCTACAGTCTGTAGTACCATCCTGCCTTAAGTCAGCCACCATTGACAGAGGACACCATAATAACAGCTCTTCACACAGCCCTCACACACCTGGACAGTAGTAACACCTATGTTAGAATGCTGTTTGTGGACTTCAGCTCTGCCTTCAATACAGTTCAACCCCACAAACTGGTTAATAAACTAAGCAACTTAGGGCTCAGCCGCTCACTGTGCAGCTGGATATTGGACTTCTTGAGCAACAGACCCCAGAACGTCAGAATGGGAGAGCACAGCTCCTCCACTCTGATTCTGAATGTGGGTGTCCCACAGGGGTGTGTCCTCAGTCCCCTCTTATACTCACTTTTCACACATGACTTCACCAATCCACACCAGTAACACCGTTATAAAATTTGCTGATGACACCACCATCATAGGACTGATCGACAACAACAATGAATCAGCCTACAGAGAGGAGGTTCAGCATCTGAAGCAATGGTGTGACGACAACAACCTGCATCTGAACACAGCCAAGACCAAAGAGATGGTAATCGACTTCAGGAGAACAATGCGATCTGAGCACTCTACTCTCTACATTGATGGGGAGGAGGTAGAAAGGGTAGAAAGCTTTAAGTTCCTCGGAGTCCACATCTCGGCCGACCTTACCTGGTCCACAAACATCTCCCACCAGGTAGGGAAAGCACAACAAAGGCTGTACTTCCTCAGGAAACTACGTCAGGCCCAATTACCCCAAAGACCGCTAGTAAACTTCTACTGCTCCACCATCGAGAGCCTTCTGACTTACTGCTGCACACTCTGGTTCAACTGCTCCACCATCGAGAGCCTTCTGACTTACTGCTGCACACTCTGGTTCAACTGCTGCACCGCGGAGGACAAGAGGAAACTGCAGCGGGTGGTGAGGGCAGCAGAGCGGGCAATCGGCACTTCACTAACTCCCCTCAGAGACATCTGCTGCAGACTTCAGCAGAAAGCCAGCATCATCATTAAAGACCACTCGCACCCTGGACACTCACTCCCCCCCCCCCTTCCCTCTGGTAAACATTACCATCAGGTCAAAGACAAACAGACTCAACAGAAGTTTTTAGCCACAGGCTGTCAAACATGCCCTACCTCCACCCTGATTGGAGGATAACTGCACTGCCAACACTCATGGACATTAAACCTTATTTATAAATCGTATTTGTATTTATACTTCAATGCAACCAACACCCCTACCTCTTTAAACTGTATTTATTATAACCTTATTTAGTATAGTTGGAACAGCATCCCCCCCCACTCAATGTGCAATATCACTGATCACACTGCACCTCTCAATGCACCTGCTAGTTAGATGGCATGTATGTGTATGTATATAGATGTAAGCGTGTATGTGGAAATATGTGTGTGTATGTATGTACAGATGCATATATGTATGTATGTGCGTGTATGTTTGCAGGTATATAACTTGCACATATCTTTCTTGTGTAAATGTAAATTTGTCTGTTATTGTGTAAATACTTACGCTATTGTGTACTTCACACACATGAAGAAATGCCAAACTGCCTTTCAATGTTCTTGTAACAGTTACAATAAAAAGATGGCTCTATTCAAAATATCAAGTTTCATTTGTTTATTATACAGTATAAAATTAAATTGTAAAAACAGAAAGCTTTGCATTTTGTAAAGCAAGCTGAAAAAGAAGGATGTTTTCCATTCATATGCATCAAAGACATAGTGACACGACGGTTTAGGGGATTGATTCCTAAATCCAAAATATAATTCTTTATACTGAAATATTTGTTTATCATGAGCAAAGGCTTTTCTCATAGTTGAACCTACACTGTAGTGTAGTTGTGCTTTTTAACTTCTGTGCAAATCTGTGAAAATCATACATAATGATAGAGGCAGATTATTTTTTTCTGCATGAATCTGTATACCTACCTGTGATTATATTGTTATTCAGACAGTCTTTGATGGCAGCTTTTGGGCCATATGTTGCACAGTGCAAACAGAAAACATGTTGATTTACAAAATATTATTTGCTATCCCCATCAAAACTGCACAGTTCCCTCTTAGCTATGATTTTTAATGCGTAATGAATCATAAAACATCATGTACTTGCAGACAAGAACACTTTGTGATTCATTTCTGTTCTTCTAATTATTTGCTGCTTCTGCTGAATCAATTAAGAAATAATCAACAAAGCAAAGTTCTAGTTTATTTTTACTCCGAGTGATTAAAAAGATTCACAGGGTCTGGGAAGCATTGGTAAATTGCTCCAGCTCACTGACATACATGACAAACTTTTTGCATGCCCACTCACCAGCCTGACTTTCCTTTTCTGTCTGGGTGTAGCATGTTTCTGTTTCTGTGATACTGCTGGAGCAATATGCCACAGGATTCCAAGGCTCCCCACAGAGTTGAAGGACTGCATCCCCAATCCATCACTTCTTGCGTCAGCCAGCACAGCAGTGGGCTTGCTCATATAGTAGTATGCAAGTATTGGTACGGTTGTCAACAGATTCCTCTAATGTGTTCACTTTACTGTGTTGTATGTTACTTCAAGCCTAGAAGCTCATCCACACAGAGGAAGCCTTTACCTGTGTTCTTCTTCAGGACAGCCATTACCCTCTGGAGCAGCAGACATACTGTGTCTATGACATGCTGTGTGTTGTCTTGCAGGTATTCTCTCAGTTTTAGTATTCAATGTTCCATGCTTACCAGGTTTCCTCTGTTGCACACCATTTCAAACACACTCCTCACTAAGACTCATTTCCACAGACAAGGACCTGCTGTAACTTGTTTACAATTGGTCTGCAGATGGCATACGCTATGAGTGGGTGAATTTTAAATTTGTCAGTCGCAATGCTTTAAATTTGTCAGTCGCAATGCTTTAGATTTGTCCTTTGCAGTACAACTTGCCACCAAAAATATCCAGTGAATATTTACAAGCTCCAGTGGACTTCTGGGGGTGAGTAAGTGGGGGTGAGTAAGTGGTAGGTTTCCTCATGAATGATGTTCACATTAGCCTCACGTGGATTTTGAGTCCACCAGCAACTCAGAGGCCCACCGGTCCGATGACCCATGTGCTATGCTCACAACACCAAGAAAGTATGACCACAGCTGCTGTGTTTGCTCTGTGCTTCATTTACTGCTTTCATGTTTGTACATAGTCTAATGTCCAGCTCTGCTGTTTGTGTTGCATTGAATTTTGGAGCAGGGCAAATTAAATGTTTATAATGCCGCATTTTTCCACACTTTCCCAATTTGTAATCCCAATTTTATATTCTCCTTTAAGATTTTCATGGTGTTTGATGTGTTTGTAGTGATTTTAAATAACTTATATGTGGAGCCTCTCTCTATTGCCTCTTTTTACAAAATACATCAGTGTCTTTCTTGTCTGGTCTATGCACTCACAGAAAGAAATATGCAGTGTATTCCCTGTTGTGACAAATTTGATAGAACTTTACATCCACACTTATACTCAGCTATGCAAAAGAACAAGTCAGACATCAATGTTCTCACTTTTCATGGTGTAGAATGCCTGCTTTCTTTAGCTAGCTTAATAGCAATTCTTAATCTCACAAATTCTCAGTTCAGATCTGACTTGCTGAAATAAAGATTTGTCAGGGGAATTATACTAATTATGACACCTCAAATTCAGTCATGACACAGAGTTACTGAGTCCTCATATAGCGCTTATGAGTTTAATGCATGGCAGTGTATAGCACTATAGACTACCTGTTAGAAAGCCCACTGTTTACACATTATTTGCTTGGTTGAAGTGTTGTGGTTTGTTTATAGATAGTGTTTGCGCTGTGGAAATTGATATGTCCTACGTCATTGAACTCACCATATCTATGCTGACGCTCCTTGAATGCACCACTCTGTGCCGTGTGCTGCTAGTCTGCCTTGTAGCTGCTGATAGCCAAGCATTGCTCCTTGTGTCCTCTCATCAGCATTTCGTGGGTTTTGGTTTATTGCTGTGTGTGAATGCCAGAAGGTGGGTTCTGTTTACATGATGTTGCGTATGTCAGATGCTATTGTGTGTATTTGTTCCCTCGTGACTATGCTAATGTGCTAATATGCTATGTAAGCTACTAAGCTAGTTAATGCTAATTATAAATCTTGTGTAATTATTGAAGTTGTTATAGATGTGAGTGTTGAATACAGTTCCTTGTGCTATCTCTGTGCTAGAATAATGTCTGGGCATGTTGAATGTTTTATGTGTGCTGTACTGATAGTTGCCTTATGTATCATTACAACAGACCACAGCTGAATAAATCTCTTAAACTTGGAAGCTGCCTCCGTGTTCTTTAACCGGAACACACCCACCATACCTTGCCGCTCTAAATCAAATCAGCTAAACTCCCGGAGACAACATTCTCTCCATTTTACTACCGATATATAACACTGACTGGCTGCTGTCACTGAGGAAGCTTGCAGATGGAATCCCACACCATTAAGCTCCCAGCGCACAGTTTTTGTGCTGATGTTAATGCCACGGGAAGTTTAAAACTACTTATTGATTCAATGGATCACTGTCGACCATACACCTCAGCATTCATTTGGTTCCCAAGCTACTGTGGTTTCTGAACATTTTCACACTGCAGTAAGACCACTTGATGTTGATGGTGAAAAATCCAGAAGGAAAGAAATATGACAAACTTAGCTGCTTCAATTGTGACATCCCATTATAGTCCCACACTCATTCAGTACGTTCTTTACACCAAGCCACTCCTTCATTAATGCTTGCATGCTTGTAATACAGTGTAAATATTTTTCACAATTTAACTAAATCCCAAACAAGTAAAAGAAGAACTCACGTGAGACATGTGGAGATCTTGAGACATCTAAGTCATCATCTTGAGGGTTGCTAAAAAAAATTGGAAACATGTATTAAGGTGGCCATACTAGAATATTCAATTATCGCTTCTGAATTTTATTTTGCTCTTCTGACGTAATAGTTTTACAATTTAAAAAAAAAAAAACATATCACTGACAGAAATTAATTCATAAATCAATATGTTTATTTAAGGGTCCCTCTCAAAAACCCATGGCAATGGATCAGCAGGAATGATATGTTCGTTAAAAACTTTGTTAGTATGTGCACAAAAATCTCAAAACTATACAAATTTTAAACAGAATTGCAAAAGAAGAAATAGAGACCCCCAACATTATGCACAGTATAAGGCGTTCATGCAATGGCATCTTTTTTCCTGTTTGTTTCATCCTTTCAAAGTTACTTACATTGCAACCATTTATTCTTCATCCAAGGCATGAGCCAAGGTGAACGGTGAGGCCTTGGCAGAGCTATACTTTCAGTGCCGTTTGTCTGTATGTCTGCAAGATTATGCAATAACTCAGCCAAAGGAAGAAACCATTAAATTATGCGTGGATCCAGGTCACTTACTTTAAAATTACAAAACGAGGCACTGGCCTTGGTTGAGGATGTGCTAACAAAAAAGCCAGCTAAGCATAGACGGCACAGTTTTAATTGCAAAAACAAAGCTTTTCCCCTTATCCTGGCAAAAGAAGGGAGTAACATCTGTAGCCATGGTAACAATATACAAAGACACAAATAGCTGCAGGATGGCATGAAAATTAAAAACTTCAAGATTATACAAAAATGTAATTAAGCAGCACTAGAACAAAAATGGCTTTACTTTTTATTGAAATATAGTCTAAAACGTGAAATGCTAAAATTTTAATAAAACTAAAACTTTTTTTACCCCAAAGAACTTAAACTAAATCAGTATAACTTGCTTTAATTATGACTGCTCAAATACAGGCACACAGTATTCTGTACACACTTTTCACATGATTAATTGTGGTTAGGGTTGCCAACCGTCCCTTAAAAAACGGAATCGTCCCGTATTTAGAAACAAAAGTACACGTCCCGTATTGAGCTAATAAGGGACGCACTTTGTCCCGTAATACAGTGAGAATCAAAAGTAGTCTATAAATGTTTATGGAATTAACGCTTTGTTTGAAAACATAATTCCCAGCCCCTCTCCTGCTTTGTGACCAATGAGCTGACAGCACACTTATGACAATTCGAGTATGACAATTCAGATTACCGCTCATCTCATTGGTCGAGGAAAGGTCGCTTGCGGAGAAAATACCGGAAGACAACAGATGACCACAACAAGAAGCATGGCCAACAGGGGAACAAACGCCGACACTGCGGTGCAAGTCTCGGACAACAGTACACCTAAAGCTGGGCAGACACTGTGCGATTTTTTTTCAGTCACGTTATTCAGCTCCTGCTCAAACTGCACGATTGACTCGCAGGGGTTAGAAGTTGGTAGGTCACGATGCAGGTCTTACACTATACCGCCCGATGCTCTGATGCGACCTGAGTGCTCACACTGTGCGTCCATGAAATGAAGGTTATAACAGAAAATCTGTCGCTCTCTCTCTCTCTGTCTGTCTTTCACTCACACAGACACACCACCACCATCAACTTTGCTAAATTGCTTATGAAAAACATTGATCAGGCAGCTGTGATTAAGCAGCAGTGTAGATCCAACTATTTTCACGGTTGTTGTGGTCGTGATAATTTTGTGATGCCACATCGAAAAGGCTCGGATGAGCTTTCCAAAGTTCTACAAGTTGTGCCTCCATCGCTTGTGTCCAGATCACACGCTGCACAGCCGTGCTGCTCCATCTTTTTCACCGACGTTTACGTGTTTGCGCATGTGCAGTGTGAGCGGCTGTGGTGACACCCTCACGAGCGATTGATGATCGGGAGCTGGTCGTGAGGTGTTAATCGCTTCTCGTTACCCCACGTATACTACACGATGCACGATGAAGGCCAAAATCGGGCCGATCACCAAATCGGTCGCACGACTCAAAAATCTTCTCAAAATGGGCCAAAAATCGCACAGTGTGAGCCCAGCATCAGAGCAGCAATGTTTGTTGCTCAGAGAAAGAAAAGAAAAAAAGGCTGCAAAAGTACGGGGAGGAATGGGAAAAGGAAAACACCTGGCTGGAAAAGTGCATGATAACACCTATAAAACGCACTGCACTGTGTGCCGGCGCACTTTTTCCATAGGCATGCTTCTAGTGGTGGGCACATGAAGAACATGAGGGGCGTGAAAGCTCGGGGAACCCTTAACCAATTTCTTGTCCACCAGGCCACGGCAGAAGCAGATATGGTATGTAAACATTGGTTTGTTGTTTTTAAACCCTCTGGTTAAGGTTAATATGGGCATGTGCAGTGAATATCAGCGCTATGTGGCCAGAAGTGTGATAATATAATTTATTTTGTGTAATAGACAACTGCAAGGATAGATGATTATAACAAATAGATGACTAATACATAAAAGTAATACATAGATTAATAATGATGATGAGTTATGATGCGTAATCATGGGAACAAGTGGGTTTACAAACAGGAGCAGCTGATTAGCATTAGAAAAGCTGAAATAATACCTCAACTGAAGCCAATTGTACTAAATGCACTAAATGTGCACAGTTACAAGAATATTTTTCGTTCTATTGCTTTCTATTAATTTATATAATTTTAAGTTAAGCAGGACAGAGTTCTTTTAAAGAAAGATTTACTTATATTCTCAAAAGTTAAGCATGACAGGCTTCTGTTTAAGAAAGAGACCTGTTTTACTGTGTTAATGTTGTCATTTTGAGCTAAAAATAAATGGCTAAATGATCATTTGTTTCCTATATGGTCATATCACAAAGAATATGCATCTGCTTAAATCAAATTCAAGTCAAATGGTTAAAAAATAATTTCACACACAAAAAAAAGAGCTACCACACTGGGAAGGGTGAAGACAACTGGGTTGCCCGGCCCTGGCCACGAGGTGTCCCTTATGGTGGAAAGCACTGCATTTTTTTTTAACACGCAGCATGATGTATAATGTGTGTATTGGTGTGCAACTGTTGGTGAAAACTAGAAACAGAACGTGTTTATACTGATAGTGTCTCTTGTAATTACCAAGCACAAACACACAAACAACAACTTATCCAAAGTTTTAATTACATGACAAATGAGTGTAATTTTCAGAGTCACAGAAGAAAATAAGTGTCTGACTTCTGTAGCTTCATTAATCTTTATAAGCAAAGGTATTGTTTTTATAAACACATATAATTAATACCTTGCTGATAGAAACGCCAGCACTTTGACTCTGACAATTATTTGATGCTGCTTTAAAAATGTTTTCAACCTTAAAATATTGTAAAAACGTAGTATTTTGAAAAAAGAAATCATCTGATTTCAAAGTGCTTTTTTACCAGTACAACCGAAACCTATGTTAAAAAGAGGAGATTTATGAGTTTCTGATGTGACTCCAGACATGCTCCCAAAAGTATGGGGTGAGTTTATGTTAAGAGAATTTTTATTTTAGTTAAATCATTAAAGTATAATCAAGTAGAAACAAGTATGCCTTATAATCAAGTGTTTATATATTTTCACACGGTAAAGCTTACTGTTGAAAAGAACACAATGTATTCCTTGCTTAAGTGTGTGAGATGTTTGACAAAGACAGGACATATACATGCATTCTTTACTTCAGTGTCTGCGATGTCAGATAAGCATGAATACTGCTGTGTCGTTGTTTTTCAGTTTGTGTGCAGAAGTTAGATAGCTAAGACAATGCCTGAGCTCTCCCCTCTTCAGTTGAAAGAGGAAGTATTATATAACCCATTTTGCCTTATAAATAAAGCGAGTAAACGGTGCTCGGTGTGTTAGTCTGCTCAGAGACTCTCACCCGTGCGCACGTCTTTGAAACTCTGAGTCGGTCTGCCAGTGTCTCATTTCTCTCTTACTGTGTTTGAACAAATTGTCAACCCTTGACATTTAATTGGTCCTTCGTAGCCGGAGAACTGACTGTTATTTTAACGTCTAGTTTTCCACAGACGGTCTCCATCGGATCCTGACGTCGTGACGCCTGCGCTGGAAGAAATCTGATCAGTAAAACGAAAAACCCGGGAACGTGAATTCGATCTCCGGTCAGCGTTCGGCCTTCACGGCTCCAGGACCCGATGAGCACCGGATCTTAAAACGCAGCGCCACAGTAGAGGTGAATATGACACGCATTCCACCAAGCGCTAAAATACGTTGATATTGAGATTTTCCTTTAAGTAGTGTGTAAACCTAGGTACGCCGACAGATCTCAGTGTCCATGCGGGACTAAGAAGACGACAGGCAAGAGCGAAATTCTAGAAAAATCGCTATTAAAAGTTCCGGTCGCTCTGGGAGTGGCTGCAACGGAACAGGTTTCCGGTCACTCAAGAAGAGTGGCTGAAGGTGAAGGTGTTACACAAATAAATAGGCCTACGGAAAATCTCAATAAAAATCATAGAAACGCGCTTTGTTTGTGAGGAGTGAGTTGTTTTTACGACCCAATACGCGGTCGAACCACTTCTCAAACTGTTTTCCTGTGTACACTCACGTATTGGTAAAGGTGGAAAAAAGGGTTGTGCTTCATCACGTAAAATTGATAACCGCTCTCTCAATTAGTGGGAGAGTAGAAGGCTGTTATCGAAAACCCATTCTCACTTTTTCATGCCAAAGAAGGTGTCACAGTTCTGACGTAATTAGTTCAAAATGGGTAACTCTAAAACTAAAGTAAAATTAACAGCAGATGAAGGATGGTTGGAAAAAAACTGTCCAAATGCAGGAAGAGTCAGTGCAAATAGGTGGAGAAATCCACATAAAATTTATTGCCCAGCCTGGCAAGGCAAATGCAATCAAGAATCAATAACTGCTTTAAAGGCTGCTTTACAAAAAGAATTATTTGAGGAAAAGAGCCAAAAGAAAAAAGCAAAACGCTTAGCAGAATGGCACCTTTTCAAGGCGTGGATGGTAGAAAACGATAAACGCATTGCTAAACGTGCCCAAAAGCAGGAAACTAAAGATAAACAGAAAACTGCAGGAGAAGAAAAACCATACCCCCCTCCTTATGCTCTTCAGCCTGCACAGCCTGCAGCAGCTGCACCTAACCTTACGTCAGCACTTCCTGTAAGCTCTCCTCACAAACCTTTTGTTTCAAATCCCTATATGGAGGCCAGACAACAACTTGATCTTATGACTAAGCATGGTCATTCCAAAAAAACAGAAATTGTAGGTCAGTTTCCAATGGTAGCCTTATCTAACCCCAGGTACGGTCAACCCACTGGTCCCCCAGACGCCCAAGGAGTCATACCAGTAGACGGTGAGCCTTTAATTTATGCATTCCGACCCTGGTCTCATAAAGACAGAGAGAATGTACTAAAAGATGTGCCACCCCTTAAAGAAGGCTTCCGGCCGTGGCGAGATGCAGTGGAATTGATCCGTCAGGGGTGGGGTTTAAATGGTCATGAGATTCATCAAGTTTTTCAAGATTTATTAGGTTTAAGTCTTCCTAGAGCTAGAGGTCAATTTACAGGAAATGATTTAAACGGTGACGTGTTGGGGCCAGACACTCCCCAATTAATACAGGAGCTTAATAACTTGTATGGCAGAATAGAAGTTATTTTAGCCCCAAGGCCAGATTATGGAAAGATAGGAGAGTGCAAACAAAAGGAAGGAGAGACAGCATCAGACTATTTGGATCGCCTACGCCCAGTTTTCAGACAAAACTCAGGGCTAAATTATGATGCCGATCCACTGTCTGCTTTTCAACAACAATTAAAAAATGCCTTCCTAAATGGTCTACTGCCTAAGATAAAAGCACATGTAGACAAACACTGGGTCACTCAAAATACAGGAACCTTGCCTGAAGCCCTACAATATGCTGAGCATGCAGTCAAAATTCAAAAACTAAAGATAAACAGAAGGAGTTTTCATGATTGATCCAGAGACAGGCTTTATAGCCTTCTCAGGACAGCAACACACGGCAGGTTTTAAGCAAAGTAGGGGAAAGCAAAAAGCAGGACAAAGAAGAGATAGAAGAGATATGAGATGTTATAACTGTGGTAAAATCGGGCACTTTGCTCGAAACTGTAGAAATGTAAGCCAAGAACAGGAAGGTGGAGATGACAGGCGCAGACGCCGTGATGAATGACTAGCACAAGAAAAGGGAAGTGAAACAAGTGAAGGGGAAGTTTACAACATTGAACAACTGCTGCTAGGCTCAGAAGCAAAGCCCACCGTTATAGTGCACGTTAACGGGGTCCCAATAAAATTCCTTTGCGACACAGGTGCTTGTAAAACTGTCCTAACAGTAGAAGTCCCAAATTTAACCTCTTCAAAAGATACCTTAATCGTGAAATCAGCCTCAGGACATGTGACAAAACAGCATCTAACCGACCCCCTTTTTATGTCACATAGAGATAGTGGCCGTGCCTGCAAAAATCAGTGCATCTATGATCCATCTTGTCCACTAAATTTGTTAGGAAGAGATGCTTTAACAAAATTAAAAATAGGAGTTTTTCCTGAAGAAAGTGGCATGAAAGCCAGACTCCTACTCTCTGAAAGTCAGAGCCAAACTGAAGATATTTTTGTTTGTGAAGGTTTAGGTGAGCCAAATTATTACTGGGCCTTAGATTTACCAAAACTTGAACCATTAGAGGCCAAAGCTAATATGTACTTACCTGAGCACTCACATAGACAGGACCCAGCAAAATATCACAACACCTTGTGGTATAAATATGTCCCAGGTCCAGACAAAATTTATGATCAACAAGTGCACAGACTAGGACCGCAAAAACTAGTCCTACAACACCTGTATGTGACACAGAGTGGTAATGCAGTATGCTCAGTGTTACAGACAGATGCAGTGCAGCGCTTAAATAAGATATGCAACCCTCATGTATCTGTTGCACGCAACGACCAAACGCCTTGGTCTGAGTTAGGCACAGTGCTGAGAAATGTAGAGATGGACAGATATGACAAAATAGAGTGTGAGGACTGGCAAAAAGGCCGTAGAACTGGGTGCATGAGGCTAACGCTGTGTTGGCCGGTGACAGCCACACCAGCCACACATTTAGCCACAACAGAGCAAGATGAATGACAAGTATTAACAATTGAAGCACATCCAGAACTAGAGAAGCTGCCACAAACATTATGGTCTCAAGGACCCACGGATGTAGGCCTAATAAAAGGAGCAGATCCAGTAGTGGTGAAAACTACAACCTCATATAGGCCTGTAAAACCACAATATCCCTTGAGTGCAGAGGCAAAAGAAGGTATCAGACCAGTCATAGCAGAGATGCAAAAAGCAGGTATTCTCGTGAAAACTAATGAAGCCACGTGTAATACACCAATTTTTCCAGTAAAAAAGGCTAATACAGGAAAATATCGCTTAGTTCATGATCTAAGAGCAATAAATGAGGTAACAGAGCAAATACCTCCAGTGGTTGCAAATCCACACACAATTCTAAATCAAGTAACACCAAAAGAACGGTGGTTCTCTGTAATAGACTTGTCCAATGCCTTCTTCTCCGTACCTCTGCACCCTGACTCACAGAAGTTATTCGGATTCACCTTTGACAATCAAAAGTATACTTATACAAGGTTGCCTCAGGGATTCCAGAATAGCCCAACTCTGTATGCAGAGGCTTTGAGAAAATCAATGTCATCTTGTACGCTCCCTGCCCCAGGGCAGTTCTTGTTGTATGTAGATGATATATTGATCACAGGCCATACAAAAGATGAGTGCAAAGAAAACACATTAACAGTTTTGCAACATCTCGCAGAGCAAGGCCATAAAGTGTCACAGCATAAACTGCAATTGTGGAGCCAGGAAGTAACATACCTTGGCCACAAATTGACAGGACAAGGCAGGCAGCTGTTAGAGAGCAGAAAGATAGCAGTCCAAAATGCCCCAAAACCAGTAACTAAACAACAAATGATGAGTTTTTTAGGACTGTGCAATTTCTGTAGATGCTGGATTCCAGAATACGCATTACTAGCTCAACCACTACAGAACCTCATTTATGGTAAAGATCTAGCATTAAAAGACAAAGTACAATGGACTCCAGAAGCAGAAAAAGCTTTCGTTGATTTGAAAATAGCACTGCAGACATGTACCGTCTTAGCATTACCAGACTATGGAAAACCTTTCGTTCTCCATGTTGATGGTGCAGGAGGGTATATGAAAGCAGTCTTAACTCAAGCTTTTGGAGAAAAACAACGTCCATTAGCTTTCTACTCATGCAAACTTGACTCTGTAGCTGCTGGATTACCTACCTGTGTTCAGGCATGCGCAGCAGCAGCAGAGGCAGTTAAAAAATGTGCAGACATTGTTCTAGGACATAAATTGATCATCAAAGTCCCACATGCAGTGACCTCTATTTTGCTCCAAGCGAACCTCTCTTTCCTCACGCATGCAAGACAACTTTCTTATGTGGGGATTCTACTTACACAATCACACATAAAAATAGAGAAGTGTGGCCAGCTAAACCCAAGTACACTTTTGCCGACTTCTCTGGACGGAGAACAACACTGTTGCATTCAAAAATTAGAGGAAGATACAAAACCTCGCACTGATATATACAGCTCCCCCCAGAGCAGTTTCAGTAATGTTTTTGTGGACGGCTCAGCGTCAAAAGACATTCACGGTAGAAATTGTGTGGGTTATGCGGTCACAACTGTTGATAAAGTGATAGAAGCAAAAGCTCTCAGCTCCTCAAACTCTGCTCAAAGCGCAGAACTAACCGCAGTCATCAGAGCATGTACTTTATATAAGGGTCAAAGTGTTAATGTTTATACAGACAGTCAATATGTCTATTCAGCAGTTCATCATTTCGCTAAAATATGGCATAACAGAGGAATGACAACTTCCTCAGGCAACACAGTTCAACATGCAAACCTTCTAAAAAAGCTATTAGAAGTAATAACGTTGCCAAAAGAATTAGCACTATGCAAATGTGCAGCTCATCAAAAGGATGACACAGAAATTACGAGAGGAAATAACTTTGCTGACAAAGCAGCAAAAGCAGCTGCAGAAAAACAAATTGATGTTTTAACAACAGAAACCATAGATCTAATACCTTTAGAAATACTAGCAGATGCACAGAAAACAGCATCGCTGAGTGAACAAAAATCTTGGGTGAAAGATGGAGCAGAATTAAAAGACAACCTTATGATGTGTAATGGCAAACCAGTGCTTCCAAAATCTTTGCATAGAACTGCTGCTTTAGTGACACATGGGAAAACTCATGTGTCATCAGGAGGGATGATTAATATTCTTAATAAACAATTCTATACAAAAAATTTTGAAAGTTCAGCACAAGAGTTTATCAGAACATGTATGATTTGCCAAAGACACAACGCACAGGGAAATCTACGTCCAAAGCGAGGGCATTTCCCTATACCACCGCATCCATTTCACACTGTCCACATGGATTTCATAGAATTAAATGAATCACAATCCTCCAAATATGCACTTGTGATAATTGATGTATTTTCCAAGTGGCCAGAAATATACCCAGTGAAAAAAGCAGATGCAATATCAGTAGCAAAATGTCTATGTAATCATTTTATTCCAACGTACGGTATTCCATCTCTGATAAGATCAGACAATGGCACACATTTTGTAAATGAAGTAATAAGTAAAGTTTCTGAAGCTTTAGGCTTCAGCATAAAACATCACTGTTCTTATCATCCACAAAGTGCAGGATTAGTCGAGAGAACTAACGGCACAATTAAACAAAGGTTGAGGAAATGTATGGAAGAGACTAAAAAACCTTGGCCTGAATGTCTAAGCTTGGTTAAATTATGGATGAGAATAACTCAAGGAACAGGTGGTCTAACGCCATTTGAAATCGTACATGGCAGACATTTTCCACTCCCCATAATGAGTGAGCCAATTAATAAATCTATTGCAGAAACAACAATGGCAGAATGGATGACAAAACTATTTGAGAATAAAGAAGTGAGATTAAGCAATCAACTGCCGAGTGACTTTTCTTCAGTTTCTTGCAGGTTGAACCCCGGTGATTGGATTCTGATTAAAGTCCTCCAGCGGAAAAACTGGAGTGCTCCAAAGTGGGAAGGTCCCTTCCAGGTGCTACTTACCACACCCACAGCGTGTAAGATAGCCGAACGAGTTTCGTGGATTCATCAATCCCACGTGAAGAAAGTGTTTGCACCACAATAAGACGCCGGTTCCCCTGACTCTTACGTGAACCCCTGCTGGAGGACAGGGCTGAACGGGTTTCCCGCCCTGTGCTTCCTCGGCAGTGCTACTCACGTGGGAGCTCGGGTGTGCCTGGTCGCCCTGAAGATCAGATTGACCTATCCCACCGAAGAGCAGAACCAATAATAACACCAGGGACGCCTGAATAAAATCTCAACAAGATGACTGAGGAAAACAACCTGATAAATCCAGAAGAAGAACCAGCTTCAGAATCAATGCTAGCACCAGTTCCAGCCCCAAAGCTGTTGTGCTTGGGCGCTTGTGACATCAAACGAAAACTACTCATGTGCTACATATTCTGTCTAATGGCTATCCTCCTGATGACGACACTCTTTTGGTTGATGCCCAGTGGAACCCACAAGACAGTACCAATTATTCTCCGACCTAAGAGGTGGACCCACGACAACTCGCACCTGAAGGAGATAGACAAAGAACACAACCACCCGTGGCTGAACAATGCATGGTACCGGTATGTCCATGACAGAGTGCACAGAGAAGACAATGCCGCAAACTGCTATGTCTGCTCACATATGCCCACGACAGCACTCCATGCCACAGTGTATGGAAAACCCCCAACCAAGGCTGAAGCACTCTGCATATATGACAAAGCCATTACCGGGACCTGCTCAACACCAGGAAAACCTGTGATGGTGATAGGTGGATCCATAAAGGACCAAAACAGCAACACCAGAGCTAAACGTAGCACAGGCCTCAAGCCCCATGATCCATATCTTGGTTCTGATGTACCAGATGACTTCAAACTCTGGACCAAGAGCCAGAAGGTAATACACGCTTTGTTTCCATGGATAGGAGTAGGGAAACACGCACTACGGATAGAAACCCTGGACTATCGTTTTGGATTATTTTTAAATGCTTCAACCCGCATTAATCAAGGACAGAATGAAGAAATTGATGCAATTCGCATCACTGTCATGCAGCACCGAGTGGCTTTAGACATCATTCTCGCAGAGAAAGGTGGTCTCTGCGTATTGTTTAACACTACATGTTGTACCTACATACCTGATAACATCCATTCATTAAACATGACAAATGCTTTGAAAGTTTTGAAACAACTGAGAGACGCTCAGCAGCAGGACTACGTTACCGATACTCAAGGTTGGTGGGACTGGCTGCTGAGCGGCTCTTGGAAATCTCTACTGATTAAAGGCCTGTTGGCCCTTTTCAGTGTGATGTTACTATTTTGCCTTTTCATTGCTTGTATTATCCCATGTCTGAGAAGCATAATGACAAACATGTTCAAGCGTATGTTAGGAAACCATGTCTTGGCTCAGTCAGTTATGGAGGATCCCTATCGTCAGTATGGTATGCTGAGTGTGGGAGAGAGAGAAGAAAATCTCTATGACAATCTTGACAAGCTTGTTGTTTAATTATTTCACTGAATGACGTGCAAGTTGAAAATGTGACTAACAAGTGACTATGCATTGAGTAAAACATGTGAAATATATTAACATCAGGAGGGAATGTTAAGAGAATTTTTATTTTAGTTAAATCATTAAAGTATAATCAAGTAGAAACAAGTATGCCTTATAATCAAGTGTTTATATATTTTCACACGGTAAAGCTTACTGTTGAAAAGAACACAATGTATTCCTTGCTTAAGTGTGTGAGATGTTTGACAAAGACAGGACATATACATGCATTCTTTACTTCAGTGTCTGCGATGTCAGATAAGCATGAATACTGCTGTGTCGTTGTTTTTCAGTTTGTGTGCAGAAGTTAGATAGCTAAGACAATGCCTGAGCTCTCCCCTCTTCAGTTGAAAGAGGAAGTATTATATAACCCATTTTGCCTTATAAATAAAGCGAGTAAACGGTGCTCGGTGTGTTAGTCTGCTCAGAGACTCTCACCCGTGCGCACGTCTTTGAAACTCTGAGTCGGTCTGCCAGTGTCTCATTTCTCTCTTACTGTGTTTGAACAAATTGTCAACCCTTGACAGTTTAACTATCGTATGAAGAATATGACATGCATCTCGATGAGAAAACACTGGGCACTTGCAAAGATTCCCATATGGAAAAGATATATATAAATCTTATAAAGTTTGTATCTGTCTTGTGTGAAACTTGTATGAAAAGCATACAAGAGTGAAAAGAGATACAGTGGGGCAAAAAAAGTATTTAGTCAGCCACCGATTGTGCAAGTTCCCCCACCTAAAATGATGACAGAGGTCAGTAATTTGCACCAGATGTACACTTCAACTGTGAGAGACAGAATGTGAAAAAAAAGATCCATGAATCCACATGGTAGGATTTGTAAAGAATTTATTCGTAAATCAGGGTGGAAAATAAGTATTTGGTCAATAACAAAAATACAACTCAATACTTTGTAACATAACCTTTGTTGGCAATAACAGAGGTCAAACGTTTACTATAGGTCTTTACCAGGTTTGCACACACAGTAGCTGGTATTTTGGCCCATTCCTCCATGCAGATCTTTTCGAGAGCAGTGATGTTTTGGGGCTGTCGCCGAGCAACACGGACTTTCAACTCCCGCCACAGATTTTCTATGGGGTTGAGGTCTGGAGACTGGCTAGGCCACTCCAGGGCTTTCAAATGCTTCTTACGGAGCCACTCCTTTGTTGCCCGGGCGGTGTGTTTTGGATCATTGTCATGTTGGAAGACCCAGCCTCGTTTCATCTTCAAAGTTCTCACTGATGGAAGGAGGTTTTGGCTCAAAATCTCACGATACATGGCCCCATTCATTCTGTCCTTAACACGGATCAGTCGTCCTGTCCCCTTGGCAGAAAAACAGCCCCATAGCATGATGTTTCCACCCCCATGCTTCACAGTAGGTATGGTGTTCTTGGGATGCAACTCAGTATTCTTCTTCCTCCAAACACGACGAGTTGAGTTTATACCAAAAAGTTCTACTTTGGTTTCATCTGACCACATGACATTCTCCCAATCCTCTGCTGTATCATCCATGTGCTCTCTGGCAAACTTCAGACAGGCCTGGACATGCACCGGCTTCAGCAGCGGAACACGTCTGGCACTGCGGGATTTGATTCCCTGCCGTTGTAGTGTGTTACTGATGGTGACCTTTGTTACTTTGGTCCCAGCTCTCTGCAGGTCATTCACCAGGTCCCCCCGTGTGGTTCTGGGATCTTTGCTCACCGTTCTCATGATCATTTTGACCCCACGGGATGAGATCTTACGTGGAGCCCCAGATCGAGGGAGATTATCAGTGGTCTTGTATGTCTTCCATTTTCTGATGATTGCTCCCACAGTTGATTTTTTCACACCAAGCTGCTTGCCTATTGTAGATTCACTCTTCCCAGTCTGGTGCAGGTCTACAATACTTTTCCTGGTGTCCTTCGAAAGCTCTTTGGTCTTGGCCATGGCGGAGTTTGGAGTCTGACTGTTTGAGGCTGTGGACAGGTGTCTTTTATACAGATGATGAGTTCAAACAGGTGCAATTCATACAGATAACGAGTGGGGGACAGAAAAGCTTCTTACAGAAGACGTTACAGGTCTGTGAGAGCCAGAGATTTTCCTTGTTTGAGGTTACCAAATACTTATTTTCCACCCTAATTTACGAATAAATTCTTTACAAATCCTACCATGTGGATTCATGGATTTTTTTTTCACATTCTGTCTCTCACAGTTGAAGTGTACCTCTGGTGCAAATTACTGACCTCTGTCATCATTTTAAGTGGGGGAACTTGCACAATCGGTGGCTGACTAAATACTTTTTTGACCCACTGTATAAGACCCCTTGAAAAATTATATAAATGAAACTTGTATGTTTTGGATACTTACTAAAACAATATATGAAAGTAATGAGAAAGTGGCCACTTTCATGAGTAAATCATACAAGCCTTATATGATTCAATATATGAAGTAGGCCACATCTTATGCAAGTCTCTTATAAGTTTTTTCTATTTCTTTTCCATATGGGTTGTAAGTGTTGTATGTAAAACTGTCAGGACCCGGGCTCTCCAGTGGATTCTATTTCTCTGTTCATTTCTCTCTCTCTTTGCTTTGTGTTCAAAGTCATCTGTGGACGGGACTCCTCCTGAGTCTCACCCAACTCACCTGTGGCTGGTCCCCACCTGTTGAAGATAAGCAATCATGGGCTCTTACTTAAGGTGTGGATAGACTCATTGATCTATTTTGGTAGTGAAACCCTGGCTCCTACATCTCTGTCATCTCCACAAGTGATTTCTCATTCACTCGACATGTCTGGAGACATGTCGAGTGAATGAGATCGGATTGTGTGGAGTGGCTGCTGGTTTGGTTTGCAAGTTGGAATCCCTCCAAGGTGATCCCCTCGAGCCCCCTTGGAACCACCTCCCTTCCTGGGTGTTTTCTCACCTGTCTTTGTTTCCCAAAAATCGTCTATCTGTACATGAACACTTTGAGCTGCCTTTGTGAGCCCTGCCTACTCACCCAGTGCCTGACGAGACAAAAACTTTATATTCAGCCATGTATTTTAAAATTTACTACAATTTTCTGTGTTCATTACTTTAAACAAAACATAACCTTTTGAAACCAGATTATTGTTTTTGACAGAACCTGACACAAGTTAACAAATGTGTATTTGCATTTATTTTGTATTTACTTATTTATATTACTTACTCGGGTTTACTAAGAGCATTGTTATGCAAAGATCCAACGAGCCAGAAAAGAAAAAAACAAATGGAATTCCCAATCCATCCAAAAAATCCAGCTCCAGTTTTGGCAATCTGTGTATCTGTGCCAGTGTGTTGCACACATAGGGTTTATGGATGCAGGCCACTAACCAAACTCCTAAGCCTTCTTATGGGCTAAATAAATATAACAAATAGGGTAGTTTCTGGCTACAGAAGATCAAGATGGAGTTACCATAAGACTAAGCTGGAGTTTTAAAATAGGATCACTTTTCAAAGAAATGTCTTCAAGCATTACTTCGGCACACCCAACAAATAATCCTTGTCCTCAATTCCTCCAACATCTTCAATTTCATAATTGCACGAGCAATCAAAATCTTAAGTGTCTCAACAGCAAATTATTGCTGCAAAAACAAGATGATTTGAGAATAACAACAGCAGTATTTTAGCAGGTGTGGTGGATGAGCGCACTCTAATTAGGGCAGGACACCAGGAGATTGATGTGGAGACAGATTGAGCCACCTGTTCGTTTCCTCAAAATTTCCCATCTCCAGTCCTTCTCAGCATCCCCTCTGCAATCACAGGCAAGGTTAAGATATTCAACTCTAATGAAAATCAGAAAGCTGACAACACGTCAAGCTGTATTTTATCAAGCTGTGTCATATTCCATCATATCAGCATAAAATCAACTGTTTTTTGACCTTTCTGGCACTGCTACAGCACGACTTAAAAAATTAGACTTAAACTGGGGGAAACTGAGTTAGTGAGTGTATTATTTTAACTGCGGAGAAAAAATAACCTTGTCTGTTTTGACTGAAGGCAAGGAATAAAAAAAAATGTCAATATTATTAGAATAATGTTCCCAAAGGTTAAACTTTTCAGTGAAGAAAAGAACAGGTAACACTATAGCAAACAGCTCGATAACACTATGTTTAGTAACATAACCTTAGCTTAGCAGAGTCATATATGATAATGAATGAAAGTGTCACCAGCACCACCATCGTTACACTGACGGTTCTCTCTTACATTTCACAGAAGAGGTGGCCCAATAATGCAGGTGGTGAAAATTAAACTGTCACTCACGTAACACACACAGAGATTCATAGTTACACGTTTTATAAAAATAAAAAAATAAAAAGATGACAGACTACTGCAAAAACATGCTAGTTGTTTTGATGGCTTTTGAGTAATGGGAGTGGATTTTGAACTGCTGAATCCCAGGAGTGGGCACTGTACTCAGTACAACTAGGCTGCTTTGCTAGCTAGGTGAAGTAATAGTAAACTTCAAAGTAAACACAAGAAATAATGTGATGCTAATAGAAGTTTGATCATTCAAATGTTTCCCACCCATATTTACATTTACAGAAGGCTAAACTAGTTAATCATTGATCTTTATATTTAATCATTATTATCTGCTCCACTAACCACTGTCTTTCCTTAGCTTTTCCTCTCCTACTTTTATTTTTTATTCATTTATCTTTTTTCCCCCACTGCAAATGTTTCACATATCCACTGCAATAACTTAAAGTTTGTGAGTGCTTTGAAGGCCCTCCAATGCCCTGGGCCCTGAAGCACTTGCCTGCCTCACCTGGTGTCAGTGAGCACCTCTGGTTCATGTTTTAAAGCTGATCATACATATCAAACTGATGGTAAATATATATATATATGTATGTATGTATATATATATATATATATATATATATATATATATATATAGACACGCACGCACACATTTGTGCTGTCCAAATTAACGCGTTAACACAAATTGATCCGCCATCACCGTCAACTTGGTCAACGTAATTAACGCATCTGGACTGCAAAATGGCTCAAAATCCCTGAAATGTGTCCGACAACGTATTTCGGGCAGTTTGTCCAAGTAGAGTTACCTTCGCACATGTGCAAATGGGCAGTTGATCTGGTAGTGACGGGCAGCTGAATCAATCAACTCATTATGGAAGATGATAAATGCACATCTGCCCTCTAGATGGGAAATTTGAGTATTAAAAAAAAACAATAGTCAGCCGACAAAGTATTATCCACATTGTGCAGGAACGAATTTTCTTTTCACCAAAGCACTTCCAGCTTAAAATATCACATTGAGGCGAAGCATACGCTAGTCGGGGATGCTGCTAGGACTTTGGCTAACGTGTCACCCAGCTTGCGACAAACCACTCGCAGAGCATCGGGGACTCAGTAAGTCTACCTCGGAAATATTGACTGACACAATTGCCAAGCGGATTGCAAAAAACTGAAGACCTATTAATATCATTGAGAACACGCACTTTAAATAGCTTTGGTTCCTTGTTTCAAGTGCCCCCCCCCCAAGAGTGACAGAGAGAGTGGATAAATGTTTACGTTGTTTTTTCTTAATATGAATGTTCAAGATGTTCAATAAACATGTTAAGTGCGTATATTTTCCCTTTTTTCTCGAGTCTGTTTGCTCATGCAAAATGAAATGCGATTAATATACAGTAATACATGGTTGACATCAAGCTTTATGCCAAGAGTGAACAAGACATCGATTCACTGATCCACATCACCAGAATATACAGCAATGACATCAGGATGTCATTCGGACTGGAGAAGTGTAGTCGGATGATAACAAAGAGAGGGAAGGTAGTCAGAACGGAGGGGCTCAAACTACCAGAAGGCAACATTGCAGACATAGAGGACAGCTACAAGTACCTGGGGATCCCGCAGGCAAATGGAAACCATGAAGAGGCCACTAGGAAAGCTGCAACCACCAAGTACCTGCAGAGGATCAGGCAAGTCCTGAGGAGTCAGCTGAATGGTAAAAACAAGATCCAGCTATCAACAACTACACCCCACCCATGATCAGGTACCCTGCTGGGATAATAAGTTAGCCACAGGAGGAGAAAGAAGCCACTGACATCAAGACAAGAAAGCTCCTTACCATGCATGGAGGGTTTCACCCCAAGTCCAGCACTCTGAGGCTGTATGCTAAGTGGAAGGAAGGAGGTCGGGGACTGGTGAGTGTCAGCACCACAGTCCAGGATGAGACAACGAACCTCCACGAATACATCAGTAAGATGGCCCCAACTGACCGCGTGCTCAGTGAATACCTCAGGCAGCAGAAACCCAAGAAAGAGGAGGGAGACGAGGAACCATCATGGAAGGACAGGGCCCTGCACGGTATGTACCACCGGCAGATAGAGGAGGTGGCTGATATCCAGAAATCCTACCAGTGGCTGGACAAAGCTGGACTGAAAGACAGCACAGAGGCACAAATCATGGCAGCACAAGAACAAGCTCTGAGCACAAGATTCATAGAGGCTGGGGTCTATCACACCAGGCAAGACCCCAGGTGCAGGCTGTGTAAAGATGCCCCAGAGACAATCCAGCACATAACAGCAGGGTGCAAGATGCTAGCAGGCAAGGCATACATGGAACGCCATAACCAAGTGGCCGGCATAGTGTACAGGAACATCTGTGCCGAGTATAATCTGGAAGTCCCGAGGTCAAAATGAGAGATGCCCCCAAGGGTGGTGGAGAATGACCGAGCTAAGATCCTGTGGGGCTTCCAGATACAGACGGACAAAATGGTGGTGGCTAACCAACCGGACATAGTGGTGGTAGACAAACAGAAGAAGACGGCCGTAGTGATCGATGTAGCGGTTCCGAATGACAGCAATATCAGGAAGAAGGAACACGAGAAGCTGGAGAAATACCAAGGGCTCAGAGAAGAGCTCGAGAGGATGTGGAGGGTGAAGGTAACGGTGGTCCCCGTGGTAATCGGAGCACTAGGTGCGGTGACTCCCAAGCTAGGCGAGTGGCTCCAGCAGATCCCGGGAATAACATCGGAGATCTCTGTCCAGAAGAGCGCAGTCCTGGGAACAGCTAAGATACTGCGCAGGACCCTCAAGCTCCCAGGCCTCTGGTAGAGGACCCGAGCTTGAAGGATAAACCGCCCGCAGGGGCGTGCTGGGTGTTTTTTTTTATATATATATATCCTTTTTCTTTACTGGCAGGGTATATTTGAGATTCTATGGTTTGCCCTTTGATTTGGGATTCTCCTTGACAAAGAAGATGATCATCTCCGTACTCTAAGCAGTTGCATTAACTTCGCATTGTTCCCAAGAAAGAAACTGTTAACCTCTTCATTAACTGAGTTTGCCTGTGTGGTAGAACTCTTGAAGCACTATATCGAACTCCATTAAATATAGGAGAGTGCTTTGGAACTGAAACTGACTTGACACTCATGTGAAGAAGAGTAGCTAACTAACTATAACCCAAAGCCCATAAGCGTGTATCGAAATAATTTGTTACTTATTTACTCAGACTTTCCAAATCCATCACTCAGTAACAGCTAGCGCTTAAAGAACTGGTTTGGACTTGATGTCATATTTGATTTGCTAAAGGTTAATCAGTCATTTATGAAATATGAAAATACTATCATTAAAAATGTTACACATATAAGAAAAGAAAGTTTACATCTGTGTATACCATTATTATTTATTTAATTTGAGCCTATCACCTCTTTTCACTCCTATTTATTAAAGAAAATCTAGCAAGTGGCTTTAGTTGAAGTGTAGACTATTTCAGTTATTTTTGTTCCCTTTTATTATTCTGATTGACTGTGTATTACACTGCCTATAGTTGGGCTCTGGTTAAGCTTAGTTTGGCTTAGCACAAGACATCATATAAGTACATAATGCTAGCCTCACTATACTAGTAAAATCCAGCTAATAACATGTCTGACGCTTATCAATAAAAACCTGCTCTTTTCAACCAAAATAAATAAAATGTTACCACTGCACCTTAGAAAATTAACAGTGAACAATTAACACATTATTTGTAACTGAAAAGCTTATATTAGTCAAGAATAATATAGCATAAGTACAAACAATCATATGACACATTCTCCACTTTGACACCAGCGCCATGGAGAATGCTACCTGGGATAGAGTGAAGAGTGAGTTTAGCCCAGACCCCATCTGGAGTACTCTAACTATTAACAACAATTCCTTTTTTTTCTGTCTTCTCTCAGTCATAGCCACCTCTAGTACCTTGGTACTGTGCAGAAACTGCACGGTAAACTTTATATCTCTGTTGAATTCTTAAGTGCCTATTACAGAGTTCAAGAGCTTAGCGCAAGATGAAGTGGGATAGGATTTAATATGAGCCTATGTGTTCTTTTTCACAGAGAGCCATGCAGAGAGAATGTGTGTGGCATGTGTGCTCATGAAAGCATTTGTATCTATTTGTGTTAAGCACAAAAAAATAAACCACCGACAAAATAAAAAGAGCAATGAGATCAGATGCCTCATGGAAGAATGGTGGGAGGAGACAGAGGAAAGCGAACGTTCATATTCTCTAGTTATCTGAACTTGAACTCTATGAACCTCCCTTTCATATGCAAATGTAGCAATATTCAAAGCAAGGTCAACTTGTTCATCCCGTGTTCCACTCTCTGCGTCCCAATGAATAAACATGTGGTTCAAACTTCTATTGCTCTGAGCATGTACTGTAAATGGTGATAGACATGACAGTGCACAGAAAGAGGAAGGGAATAGAATTTGCATTAAAAAAACACTGACTGGATAAACATATTTCTAATGCTAATAGCTTTCATATTGCAATGTCAGATAATACAGTAACTCCACACTTTCCCAGTGACTCTAACATGGGTCTTTTTATACCCTTATCGTAATCATGAGACCATAAATGGCTCTGCTTCCATTATGGAAGGCGTGTCAGTGAGACTGAGGAGATCCTCAGTGTTCTTTCCACAACCTAACTATATCCTCAGTTTATGTCAGCAGCACCCCATCCTCACTATACTATAGTAGAGCAGCGCTTTCCTCTCCTGCGCTGAATGAAAGTCTTGTTCCATGGTCTCAACAAACCTCTAAGCCATATCTTGGAATGATGTGCTGTGAGCCATGCAGAAAATGGAGGGAAAAAAAGAAACTTGGAGGACAGAAGAGGTGGCACGCCTGCTGAAGCCTCATGGTCTCAGTGGAATGGTGACTGTGAAGGAAGGGAGGGAAACAGGTGAAAAAGGCTGAGGATTATGGCCAGATTATGCAATGGAATGGTATCACTCATGGATTGGCCTCTTCAAAGCTCGGCTCTTGGCACTGCTAAAGTAGTATGGGATCCTCCTGACAAAGAATGGGCCAACACCCCCACCCAAAAAAATGTTGACTTAAAAACTACTGGAGAACTATTCCTGATAATACTGCTTAAAGAAATGATAAGAAGAATAAATGTAGTCTTACCAAATATTCACTATTAAGCTTGTTAGAATTCTCCGAACTCTGCTTCTGCCTTCTATACTTTCTTTAACTTTATCTTTGCACATGCTTCATTAAATTGCTTCACCTATTTCCCATTTTCTGCATGACATACAGAGAAATGAGTAGTGGCTCAAACACAGTGTAAACTGGACAGCACTGTACATTTAAAGAGATAACTTACCCTAAGAGACAAAGAAAATTGGGGATTAAATCATGCCTTTTCATAGTCTTCAGTCACATAATAAACACCTACTCTGAGACCTCCATAAAACTGGAACACAAACCTATAGGTTAGGTTTGTATATTGATGTGGCCTTGCATGAAAATTATAAAAATATGTTTTTGCAAACCAAGGATCATATTAAATCAGAGAGGCTTTCCCCAGGGAGGAAAATACATACATGTATTTGTATGAAAGCACGGATTGCATGTGGGCTGTATTCTGTTATATTCCACTATGTTTAGAATCCACTGGTACCTGATTTTGTATTTTCCTTTACATATATAGAGTCAAAACAAAATAATTTCCATAATAAATTGATGCAGAGAACCAGAAATTGCATAAAATTCAACTACAATGCATGAAATGAAGTGTCTTATGGCCAAAATGTCCTAGGGGAGAACCCCAGATCCCCAAGTTAATGTCTTCCCTTCAATGTGCAAATCAACTCTATACCCAATTTTCCTTTTTCTAAGCCTCGGCAATTTCAAACTCAAATAATGTAATAGTTTGGTTGCATTTGGAAATATTGCTATAATTATTTTCTCTACAACATGATATAACAATTGTGTGTTCAGTTCAACAATTTGTTTGCAAAGAGGCATCACTTCGTCTTTACAGAACTGCCAAATACAACAAACACACAATCCCAGGCTAATATGCAGAGCATACTGATGTGTGTGATAACCATCATTTTGTTGTCTTCACTTCTCCAGTCAGTAGTCATCATCTCAAACACTGTAATCATTTGTTGTCCTTGGATTTCTCTGGCACCACATTATATTCCAAAGGACCCTCCAACTTGCAAAACCAACCCACATCTCCTTTTGATCAGAGCCACTCAAGATTAATTAAGCCATGATTTACTTTAAATAGATGTGATTAGCATGCTGAATTACATTTTGTCTTCTTAGGAATGCTTCATCAAAACCACACCTGGTCATTTTGCGCATAAGTCCAAATGGACTACAGAAAAAAAAACTTGACTAATGAGCACGCATTGCAATTAAGAGCTTTTGCATTCACATAACAATTACCCCTAATCCAGGCTGGTGTTCCATGCATCTGATTTTAACACTGGACTGTTTGCATCCATATGAACAAACAAAACAAAAGCTGGGTATTGCACAAAATAGAAACTCACATTGCTGTTAATTATACTTCTTATCCAGAGTTTTGGAAAGAAATATAAAGATATTATATCCTTTTATGGCTGCCACCCAAGTATTAATAAAAACAATATAATTCATTATTTTCTTCTAATGGTGAATGGTTATTTATCTCACATTTTTGTGATATCTAAACCCCAAATCTTAAGCACGACTCTAAAACTGTTACTACTGTATTAATATCTAATATCTAATTTTCCGCTTATGTGCAGCGCAGTTGTGTACAGGTGTTTGACAAGGGACTCTTTCTCAACCATCTATTAAAAAGTTATAGCGTGCTTAGGCATTAGTAATAAGTTGTCTTAATATTAATATTCTCCTCAATATTTACTTTCTTCCTGTTCTTATTCTGACAGTGAATCCCATTCACGTTTTTGTCTGACATAATAATTGGCCTTTGAAGACAGTTGTTGTTTTTGAAGCCCTTCAGTCTCAGATGCCATCGGATGACTATGGGGCTGCAGTCGGCACCAGTAATGGCCTTAATTTGGGTCGAGGATCGTCCAGTGTCTTGATGGACAGCCAATTGGATTCTCCGACTCAGTGCTGGTAAAATTTTAGGGGGGGTCTTCCACTTGACTTTTTTGTTCTATAACCCTCAAGATCATTTAAGAAATTCTGCATGACTGGAACGCTGCGAGAGACTCTGCTTATGCAGTTCAACAACCCACATTTGACTTTGCCATCAGAACGTCATGACAGTGTGACTACTAGTTACTAGATTATTAACAGATTATAAATAAAAATGAAATGATGATAAAATGCAGGAACTGCCACTAAAGAGTTAAGTAAAAATGTGTCTTACTAGGTACAATTTTGGGAATAAGTTGATATATATATAGATATAGGAATCACGGCTGTATACTTGACATCAACCTAGAGTCAGCAGTGTCATTGTAATTAGATGGGTCACTCTGTTCACCAGAACAGCTTTCAGTGTACTTGTTATACAAGATAATTTCCCAAGAAAAGCCATGTAAGTCAATGTCTTGATGAACATAAAGCACAATTCTGTTTAATACTAATTGTTCAGGAGTCAAAGTGGGCTATGAAAGCCTAGTATATTAATTGCTGGTATTGGTGAAATGCATACAGAATAATTGTGAATTTTAACTAAAGTTAAAAACTTAATGACTTTAAAAATAATATTTTAGCCTTGTGCTTTGTTCTTTTTTCTGTGGTAATATTGGATGTAATCAAACAAACAACAAATTAGTTAATCTCAAAATGCAGCAACATACTGACAATCAAGTTAACCATGGATGTCCATGCATATGCACAGATATGCTTCACCAGCTTTATGTGCCTACATGTCTAATTTTGTCAGACTAAGAATGTCTGCCTTCTTTTTCTGTTTGCTATGAAAGGGTCATCTGCAGGGTGTCATTTTTTTTCTCTTTATCGCTCTGCAAATCTACAGTCAGGGAAGGAGAAAACTCCTATCCCATTTACTGAGATGGGCAGCAGACTTTTAGACTTTGCAAGAAAAATTAAGGAAAATATCCAACTATTACGCTAGTCTGTACAGTATCACGAGTCACAAGTTGTATTTTGTGTTTCGTGCAGTGAATGATCTTCAGGTTAGATTAGCTGCTCCTTTGGATCAGACCACTACAGCAGCTGTGCCATCAGTCTCAAAGCCAACAACCCGCAAGCGGAACAGTTCTTTAGAGATGTCCAGTTTATCAAGGCTGTCGATGTAACAGACAGCAGCTCCAGCGCAAGACACTCAAACTCACTAAGGGTTTTTTATATTCCATTTTGTGCAAGAATTTTGTAAAGTATGAATCTTCTTTTTTTTTCATTCAGTAATATCAAACTTCAGGTTTTCATTGCTACCACTATGCAATGGTGCTTGATGGTGATTTTATTTTCTTATAGAATTCTTAAAGAAGTTACAATGCTAAAACAAATGTTCAAGGAAGTGCATTGTAGATAAAAAAAAAAAAAACTCATATGATGTAAGAACACATACGTAGCTTGCATCCAGGACATTTCCCAGAACAATTTCTTATAAGGCTGTATTAAAAAAATATTAAAGAAGTGTTCCTGTTTAACATATATGAACACATTTTATCCAGTCATTCAAGAAAAGTAAAAAACTAAAGTTTAAATCAAGAAAAAAATTCTGTCATGTTTTGAGGCAGAAAGGATTGTCAGCACATTTCTGAGAAATCTAATTGTGAACCTGGTAAATTAAATACCAGCTGATGATGAACGTTCTGCACTAACCCTGACCTACAGCTTTCAAGAACACTGAACTTTTTTTGCAAAGTTTTGATTTTATACTTTGACCCTTGGATGCACAACCTACCAATACCTACACTCTTCCACGAGTGGGGTCAAAAATGACCCCAAATAGAAACAATACATTTTGCTATAAAATTGGATTGTTATTCTTCAAAATCTTTAAAACAAAGAGATGTAATATTTTCATATTTGAGGTATTCCTCATAAAACATGTTTGTGTCATGAGGCCCTTTGCATTTTTATTTATTTTTTCATTAATTTTAAGAATTTTTTGTATCACTTGCATCACTTTTGTATGCTTGCTCTGCATATACTGCAGAAGCTGGGTCTTCCCTCTGAAAGGCACAAGTTGTTCACCCACTGTAACACAATCACTGAGGATGAATTTCTGCCTGCAGTTGACCAGGAACAGGCCCCATATGTAGCAGAAAGGTGCCATGTGGTTTGTTTTCAGTGGGTAGGCTCTGGTCCTCTTGTCATCAAAGTGCAAGAAACGGCGAATATCTTTAAATCTTTGAATTGACATAGTGGCCTTGTACAATGGGTTATGCAGAGGACTCCCAAAAAGCACACCAACTTGTACATCCCAGTTCTTCTCACTTCCTGCAAGAATGGTCAGTCAAATGAAGGCCAGGAGCTTATGTTTGATTACATTTTTCCACTCTTTTCCCCTGTCTGTGGCTACTCTTCATGCCTCCATGTTTGTGCATGTCAGCACCTCTTCTATTATCGGACATGAACAGCTTCCATGCATCTATTGGGGAGCCAGTACTAAACCCAGGTGCAAGCCCTGGCCGACTAATTCAGAATATTGTGGCTAGAGCAGTAAGATGGGCTCATTCTCATTCAGTGGGGGGGACAATAGTCTGGGTCCTCTATATCTGAGATGTCAGATTCTGAGTCAAAGCCTCCAATGGGCTCTTCATCCCATCCCCCCTGGATCATTTGTAGGGCAAGGTCCACAGGGATCCTTGCTGGCCTCATAGCAGCCATGTTACTTTAAATATTAAAAAAAAAAAAAAAAACATCAGAAAGGACAATGTTTGAAATGCACAGGAAAACAGGGCTGCACATAAATAGTCCGCAGGTGCGCATTTGCTGTCAAAATAAAAGACGCATACCAGATAAGAAGTTGGAATGCTTGTTTGCGTACATTAGATGTTCTGGAGGAGGACAGACATTTGTTCAGAACTCTTAAAGATGTTGAATAAGCAAGATCCGTAAGCAATTACTTTGGTGTTCCTCCACCGCAAAAGAAGCACGTATTCTCTGAATTGATGATAATATGAATGATAATATACACGTATATATGACATAATGGCTTTTGCATGTTCTTCAAAGGAATTAGTGATTTGAGAGAGTGGAGGGCGAGTTAGCTTTTCACAGGAGGTAAAGCTCTTGTGAACTTTAATAATAGGGCTGACAAGTAGAAGAAGAATGGAATGACCATTTGTCTTCAAACAGTTTGCTCTCTCAGTGACACAGCGGGGTATGTAATGAAGATGGTGTGAGAGTGGACATCTTGTTTCATTCTCTCAGCTATGTATGTGACTCGGTGGTAATGAGATTTTTGGGGAGCTTGTGCCATTCCTGGGCCCCAGCATGTGTCTGTCAGCAGCTCAGAGGAGCCGGTAATGACATTCAGTGGTCCCGCTAAGGACCAGCGATTAAGGGACAGAAGAAGCACTAGAGCGTGGATGTAGTGCAGAAAGCTTTGTGAAGATTGCAGAATGGGAGAACATATAGTGGCTGGCAGCTCTGTCTGTATCATAATGTCTTCATATTTACTAAAATGACTGCAGAAATCATCTGATGAGGCTGAAATATGGACAAAAATTGAAGCAGAGTAGTGATGAGAGTGGTGAACCGGTAGTAGCATAAAGGTTGCATTTGGAGTCTGCAAGGCATTGGCCTGGGAATAGAATATGACTTTATTGTCTTTTCCTAAGGCGGAAAAAATGTCCTTTGCTCACCAAGATTTTGAAAGACCACAAAAACAAAATAAGATACATCTGTTCAGCTAAGGCACATTGTTGGACTGCATAGATGATATATGCTTTCATTACCCTGACCATGGATAGTGTATCTTATTTTGAATGCATCTTACCTTGGGTAGTCCCCATAAAAAATATACTGTTCACTATTATTTAAGTAGCATTTAATACTTACTTCCTTTTCAAGAAAATTGATTTCCTTAATCCTTTCTTTAGCTTTTGGAGACTGGAACAGGTGCAATGAGCTTGTAATCTCATTGGTAATGAAATGTTTGCTACAAACTGGGACCAAGTCTGAAAGCAACTTTGGTGTGTCAGAGATAAAATGGCAACAAGATAGAGCCAGTCTGTTATCAGTTGGTAGTTGAATCATCATCATCATCATCATCATCAACTTTATTTATAAAGCACTTTAAAACAACCACAGCTGACACAAAGTGCTGTACATTGGAACTGTAAAATAAAATTACATGAGATATAAATAAAAAACAAATAAAAGAAGAGTGAAATCATTAATTAAATAACTACTGCATTAAAAAAGAAACTAAGTCTCACTGAGGTTAAAAGCCAAGGAATAAAAGTGGGTTTTAAGACGTGATTTAAAAGTGGACAGTGAAGGGGCCTCTCTAACATGCATGGGCAAATTATTCCATAATTTTGGAGCCACAATAGAGAAGGCCCTGTCCCCTCTGAGCTTCCTCCTGGATCTCGGTACCTCCAGGAGCAGCTGGTCAGCTGACCTGAGAGACCGACAGGGTATGTGGGGATGAAGAAGTTCAGAGAGGTAAGGCGGGGCAAGACTGTGTAGGCATTTAAAAACAAACATAAGAATTTTAAAATTAACTCTAAAAGACACAGGCAGCCAGTGCAGAGAGGCCAGCACAGGGGTTATATGCTCTCTTTTTCGAGTTCCTGTTAGGAGTCGTGCAGCCGCATTTTGAACCAGCTGCAGACGTGAGAGCAATGACTGACTGACCCCCACATAAAGTGAGTTACAGTAGTCCAGGCGGGAAGAAATAAAAGCATGGATCACTGTTTCAAGGTGCTGCCTCGAAAGAAAAGATTTTAGTCTTGCCAGTCGCCTTAAATGATAAAAACTGGACTTCACCACTGCTCTGATTTGGTTGTCCAATTTAAAATCACTGTCCAACTTAAAACCAAGGTCAGTAACAACAGATTTAAAATAGACTTCCAGGGATCCTAAAACAACAGAGGAGGACTCACAGGGACCACTGGGTCCAAACACCAACACTTCTGTTTTCTTTTTATTAAAATTTAAAAAGTTTCGAGCCAACCAAGCTTTAATGTCATCTAGACATGTCAAGAGAGGTTTTATGGAGATGGCATCCTTGCGTTTTAGTGTCAAATAAATTTGGCAGTCATCGGCATAACAGTGAAATGAGATCCCATGCCTTCTAAGGATAGAACCCAGAGACAGTAGATACAGAGAAAAGAGCAGTGGCCCTAAAATTGAGCCCTGTGGGACACCACATGACAGAGGAGCAGAAGACGATTCGTAACCGAGAAGGCTGACAGAGAAAGTTCTATCTGACAAATAAGACCTAAACCAATTGAGTGCAGTGCCACCAATACCCACTAAATCATGTAATCGAGAAATTAAAATATTGTGGTCTACTGTGTCAAAGGCAGCAGTTAGGTCAAGCAAGACAAGAACAACATGGTTACCAGAATCACATGCCAGAAGGATGTCATTAAAAACCCTTAGTAATGCAGATTCTGTGCTGTGAAGGGTTTTAAAACCTGACTGAAAAACCTCAAAGATTCCATTTTCATCTAGAAAATCTTTCAGTTGACTAAAAACAATTTTCTCTAAAACCTTGGAGACTAAAGGCAGCTTGGAAATAGGCCTATAGTTCGCTAAAACTGTGTGATCAAGGCCAGGTTTCTTAAGCAGTGGCTGTACTACTGCATGTTTGAAATTTGCAGGAACCACACCAGAAGACAGACTGCTGTTAATAATGTCAAGGACATACTGTTGTATACTAGGAAAAATTTCTTTAAAGAATTGTGGAGGGACAGGATCCCGTGGGGAACCTGTGGGCTTAATATGGCGAACCACATCCTCTAAAGAGGAGAGCGTCACAAGCTCAAACTGAGTGAAAACAGCAGCGCAAGGGACAGAGACAGAGGGGTCAGAGTCAGGAGCTGTGATAAGAGCCCTGATGGTGACAACCTTTTCAATAAAAAAGTTCAGAAAATCATTGCAAATCTCAGGAGAAACTTCCAAACAGACATTCAAAGGAGTATTAAGAACAGTGTCAATGGTCCTAAATAACACACGTGGGTTATGACAGTTGGAAGAAATAATATTTGCAAAATATTCCCTTTTTGCCTCTTTAACAGTGTTCTGGTAGCGATGCCAGCAGTCTTTGAGAATTTGAAATGATACATGCAGTTTATCCTTTTTCCACCTCCGTTCTGCTCGACGACATTCCCTCTTAACTTTACCCCGAATGGGGTAAAGTTGGCAATTACATACAATCTGTTTGTGATAACACAGCAATTAACTGTGATAAATCAGTGAAAATTGCATATCTTTTGTAAACTGTTTCAAATCTGTTGCTATGTACATCCACAGAAATCCATGCGACTACTAACATTCAGAGTCCAAACAGAACCTCAAAAATTTGAAACAGAAATTATTCCACAAATGGTGATGTAATACCTGAAGAGTCATTTAAAAGACTCATCAAAAGAGACGAGTCGCAGACTGACTGAGATATCCTGCAACAAGCTTACAATCTGTTTGCTTCCCATTAAGCATAACTGTAGAGTTGCCTTGTCACTGAAAGTGGTAGCCCAGATGCTCAGGGCATTGTATGATCAATCAGCCAGTTGTCACAATTTGTCACCAAATGGAAAAAAGTTGAATGCAATAACTGGAAAATCACAGATTTTTCTATTTGCAAGGAGGTTGATATCCTATTTTTACTCTAGTGTAACTGCACTACAATTAAGAAATATATATATAAATCTTTTTTAAAGATCCACATCCTCAATATAAAGATATAGGGCTAACAGCAACAAAGAAGTGTAACACTGATTTCTCATTGAGATAGCATGGCCGGTTATGGTTTCTCTTAAAAATATTTTCTATAATAAACACCAACATTAAACATTTTTACACTTTTTACTCATGTTGCAATCCATAACAGTCCCACAAAAACACCATTAGAAAGTGTCAAAACCTGAGTCATCAGCTGCTGTGTCCCTTAGAATTTTATCTGGGACTTTATCCTCACCTTCTGCCAAGGAAACAAAACCATCCCTAATAAAAGGGATATAGTCATCCAAAACAGCAGGAATGGACAAATCATTATTAGGCTTTTTGCATTCACCAAATGTAACAGCTGCAGATTTAATTCCTTTGGTTTTAGCCTGCAACCCAGGACATTCTGCCTTCCAGTGACCCCCTTCATGACAGTAATTGCAGACATCCATTTTAATCAGACTTCTGTCAGTGCCTGGGATCTAATTTAAACCAGTCAACCTTACTTGGTCGTATGTGATTAACCAAAAAAAACAAAACAAACTAGAACCTCTCCTCTCCGCTGTTAGTTTGCGCTCCCGATAATCACTCTTATGGAACAGCGCAAACTCATCTGCTGACACAGCAGTTTCAGTACCAGTTGTGTCTTTTTTGTCAGTGATATATGTTGCTACTTGAACCACAACATGTTTTTAAACTGCTCCAAAATCATTAACTAACACAAGTGATTAAATGTGGAAATTTCAAGTGCGCCTAGCCACCGTTTAAAATTACTTATTAAGTCTCAGGCAAACTCAAACATATGTTCTTTTCCCTTTGTTTATCTCTTTTCTTTTATGTTCTGAACCTCTGCCTGTATGCATCCTGAATGACCTCATGAGCTTTAAGCACAGCTGTCTTTATTTTGGCGTAAAATAGAGCTATCGTTAAAGTTCAAAGATCACCTTTGACTTACCATTGAGGGCACACTGAAGCAACAGCGCACACTCTGCATCCAACCAGTCTCTTGCTTTAGAAACACACTTAAATTTAAAAAAAAAAAAAAAAGAATCTGTGTCCTTTTTGTTAAATTGAGGAACTAAACATTATTGTCCAAAGGATGCACAGTGGACAATTTCCCACTAAATCAGCATCCTATTTTTCCAAGGACAAACGAGAAATGTCCAGCCTTGTTGTTTTCTGTTTCCTGACGAATCATCTCAACTTCAATTTGCTTTTTAACTTCCAATTCATGTTTCCAATTGAATTAAAAGGAGCTCTTCTTGCTGCTCAAAAGTTAGTCCAGAAAACTGAAGTGAAGCACTTCCTCTGGAATTGGATGAAACACAGACGAAAACCCTTCTTGGCCAGCCTTAATAAGACACATTTCCAATAACTTTAATTTCAAAGACGCTTTGATCGGTTCTTTGAGATGTTTATCTGTCACAGGAACAGAATAATGCTCAACAAATGTCAACAACTGCTCCTTGGTGCATTTTTCCAACAACTCCTCTGATGGATAAGCAGTAAATGTTTTAAGTTGCACTTCTTAAAACAGACAGATTCTCATGTACACATATAAATAACTGCAACTTCCCCTAACTAATCTATTGCAAATCTCCTCCCTAATTGTCATACAGCACTTGTGGTGGGTATCGATGTACCAGAGCCCAATGGACTAGGGGGCAAGAGACACCAGCAACTCTACTGATATCCACAGATGTACTCCCAAGCAAAGCTTTAACCACAGTTGGCTGTAACGCAACAGTGCCCTTCACACTGATCCTAAAGAGGAACATCACTAAACCTACTGGGGAAACGTTCACACTGCTTTAGAAAAACAATATGCATGAAAAGGAGAAAAAAAAACTATGCTCAACTCAGAACGCACCAAGATTGAGCCCAAAACTCCCAATTATTTCAAGCAAAATCACCAAATCTTCTCCAAACACAACCACCAAAGAGAGAAAAAAACTCACTCAAGTCAGATTGGTCTTGTCCCGTCCTTTCCCTCTTGAACAACTTATGTGATCAGAGAGGTTCAAACCTGTGTGACACTAAACAAAAGCACACCAAAATGGAGGTGCTACAACAAATTCCAGACTATGAACCGAAACAGGTGTTGCACTTTTGTTTACTGTGATCAATAAAAAATAACAGGTTGACAGGTTCAACGGTAGCACGACACTTATAAAATAATTGTAAAATTTACAAAAAATTTAAACACCAACCAAAACAGACAGAACAGTGCTGTGCAAAATTCAAATATTAACCAAATCAACAAAATATCACAAAACCATCTCTAAACAGCCCAGATTTTGTCACAACCTGGCTCATGGGCTATGACAAAAAATGGGAAAGGACACAAGAGAACAATTTACAAATATTTATTTAAAAACAATAACAAAACACTAATAACAGTCTGATGTATGAAATCAGTAAAATTAGTCATGTCAGTATGAATGGGTGTACTATAATTCCACACAAAGTAAATGTGACCAAAAACAAATACATGTGATGTAACTAGTTACAGAGGGAAGAGGTAAGAAGTAACTGTCATGGTCCGCGGCCCGGTGTCCAAGGAGCTGATGGGATGCCCACGCCCACGGGTGTGCTCCACGCCAGTCCGTTAGTCGCCTCTCAGCGGTAACATGCTTCCACATGAAGGCGGTTGCGAAATTCTCTTTTGCTGGAACAAACGCTAACCCTTTCCTTGTGCGCTTAGGTAACAGCTCGGCGTGTTTGGAGCCCTCTCCTGCCTGTCTTCCTGCCCGCCTGGAGTTTTTGGATCACTACCGGCACTCGTCTCCTCTATTCACCTGGAGCTTCCCCGCAGACCCTCACCCCTCCCTCTGGTTCCCACGGCCCCATCTGGATCGTAAGATTAATTCTCTACCCACGTATGCTGTTATTTCTCCGTTCCCCAGTAACCCTCTTCCTCTTTCTGTTGCAGCCTCCCACAGTCCCGATTACGGCGTTCCTCAGTTATTTCCCGGTCCCTTGGTTTTCTAGTTACCTGGCGTGTTTTCCTTTGACCCTTCCGGGACACCCTTAGTTAAAATAAAGTTTATTTTGCGTGCACCTTGGCATGTTGTCTCTGCTTCTGGGTCCAGCTTGTGTGCTGAACTACGGTTCATGACAGTGAAAACCTACAAGTAAACATAAAAATACACTTTACTGACAGCTGAATCATGTAAGTTGAAGTGGATTTGCCAAAACTTGGAAAAACTGGTGGTACAGTAAAATTGTTAAATTCACATGTAATATTCTGACAATCACCTGCAAGAGAGAGAATCATTTTGGAGCAAATATAGACAACACATTTGTCAGCCAGTACTTTTTAAATTATTTTGTCATGTCACCCTGACCTCTTCCCAAAGTGCTTTATCTTTCTGCACTGCTAAAATATAGCAAAATGGTTTTCCTTTTGCATTTAGTGTAAATTCCTGGTATAATGCTTTATCATAACAACTTAAGCAATTTAAATAACTGTGATGTTTTAATCTGAGGTAGTTAGCCACAGTTTGACCTCGAGCACACACTGATTTCCAGTCCTTAGCTAATGTTTCAGTTTCAAACTTTTCATTTCATGTGTTTATCTTACGTGAAGTCTCCGGTGAGAGGAATTTCTAATGTAATGCCCTTCATTAAACAGTCCTTTGTCATGATTTTTTAAAGTGTTTTGGGCTTCTAGGTTTAGATGATTTTCTTTTCAGATTAAATGTGTCCCATTCTTTTAAAGTTTATAATAACAAAAGAGTTTACAAGATACAGACCTTGAATTTTTGTATTTGTTTTCTAAATGTGTGTTCTACATAACCTCTGCTTTACTAACTACATGAAAAGCATAAAGTACAACCCTTTTTGTATCAATGGGAAATATTTTGTTTTTCTTTCAAGTTTTTCTGACAGTAATAATTTTGCCACGATAAGCACCCATCACATTTACCTAAATAGCCCATAAATCCTCTAGACAGGCAGTAATGGCTCTCTGTGCCCTTGCTGTCAGATCTACTTTAAGTTGGTGCAATGCCAATGCGTTATTACCCACAATGTCCCATGGCAGGTAGTCTCCCTTGTCTAAACAGCAGTGCCCACCAAAGTAGAAAACCAACACTGTCATCCGGGGAAATTAGGGCCACTCAGGAACATTCTAATTTTAACTTCTTTTTTTTTTTAACTGCCAAATTCAATATCAAACGACAGGCCAGTTAAGTGGCTCAGTCGGGTCTTTGAGAACAAGTGGCAGTGCAGGTTGAAGCATCTATCTAATACGTTGGACTGTGAAAAAACCCTCTGACGTGATTTGGAAGAAGCCCATAGGTGACTAACACGTTCTTTGATTTAGATTTACTTGGTTTCACAAGGCAGTGCTATTCCAAGCACAGAACTCATTTTGCCAATTCGCAGGGATGCCAGGGTTTATTAGACCTTTTGCTATATGCTGTGTGCATTAGCATAAACATATGTGGCCACTTTCTTCCGTATGCAGGTGGGTGATTTAATTAACAGAGAACCCTTAGGGCTGCTGTCAGTGATTTCATGGTGTTGGGCAGGCTCGTACCCAATTCTCACTTCAACAAGAGTCATGTTTCCAATTGTTAAGACAAATATGAATTAATAGCAGTATCCCGCTTACAGTGGTTTATGTCAAATGAGGGAATGAATTCAGCCCACCTCTTCTCTCTTGCGCGTGAATTTATGACTCAGGATGAGGCCATTAGCTGAATGACACATCCCTACAATGTCAAAGGTCATCCACCCTATTATAAGTGAATAATTTCCACAAGAAAAAAATGCAATGTCGCAAGCCTCCAGCCAGGATTCTATTCAGTTTTGACAGGGCATTTCAACAAGAGGCAAAACTCAAAATCTATTCAGCAGTCAATTTGCCTCCCTGGCTCTGATTATGAGCACTGCTGCAGCAGCAGGGTTTGATAGCTGCTATAATACTGCCAGACAGTCCAATTTCTCCCCTCGCCTCTCAATGCCATTCACACACACTCACACACACATAGAGTCCAGCTCTGTATACATCCCCTCAACTAACTGCTATGATACACCATTAAGTCAATAACACACTGAGGGGAAAAAAGTAAATCATTTTCCCACATATATTGGGTATCACAAGAAATCCAAATGCATTTCACTTCATCTGATGACAAACAAAGGTTTCAAAATGTAGTCAGCCATGACAGTTTGAACAAATTAAAAGTTCTCAATGGTGGTGGCAGGATTTGTGATAGACTGATATCATCTCCTTCGGTTTCCTTTCTTTGGTTTTTCTCCTTCTCTTTGAGACTCCCTATCAGTAATTTGTCTGCATTGCCAGCCATGGACTGATTGTAATAACGCTTCCATTGAATAGCACAATCAGCCCTCAGCCCTCGTGTGATTTTTCCTTAGAGATCGCTTGCTCTGTCTTCACAAAATAGAAAAGAAGGGAGAGATTTGTATCAAGGGAGCATGCGCAGAGAAAAATTCATTATCTCCCACTGAATTCAAACTAATATGCATAATATGTGCTTTCTTATAAAGCACTGAAACCATGAGAAAGGACACTGTTACGGAAAGTTGAAGTCAAAATATAGCAAACCGATTTTAATCCACACCATACTTTACGCCGTCTTTGTTTTATGTTGCTGAGTTATTGGCGTATCAAATGAGGGGAAACAACTATTCTCTTGCAAATTTGTGATATTTATACATGTTTTATAGTTTTCTAATTAAAAAAAAAAAGCCACAAAGACCCAAGCCACCCCCATCCTCGTGAATAGCGGACGTAGACAATTACACAATCTGCTATCCTGGCTGCTGTTTGCACAAGAAACACTTCCCTCTGGACACAAGCCACCAAAACAGCAATGCTTGAAATTGAAAATTGGAATTCATCATCTAATGGCGTCCAGAGAGTGGGTCCTAAGTGATGATTGAAAGTATTGGCATAATGCCCACTGGAGTTCTTACATGAGCCCTTTAAGGGGTTTTAAGGTCTAAAGCATTTAACACTTAGCCTGGGGGAAGAACTCTTTGCACAGTGAGAAGGATTTCGTTGTTGGCTCTGTCATCCTCAACTGTAGTGCGGTGATTGTAACTGGTGAAGTAGTGAAGAAGCAAATTGAAAAGTGTTGTTTTGAACTATGTTGTTTTGATCACTCAGTCTGTTGAGAGATGTTTGCCTTTATAGTAACATATCCTTGATTTTTCTTTAAAGGATAAGTGAAAACTAAAACTAAAGCAGTTTCTGCTGTTTTTTGGAGTTGAACTTTTAAACAAACTCAGTCAAATCCAATGTTTTCTTTCTTCTTCTTGTATCATGTTTTTTCTGTTTAAATCAGATATTAGTTGTAGTTTATGTAATTTTCCATAAATATTGATTTTTTTAGCAGTTGATAAAAACCTGCTGTGTAATTTTTCTTTTTTCAGGTATTTAGAATTCGGTAGTGACATTCTGCCATATGATGTAATAGAGTTACACATAAAATTTAGAATCAGATTTTAAGCTATTAGACCAAATGTGAAAATCACTGCCAGGGAATGTGAGGCACAGATTTAACATTTCACAAAATCCTGAGAACAGGGTCTTTTTCCAAAGAAAAAGACACCTACATACTTGACATAGACTTACAAAGTAAAAGCAAAAAGTTGTAATTTATTATGACATTTCTTTTCTCTTTCTTTCTTTTTTTCTCTCTTTCTTCAGATTTCAAAATATTTAATAGTTTGGGTTTGTCACGGCTGGCGGAGGGAGCCGTGTGGTGAGGAGGAAAAGGAGGACCCAAGATGCAGCAAACTGATGATACGAGTGATGTTTTATTTACAAAGGTGGTGGTGACAAAAACAGGCAACGAGGTATGAGTACTTTACAAACGGAAACCTAAACTGGGAGAAACTAAGTGACAAACCCGAGACCATACAAAAGGGGTGCGGGGCAGAGACAGGAACACCATAGAACGCAGAGGTAGACGGATGAATGCAGACGAGCCGACAACGAACACAGACCGACACCCACTAAATATACACACACAAGGTAATCGGGTAATCGCACACAGGAGGGAAGAACAGCTGATCTGAATACACATGATGACCGGAGGAGACAAGCTGAACACAATGACAACAGAAACAGACTTTCAGAACAAAACAGGAAATCTAGAACACGAGCCTTCAAAGTAAAGCAGGAAACAGACTGATTTGCAACACAACACGGGGACATGAACAGAGCACCAAGGACAGACACAGGTAGGGCTGAATATACATCAACTTCAGGTTCAACCCTAAACTAATACAAATCAGAATAAACACAAAACGCTGGGTCAACGACCCAGGACCATGACAGGGTTGTTTTTGTATTTTTAAATAAATTCACGTTTTAAAGATTTTCTGTTCTTGGCTGCCGCTTTTCCCATTTACCAGCAGAAAAAACTAAAATTGCTCTTCCTGGCTCTAGCGACCAAAACCAATTTATAGCCAAAGGCTGTAAAAAACTGTAAAAAAAAAAGATTGATAGACCGGCTGTTATGGGTTTCTCTTGTTTTGATTTTTGTATATTTAATTAAAATTGAGATTTAAAAAAAAGTTGAAAACTTGAAACTATAAACAAATCTGGGCATAGACAGATTGTCAGTTTGTATGGCCACTTGCATAAGATACCAATATCAGTTTAATGTAGAATGTCTGCCCATATTTGAATTGCCTGGCTATAGTGCCTAAAGAGTTGGCACAGAAGTAAAACAAAAGCAAAAAAACTGCAGCAGCAATTGGCAATCTGACATCAAAGCCCCCAAAACAGTCTTTCAGAGACTAGAGACAGTCCCGCTGCATTCTACTTTGGTCTTCTGCATTTGGATTTGCAGGTTGCTTCAAATCCCTGAAACAGTGATGATTCATATAGATCATACCTTGAGCTTCAAAACTGACAGAATGTGTGCAGGTTCCTGAAAACTGGACTCATTCCCAATCCATTACACCTCAACGCCTTCCATAGAATCCTTCCATACACTTTCTGTGGAGTTAATTAAATGTTTTGTTTTTTTAATTTTTTTTAACCATAGATGTAATGGCGGGAGGCTACCAATCACATTTGTTCTCCACTTATTGGACTTCTGCTCAGCTACTGACACGTTTTAAATAATGCAGTTCCTATGAGGTGCCCCTGTGATTTTACATGAATTTTTAAAGTTCAATAAACGTTTTTTATCCACTGGCCATACCTAATGGAACCCATTACTTTTTAATGCTTAAGTATTTTCTACAGTGTTAAATTCTGCTTCATTATTGAGCATTACTGCAGCAGCCTCTTTGTTATACTGTTTAAAATGAGAATAAGGCCTTTAAATCTTTACAAATGTACAAACCAAAATCATCAGTGCAAGCTAATGTGCATTATTTAACATTTAAAAGCTGGTTATTTTAAAGCTAACAACTTCTGTTGTGAAAAAGTTTGAAGTAAATAACAACATGCCACAGATGAGTTACCCAAGATGCGAGTTTAACCTAAACTAGATAACTATCCGAAGACCAGGGCCCTGTGCTTCGTACGTCGCTTACTACATCCAAGATCAAATGAAACATCCAAGACCAAATCATCGCGCTAACTCTGAGCTCGCTATTCCAGTTCCCCGAACACACCTGTTGTTGACGATTAGTATAGCTGGATGAAGTAATGTGAGATCACTGGGTGGCCCAACAGGGGCTACGCATCGATAGTAGAAACATTGATCGGCAACCCTTTGATTGGTCGGCGAAAATGTCGAAGGAGCGCGCTCGGTATTTTTCGGCAGCAGAGCAAGAACTCTTGAGTGAGGGATTTCAGGAGTTTCAGAGTTTAATTAAAACGCAAGGGAACACTGCAAAGGCTGCAAAAGCAAGGAGAGAGGGCTGGCAGAAAGTTGCTGACAAATCAAACTCGTAAGTAATTCAATAATAACAATAATAATGGAGTGGATTTATATAGCGCTTTTCAAGGCACCCAAAGCGCTTTACAATGCCACTATTCATTCACTCTCACATTCACACACTGGTGGAGGCAGCTACAGTTGTAGCCACAGCTGCCCTGGGGCAGACTGACAGAAGCCAGGATGCCATATTATGCCATCGGCCCCTCTGGCCAACACCAGTAGGCGGTAGGGTAGATTTATCATATCACACTATATTATCCAATATTATATTACATTATATTATATTATAATATGTTATATTATATCCCCTTTCACATTAGAGCCACAACAGGACCCACTAGAACATGGGAACAGGTAAAAGTGAAATATAAGAATATTCTACAGAATGGTAATATTTATCACTTATATTGCTTGTCGTCTCTTGGAAAGAGACCCTGGAATAATCTGTTTGTTTGTTCATAACAGCAACCAAGAAAAGGGCAGAGCAAAAAAAAAGACAGGTGGTGGTCCTGCACCCCCTCGTCAACAAGTTGGTTAAGTGAATAATACCCTCACGGGAAAATCGATATCTCTCTATGAGCACACTGTCGCGCTGAGCTAAAGGATCCTGTCTGTCCCGCAATATACGCTGAATTCTGAGGACTCTCCTTATCAATCTTGCACCTTCCGCAATGGGTTGCTCGCGTAAACGGACAGGATATGACTGCGACAGACTTCCCAAATCCACCTTCGCTTTTATAGCCGTGGTCTCTCATCTTGATTACACGAAGTAATTTACAATTACTACTCTGAAATATGAATTACATCTGTAATAATCACATACATGTAATAGAATGTTAATAGTACATTTCCCTTTTTTAGGGAATGACCTGTATGTATCTGTGTGAAATCAATAAAAGGATCAAGTGCTGCATTATCTTTAGTTACATTGATGTTATTTATTTATGGTGAAACAGTGGTGGAATATCGCTGTTGCTTTCGTATGAATGATGCGGACATACCTGCGTGGCCGCGATGTAATCCTGTTTACATAAAGTAAACCTGCTCCCCAGCAGGTTTACGCTTACGGCTCTGTTGCTATGACAGCAAGTCCCGGATGGGCTTCGGGGAACCGAACGATCCAGGATCACGCGAAATCGTCAACAATCTCATCCAGCTAACTCACTTAGCGCGGTACGAAGAACAGGCCCCTGATGGCAGAAAAGTATACAACAGTATTACAACATCCCTGATTGACCCCTGAGTGCAATTTTTCAATAAATGCAAAACCTGAAAGCAAAACTTATATTTAGTTTAGATTTCATAACTAACATTTTGCATTGAGTGTTTAGCAGTATGTTGAAGTAGAAAAGGTGCATTTCAAAAAGTTGTTTGCAAGCTATCGGGTCACCAATATGGAAAAGAAATAGAAAAAACTTATAAAAGACTTGCATAAGATTTGGCTTGCTTCATATAGTTAATCACATAAGGCTTATATGATTTACTCGTGAAAGTGGCCACTTTCTCATTACTTACATATATTGTTTTAGTAAGTATCCAAAACATACAAGTTTCATTTATATAATTTTTCAAGGGATCTTATATCTGTTTTCACTCTTGTATGCTTTTCATACAAGTTTCACACAAGACAGATACAAACTTTATAAGATTTATATAGATGTTTTTCATATGGGCAATTACGTAGTCATTTTCAGCGAGAGAGATGGAGGCTACAATTTGAATATTAAAGTGCACATGGTGAGAACTACTTGGAAAAATTTCTGTGTGTCTGCGTGTGGGGTTAAATTGTGGAATGGGTTAGAGTCTAAGCACAAGCAACGTGAAATCTCCCAAAATTTAAATCAATGTACCTGCTGTACAGGGATGAGGGCAGCATTAAGCTACAAGAGATGTTTTCAATATAGATATGTCCAATGTGATAAGTTATCATTGTTAGAAAACATATTACTCAGGAAGAAGCTGCCCGACTACATGACTGATCTATGAATATGTGAATATGTGTATAACTTCTTCCCACTCCTTTTCGAGCACCTGTTGTACCAGAAGACAATATTTTCCTTCCTACATGCTCTATCGTGTATATATGTAAACATATGCTCAAAATAAATGATCAATAAATCAGTCAATCAATATGTAACATGCCTGTGAATGTCAGAGTCGATTAACTGCAGCGCTAAATGATATGCTCACAGGCCCAGTTGGATCAGATGCAGTTTTACACAAATGTTTGAGCCATGATAAGGCTTAATGACTTTTGTAATTCTCTGGATTTCTTATAAAGGACTCTCAGTAAGTCAGACATGGTTTAAAGCCTGAGCCCCTGCCTGCTTCTTTTAACTGAACATCTACTTGATAGACTAATACACAATTTTGGCACTACACTACACTACAGTCACAGTTTAACTTGACTCCAATTTTTAATTTGTTATACCTATTGTTATATGTGAATATCCAAAAAGGAAAATACATGGCATTTCCATTACTTTAAGATGTACTTTCTTTAACGTTAACTGGTAGATGTTAAAATGGTAACAGCTGCGAAAATCAGTTGCTGCACATCAAGTGCTTAATTCAAAAGTTCAGCATTGAGGTTTATTTTTTTAAACCTCTGTTTGGCAAGATGCGCCAATCTTGAAAGCAATTCTATTTGGGAAATCATTATTTTCAAAAGCCACTTTCACATCAGCTGCTGTGCACGTTGTCTCTAGCACAGACATGTTTACCATACACCCTCCCTACATTCATTCTTACTGGTGTTTTTCTGCTGTTGCCAACTGGCTGACTGGTAGCAAGTGTAGCCTACAGGAGATCTATTTTGTGACTAATGATGCCTTCACAGCAAAACAACATTGAATAACAACAAGTTTCACAATTAATAATAGACAAAGGGGCAAGTATTTAATGCTAGGAGCCACACTTACCCCAGAACATGACATTAAGGCACACATAATTTGTTCAATTATCTAAAAAATCTGAGGAGTGTAGCAGCCATATCCCAGGGCAAGAGCTGGCACAGAGAACTGTGATTATCCCTGGCAGTATGTGTGTGTCTGTGTGTGAATGGGCACTCTGTGCCTCAGAGAGACAACAAGAAAGGTACGGTTCACATGAATGCACTGTTGTGCATAAATCACAGAATATTTTTACCTGAGGTGCTATGATAGTGTGAATGAATATAGAATTCATACCATAAAAAATAATATGCAAACTCCCACCCACCCCCTTTTGAGGGATTCAGTAAACTCAGTTATGTGGGGTTGTTGCAATTTGTCCGTGGACACTAGTGTTTTGGAATGAGATAAAGACACTGCTGTTTTTGTACTATGAATTGTTTCTGTGTAGTCTAGGCTCTCTTTCCAGTTGATAGTCACCAGGCATCATTTTCTAACAGTGCATATGCACAAATCTGTGCATAGGAAGGTTTGGACAAATCAGTGATTTATCAATATTTTTATACTTTTAATTTACAAACACATTAGAATAGCCTCTAACCATGATCACGTGCTCCTTGTCCTCCATCCGTTTTAATATGTCCAAACTGATTTTTTTAACTTCATTTACACAAATGTATTCTGTGTGCAAATGAAACTTTCTACTGACTTTGATTCCTCTCTCTAAAACATACCTCTACCTCTCCAGACTCTCTTCCACTTGCTTCCCACAATACTACAGATCACAATGTCATCTGCAAACATCATATCCATGGATTCTCCTGCCTGACCCCATTTGTCAACCTGTCTATCACCATTACAAACAAGAGGGGGCAGAGCTGATCTCTGATATAGTTGAACACCCATCTCAAACCCATCTGTCACTTCTACCACACACCTCAACTCTATTTTGCTGTCCTTATACATGTCCTGCACCTCTCACATACTTCTCTATTACTCATGCAGCCAAACATTTCCTCTCTTAACTTTTATTGTACGCTTTCCCCAGCAAAGTTTGGCCATTTTAGTCAGCACACTACAATTATATTTTCAAAGTCATCTGAGAATACTTCCCTACCAACCAGAATTTGTCTCAACTCCTACCTGAATTCCATCTTCCTTCTTCAACTTTATCCATGTAATACTTGGCTCTGCCTTCACTTGCTTCCTCTTCTTGGTTTCCAGCGTCATCCTACAGACTAGCTGATGCTGCCTGAGTACATTCTTACGACTCGACCTCGCCGTCTCCAATTGCTTTCCAATTGGACCTTCCTCCACATGTTCCACCTTCTTCTTGGTACACATGTTCACTACAGCCATTTCCATCCTTTTCTCAAAATCCATTACCAGCAGTCCTTCTGCATTCCTCTCCTTGACACCATACCTACCCAACACCTCCTCATCATCTCTGTTTCTTTCTTTGACCTAGATACCATTAAAGTCCAATCAATCTCTCTCACCTGGGCACACTCTCTATTGATTCTTTCTCCTCTGACATTCAACCTGTGGGGAACATTCAACATCACACCTTCGATTTCCAGCTTCAAACTCGTGGTCCTGTCTGACACTATCTTCACCTCCACAACACTATTTACACATTCCTTCTTCAAGATTACCCCTACTCCATGTGTTTTCCTATCAACGGTAGAACAGCTTGAATTCAACTCTAATGCTCCTGGCCTTGCTTCCCTTCTACATGGTCTCCTGCACACAAAATATATCTGACCTGCTTCCGTTCGTCATATCAGCCAATTCTCTCCCTTTACCAGCCATACTCGCTACATTTAAAGTCACTACTATTACCTCCAAACTTTGGCTTGGCTTTTGCTGCTTCCTAAGAGGTCTTATCAGTTTTTTCTTCAGTTGCCTTTGCCAACAGCAGCACAGTTGTACTCTGTTGGGGAACAGCATGAGAGATGGTCATTGTTATCTCAGGCCCAAACTTATCTGGTATGGAAATCTCATTTGTTATGATCCAAATATTTGATTTGGCCAAGATTTTACATTGGATGCTCTTCTTGACTCAGCCCTTTCCATTTACATAAGCTTTGGACAGATACTAAGAGTACAGTGAACCTCCCCACCCCCATGGCCGGGTTTCTTTGTGCCCTCTATATCGGTGCATTAAAGATTTTTAAAAAACAAAAATCCTCAAACATTTCATTAAAATTCATCCCATTACTTTTCAATACTTTATCCTATCTCTATAATGAAATGCAAAACCCAAGAGACAAGAGAAACAAATGTTGTTATTAAATTATAAGCAAAAGTTTTCCAGCCATTTTGGGTCTTATCAGCTGTTCAGGTGAACTAATCCTTTGCACTTCTTCTTTCCTTCTTCCTTCCCTCCTTCTCCACTTACCATTTCTCTCCCCTGTGCCCAAATCTGTACTGTTATCCTTTTGTAGTCTGCCCAAGGCTAAGTTCATATGCAGAGAGGTATCTGTGGAAGATAAGGTCTATGCATTACTCTGACAGTGTGCAGAAGTGCAGAGATGCTACAAGTAAAAATAATCAGGGCACAACTCCATTCTGCAGAGCTGCAGGGCTATGCAAGCCAAGAAGAGAGATAGGAAGCGACCTAAAGGGAACTTCAAACTTTGCCACACAGAAACACACACCTATACACACACACACACACACTCACACAAATGAGAAAATAAGATACGAACAGAAGTACAAGAGCAGAGTTCTCCTTTCTCTCTCTTTTGCTTGAGTATTTGCAGAAGATCAGCTGCTAAATATTTTATTCAGCAGAACACGGTTCAATCTCTGAGCCCCTTTGATAACAGTACTACAAAGGCCTAAAGAGCAGCACAGCACAATAACAAAATCAAAAGAAAATGACCAGAGAACACTGCAAGGGCAACAAAGTCCAAACAAAACTTGAACAGTTGATGATAAATCAGGAACACTCTTCCAAGAAGATAAACTACGACTTTGTAAAACTATAAATTTGAAGTGCTTCTTGTGATACTTTTAGAGAGTAGTCGGGTTATGATGCCAGAAAAGTAATGTACTTCTGTCAGCAAGTTGCCAGCAATAGTACTGGCAAACACTGCAGTAAAATCAAATCAAAGTTCCTCTCATTTAAGGCCAAAGAGCTGTTTTGTCTTTTAAATTTGTGCAGTTTTTGTGTTGTGGCTTCTAGGCCACATCAAAGAATCTAGTCACCCCATTAACTGAATAAAAATGATAAAAAAAAAAAAATCCATTACATTAGAGAAACTGCAATATGTTTTTGATAACTGGCAATCAGTGTTTCACATCACATCACTTCATTGCAAAGTTATTTTAATTTGGCTGTGTTGGAGGGTTTTTGAGAGTGAACAATTTGCTTAAGGTCATGCCAGTGTCTTCTTACATAACCCGAGTGCAAGCTTCAGAGCATGAACTGATGGCTTGACTTTTTCCTTCAGGATATTTTGATAAAGAGCGGAATTCATGGTTCCATCAATTATGGCAATTCTTCCAGGTCCAAAAGAACACTATCACTACTATGTTTGACTGCTGGTATAATGTTTTTTTTAGGATGTTTTTTTCTTGTTAGTCCAAAGAATAGGCAGCACGGTGGCATGGTGGTTAGCACTGTTGCCGCACAGCAAGAAGGTCCTGAGTTCAATTGCAATATCAGGCCGGAGTCTTTCTGTGTGGAGTTTGCATGTTCTCCCCGTGTTTGCGTGGGTTCCCTCCGGGTACTCTGGCTTTCTCCCACCGTCCAAAGACATGCAGCTTGTGGGGATAGGTTAATTGGATAATCCAAATTGTCACTAGGTGTGAATGTGAGCGCGAATGGTTGTCTGTCCCTGTGTGTTGGCCCTGCAACAGACTGGCGACCTGTCCAGGGTGTACCCCGCCTTTCGCCCTATGACAGCTGGGATAGGCTCCAGCGCCCCCCCGCGACCCTGAAAAGGATAAGCGGAAGCGAATGGATGGATAGTTCAAAGAATACGGTACTGTACCAAAAGTCTTGGAGATTATCCAGATGTTTTTTGGTAAATGTGAGGCAAGTCTTTGTGCTCTTTTTCCATTTGTGGATAATGGCTCTCACCATGGTTTTTTGGAGACCTAAAGCCTTTGGTGGTGGCTAAATCAACAAGTTGGTTCATTCTTGAATCAATGAATACACTGACCAGCTCTAACAAGTCAGACAAAACATAAGGGGGTAGAAGTATCATATTTCCAATACCAAGAGACCCTTTATGAAAAGAAATAGAGGGGATGGTTTAATTGTCACTACTGTACCAGAAAGTATCTTAAGCACCTTCAAAGTTCTGAATAATAATAATAATTCTTTGGATAGATTAAACAATTTGTATCAGAATAGTAGGAAGAGGAAAATGTGTAGGAGAGAAACATCTCATAATACAACACATGCCACATTATATGTCAAACGTGGTGGAGGCACTATGTATGTATGACTGTCAGTGGAGTGAAGGTAGTCTGGTACTGACTGGAAGAGAATTTTACACAAGTAATAAAAGTCATTCTTATGTTTAAAATTACACTTCCAGTTTAAGAAAACCCAAATGTTTTCAGTTATTTATTGTAATTCAAGTCGTTCAAGTCCAATGAATAGCTTGAAAGGGTACAAAGGTAATTGGTGAACTGCCAAAAAAAAGGTAAGGTCACCCAAAACTGAAAAATAATGTACATTTCAGACTTACACAAAAAAATGCCTTTTTCAGGGAACACAAAATGAGTTAACAATTTAAAGATGTTCTGCAGCAATGGAGATTGATCAAGTCTTGAAAGCTGTTGCTACTAATTACTACAGGTGTTCCAGCTTTTCTGCATTACTTATAACCCTCTCTGTCTGCATGAAAGCAGTGTTGGAACACACCCTGGTACCATACCCTCGTGACCATCAGTTGAACAGTATTGTACTGCAGAAAGTAGTGTGTTGATACAAAAATGGCGAGAAAAAGGCAACTAACAGGAAGAGAGACGGACCATGATAACACTTAAAAATGTATGTCTTCCCTACAGGGAAATTGCAAGGAAAGTCAAGGTGTCAGTGAGTGCAGTTGACTTAACCATCAAAAGGCACTCAGAAACTGGGTCAAACTCTGACAGGAAGAGGTCTGGAAGACCCAAAGCCACAACTGAATCAGAGGACAAGTTTCTGAGAGTTAACAGCTTGTGTCATAGGCAGCTCACAGGAAAACTGCTTCAAGCAGAGCTTAAAAGTGGTCATAGTAAGCAAGTCTCAGGTTCGACTGTGAACAGAGAAGACTTTGAGCTACAGGTTTAACAGGACTAGTTGCAGCAAGAAAGTCATTGGTAAGACATCAGAATAAGACAAAGAGGCTTGCCTGGGCCATGAAACACCACCATTGAACTACTGAAGACTGGTATTTTGGACTGATGAATCAAAATTTTAACCCTTGTGTGGTGTTCATATTTTTGTTACTCAGCCAGTGTTCATGGGTCTGGTGGACCCGCTAGAGTTTTGGCTTTCCAAATTAACTCTATCAAACAATTTTATGTTAAATTACTCAACAGATGTTTACTTCATCCCAATTACAAGCCATATGAACAGCAAACATGGTTAATTTTTTCCCTTTACCTTTGTTAGATCACATTTATGAATTAATGTGCTTCTCGTTTTTTGTTTTTTTTTTATAAAATGTTATAAAAAACTAAATCAGTTATAATCAAGTGAAGTGAGTGGAAAGACACAACACATTTACACGTGAAGCAACATGTGTCACAACTAAATGACATCAGCCGCTCATCAATGGTGACATTAGGCCCAGGGTTGTAAAACAGGGGGAGGTGGTGCACCCACTTATCCCACACTGTCCTGATGGCAGCTAGCTTGTCTCTCTGCCGTTGAGCTGGTCTGTCATCTCGGTTATCAAAATGGATAATCCTGGAAATTTTGTTGAAGTTTTCCAGAGACATTGATGCATGGAAAGGTTCGTGCCGGTTTCTGCATCCCACAAGATTCTGTGGATTCCCCTTTGGACCTGAAAACTCCTGCAAGGATAAGAACCCCAAAGTAGGCCTGTAGATCAATTTGGTCCATCTCCTTCCACCTCTCTCCAAAAACACACCTTCATTCTAGATTACTGCAAACTAGAGATGGACCGATCTGATATTACGTATCGGTATCGGTCTGCAAACCAGACCAGAATAATTTTCTGGATGGAATCTGCGATGAAAAGCTCAAATGAAGACTTGATGTCCTGCACATGAATAACTGTCAGCCGTGTTGGCCTTGGCTTATCACAGTAACAGCTCTGTAGGGTGGCTCATTTCTTGGGCAAGAAGACCATTCAATTTCACCAGTTATTGACATCCATATTTCTTCACTTGCTGTCTGGTGGGCTTGTTCTGGTCCTGGAGCTGGCTGCTGATGGGGTACTCGTCTTCGTTTTGTTACTAAATGGTGCTCAACCTCATCCTCTTCTTCAAAGTCACTGTCAGACTCTGAATTTTCAGAAATGTGAAATATTCTGAAACCTCTTTGTCAACATCATCATCCAAAGCTCCTCTCTCTTCCAAAATCAATTGGATGGCCCTCGCAGCAGATAATCTTTTGCCATCTTGATCAGTTGTGATAAAGAACCACACTGGCAAAGTCTTATTTATAGTATTATGCCCCTAATTTGCAGGAGGGACAGGGTATGAGAAAATAAAATTTGGATCCCTCAAGAAAGAGGGTAAAATGTGCGGGAATGTAAGAGCAGACGGTGTTGATAGTTGAATTTTCAACAATGTTGCAACTTTGTGCGAGAGCAGGAGGGGAAGAAAACACTATCAGCAGCACCAGAAAGGAGGAAGACAGAGTGTGGGAACACAGGACCTACACTTTCAACACTTTTATTAGACCTGGGTCCAGTGGACCCGAACACCTTGTATGTAATGTAAATGCGTGGGGGGAGGTACAGTATGCGGTCATCGAAAATTTGTTCAGATTTATGTTCTTCACAGAAAATAAGCCAAAGCCAATGAATTTCAGGTTGAAAAAATAATTAATTGTTTCATTTTTCTTTTGAGAAAAACTGAAAACGGGTCTCACAGACCCGAACACCATACAAGGGTTAAATCTTCGCTTCATCACGCAGGATCTTTGTACGGTGTTGTTGTACAGTTTGTGGCCTCAACTGTCAAAATTGTATGAGGAAGTGTAATGGTCTGGGGCTGTTTTGCTGGATCGGTGACTTGTACAGAGCGAGAGGCACCCTGAACCAAAACGGCTGCCATAGGATTCTGCAGCACCATGTAATACCCTCTGGTATGTGACTAGTTGGTCTGGGGTTCATCCTACAGCAAGAAAATGGCTCAAAACATAAGTCCAAGCTATGCCAGAACTACCTCAGGAAAGAAAAAACAAGATGGCAAGCTTGAAAACATGGAGTGGCCGGCACAGTCTCCAGACTTAAACCCCATCGAGCTGGTTTCGGATGAACTGGATGGAAGAGTGAAAGCAAAGCAATCTATAAGTGCCACACATTAATCATTATCATTTATTTATATAGCACTTTAAAAACACACCCGGTAGACCAAAGTGCTGTACAATACAAATATAAATATAGTAATAAAATAGCCAAAATCAGACATAGCAATAAAATTAATAAAATGTCAGTTATCCACAGAGTTAAAAGCCAGGGAATAAAAATTGGTTTTTAATAAGGACTTAATGATAACTGGCACTGATGTAGCCTGTCTAATATTGAGAGGATGGTTATTCCAAAGCATCGGCGCTGCAACAGAGAACGCTCGGTCTCCTCTAAGTTTCAGCTATGACTTTGGGACCGAAAGCAGCAACTGCTCAGCTGACCAAAGGGAACGAGTGGGGACATGGAGCTTCAACAAGTTAGACAAATAAGTAGGTTCCAGACCATTTAGAGATTTAAACACCAATAAAAGGACTTTAAAACGGATCCTAAAATCAATTGGAAGCCAATGTAGGGAGTGATGTGGTCGAATTTCCTTCTGCCAGTTAAAAATCGTGCCGCGGCATTTTGCACTAGTTGCAAGCGTGACAAAGTGCCCTGCCCAACCCTTATTAAAAGAGAATTGCAATAATCTAAGCGTGAAGTGATAAAGGCATGAATAACACTTTCCAAGTCACACTTGTAAAGAAAGGGCTTAACCTTCATCAAACATCTGACGTGATAGAATGCTGATTTTGCCACCCTGTTTACGTGACTATCAACGGTAAGTGCAGAATCAATTTTTACTCTGAGATTTGTGATCGAACTCTTTAAATGGGAAGTCAAAGCTGCAAGATCAACATCTGGAGAGTGAGAAAAACGATTTGGGCCAAATAAGATCACTTCCGTCTTCCGATCATTAAAATTTAAAAAGTTTTTTGCCATCCATGCTTTAACATCACTAAGGCAGTCAAGCAGAGGTCGACTTGGGAGACTATCAGAATGACTAAAAGGTAAATAAAGCTGGAAGTTATCTGCATATAAATGGAATGACACTTTATGTTTTTGTAAAATCACGCCAAGAGTGATTAAACAATAATGGCCCAAGAATAGATCCCTGTGGCACACCCCAAAGCAGAGGGGCCACAGAGGATGAAGCCGACCCCAACTTTATACAAAAAGGATGGCAACTTCTGTAACAGATATGGGAAGAACTTTATGAAAACTATTTGATTTCTGTTGTATGACGAATGCCAAGGGTGTGTTCAGCTGTTATGACAGCCAAAAGTGGCAACTTTGATGAGACAAAACTTTAGAATACATTTTGATCTATAAATTGATTTCATCGCTAATAAACTGTTATATTTATTCTATTTAATTCTTTTTGATATCCACAAAGAGTTATCTTGAAATGGAAATGAGGTGGTTTCTGCTGAAATAACCGATGACTAATACCTGAGACACCACTAACACCTTAAGGTTATCCTTTGTTAATTTAGTGCTTGAGGTAAGCTCCGTTCTGTTCCTCCTGTATGCTTGACACTCGCACAATTACAGCTTTATTTCCAGCACTGGCTGTTGCCGTTACTCCCTCCCCCACATATTCACCCTCCCTTTTGCTTTTCAATTAACTGTGACCAATATGCGTTGTAGTCGTTCCAGAAATGACACACCACCACCACTATCAGCCCACCTGTAGAGCACGACTGTGTTAAATAAGAGTAATACAATAGATGTAGTTTCAGCCAAGCAGTCTGAATAATCTCAGACTCATCCTGCCTCTTCTGATCATTCCCATGATGCAACACACTACACCAAACGTGGGAAATGGGACTTCTCCTTTACTGTCCTTTCTTCAGAGAAGAAACTCTTCTGACATGGCACATAATGTGGTAACAGTTTTAAAGAAACAAAAATACCTAAAAAGGACTTTCTAAACCGTGACTCAGCTAGGACTCCTGCGTAACCATATCATTGTTTTATGCACCTATGCAAACTCTCTCTTCTTTGTTTATGTGTATGTTTGAGAGAGGGGCAAAGTTTCACAGCCAAAGGCATCACTATTATCCAAGCTGACTTATTCAGGGACATGGTGAGGTGTGTGTGTACGCGAAAGAGAGGCTGACATGGTGAGCGTGTCATTCTGTAGTGTGGCGACCTCATTCTGTCATAGTGCCAGAGCGCCTGCCTCACGAGCAACCCTGTCACCATGACTCACTCATGCATAAACAAACACACAGACACACACACACACGTATATTGTACACACAAAAAACAGTATACAGCTCACACATCTGTTGTGACTGATAGAACTATACATTTTGGAGGCAACAAGAGCACTAATTCACAGTTACATCTCTGCAACAGTGTATACTTTTAGTACTTTGATACTCAAAATGACAATTGAAGTTCACGGAAAACTAACTGCACTCCAGGAGTATTCAATCATTCATTCAAAGATACTAAAACTATAAATGTAACACAACTTTTTACAACATTTCAAAAATGCAAAACAAAACTTCCCATTATTCAATTCTTTCCTTCTACCATACTCAGATGGTTACAGATATATGAAAGGAGTTATTTAGTACAACGTGACAGCACAAGATTGCATATGAGTGGAATGTTCAGTCAGTTTTCTGCTGTCAGTTCTGCACATTATAATCAATGTTAGATTTGGGTTAAGGTCAATTATACTATTCACATGTTATTCAGGATAACTGGCTAGTGATTGTTATTCCACCCAGAGCCCTTAAGTACACTGTTAGCCTTTGCAGTAATTTCCATAGCTTAGTACTGCAAAATCAACAGTAAAAAACTCTAAAGGATGTTCTACTGTAGATCTAAGAGTAATTACTTAAATCCTCATTCAGAGTGTATTACTATAAAATGTGATTCACCGTGAAAGTAGTATAACATATAAACTACAATATACAGCACAATTTTTAACTTAAGGTGTAAGTTGCAGCCACACTAAAATTTAATTCCTTGAACTGAATAGAACCTCATATATTAATAAATGTATTTGTTTATTCAAACAATGTGAAACATTATTAATACTATTAATTAATAGTATACTTGTAAGGTTAGTATTGTGATAGAGTCGAGTATATTTTAATTATACTCTTGTAGACATTATGACATTATGCTAGTACAATTATGGTGAACAAAAAGTACATTTAAAAGTTAATTTCAAGAATACTGTTATGTAGTAAAACGGGGGCCAATATAATCCCAAGAAGCATTATTAGTATACGTACTAGGTAAGGTATACTTGGGAAATATAATTGAAGTATACTTATTTTTTGTATGGCCAGCAACAAAAACTAATGGCTACATTTGGAGTAATGTTTAAAAATGACTTCATTTAGCACTTTTTTCTCTTCTTATTCTTTCTTATACTGGACCTTCATTTGTTTTGTATAAGGTAGTACTTTTTAAGACACCTCTGCCTAACTACAGTGAACTAACCTAATAATATGCTCTGGTCGTCATTTTACACAAGTTAAGGTGTCACATCCATGAAACCTACACCACTAACCAGCATCAGTCCTACAACTTCACTCTCAAAATTAATAAATTCTGGGACAAGCAGAAAATTGTATTTTTAGCGGTGCATTTTGTTGCAGGCCAGACTGCTATTAAATGCACTGTCCTAAAGAAATAATTCCTTTGTAGCACCACTTCGTCTTGGTTCAGAAGAGATGTCCTGATATACGTGATAATGTAACACATTATCACAGTTTAGCGCGTTGGGTTGTGTTTTTAAAGCGATTGTTACGTTTTTAAAGCTTTTTAATGCGACAGGTGCGATAGCCGACACCACACCTTCACCTGACGTACAACGTGACGTGTGACGCACACGTCGGGTATTCACTTTCTAAACAACAATGGGGATAGAAAATATTGCTCGAGTGGTTAATGCTTCTTTCGCTGGTTGCCAACCACCATTAAATAACAACAAGAAGAAAATATTGATCTGCTTCTCTTAGTTTTGCACGTTTAAGCCGCAATTCAGACTCAAACAAAGCTGCAAAGCAGGAGAACAACATGGCCATCAACTATTCTGTGCCACAGATCCAGTTCGCTGCAGCACAGAGTGATGATGAGACCGTTAACATGTGCAACTAGAAGTTGTCAGAGGTAACTGGATGTTCAGTCGGGTTAAATGCAAGGTTGATTGGATTATATCTGAAGATCATATGCTATTCGTGATAACTCTGCTAGACTCCAAATTGCTCATCCATGCGGGAGTATCTCAAAATTAAATGAAACCACTTAACACTTTTTCCCTAAAACCGACTGACATGGGACACATTAAAGTTGGATCGGAACCAGCTAATCAGTCTGAAGGTAAGTGTTTTTTTCACTTATTCGAGAGAAGTTCGAAATGCGTTCCTATTACTTTGTTTGTTTTGACTTTTAAGCTACCCTACCAGGATATTTTCATTCAAATGCTAAGACAAAATGTCAATATCTATGAATGTGGAGACTCAAAAGACTAGTTTGGTAATAGTTGCCGATGGATTTATGAGACTTGATATAGAAACTTGGATGTTTGCAACAGGTGAATCGGTGAACTACCAAGGTTGCGCCCAAATGCTTAAAGCTGTTAGCTGGTCAGTGTTTTCAGGTGTGCTTGTACTACCGGTGCGGAGTGCTGACTGAGTCATGTTAAACCCATTAAAGCACTGAGCTCAAATATCTTTTCATTTTTGTGCACTGTTCTCTTGTCGGCACACATTTTCTGTTTATTGAAGCCTTTTGTGAATAATTTTGATCATGTAAAAACTGGGAATTGGTCCCTATTGACAATACTCTTATTTTTTGCATTGCATATGTCATTTAGAAAAGGTAATTGGTCACTGAACTTCTTGCAACTATGTGTATTTCTAAATTTTGTGGCTTCAGTGCATGCAAATTTATATTGTTCAGTTTGCAAGTTAAAAGCCTGCCAAGCACCCCAAGGCTGATTATGCTTGGTAAGAAGTCATTTATGAAATAGAGCTGATTAGACCATATTAAAATTTCTGTTTGGCACAGGAGCTTTTCGTGGACACAGGTATCCAGTCTCTGTTTTGTTAGCTCAAATTTCTGTAATTTCCTTTATAAACCAAGGTTGTTGGACATGTGTCTCAGTGAATCCAGCAAAGTAACAATATAAAATTTCACATTACATATTACTGATCAACATATAGTCTAGCTACACCAACAGCAGATATACTGAAGTCAATACTGTAAAGTTTAAGAGCAGCACAAACTATAAACTCCAAAATAACCATACAGTTGATTCATCTCCGGTAATTTAATTGGGCTGACTATTGTGTTTAATGTGCAGAATAATTCCCAATTTTGTACAATTACAATATGTTAAAATGGACTTATGTACATAAGGCCATTAATAATTAACTGTACATAGCTATTTGCTTTATGACTATCTAGACAGTGTGAAGAAGTGAAGTATTGAAATTATTTTATGTTGCATAATGACAACATGTTGCCCTGGGACCACTGTGAAGTGAAAGGTTGTTCACATTAACCCTCATGTCACAACTTTCCTCCAGCGGCTTACTGAATTTGAGTGGAGAACTTCAAATTAGGTAACTGTTTTTGCCATTTTTAGTGAATTTCTTGTATAATTTAAGTGTCCAATGTGTTGTTACCTGTGTCTCCACAGATGATCCATGGCTCATGCTTTCTGGACATTTACACAAGACGAACAACAATGAAGACAAGCTCTCTTGCCATCTTGCAAGACGCTGTCTCTGTCCAATAGGTTTTTTGAGTGCAACAGTTTTGATTTTTTTTCCTTCTTTTACCTGTTTGTTAAAAATTATTTCAGCTACTTACACTTTAATTGTCACATGTATTGGCTCACCCTACAAATCAATGAACTCAGTCCACAAAGCAAGATCAGGGTTTAGTGCAGGTCAGTCAAGTTCCTTCACACCACACACGCTCATCCATGTCCTTGTGGACCCTGTTTTGTGCATTGATTTGGTGGTGTGAGCCAGTATTTTGGACAAAGTGTATATAAAGGCAGAAGTGTGGGGCTTGATATTGTATTCATTACAATTCAGTTTATTTGTATGGTGCCAACAAAATGAATGCCAAGGCACTTCACACTGTAGGTTTAAGACCCTACAAAATATAACTAAGAAAACCCAACACTTGAACATATGTTGTCTGCCATGATATGGATATGACATAATATCGTTACTGTTTGTACAACCATCTGAGAAAATAATGGATTGCTTCCTCAATGAAAATGTTTTCAGTTCTTTTCAGTTTTTGATTTTGGAAATGTGTATTTCAGCAGGGAAAAATCAGAATTGAAATAAAGTGGTGTAAAGCACATGAATTATATTTTGTGTGTGTGTGTCTATCTATCCATCCATCCAATTTTTTTGGAACCCTCCAGTCTCTTACAGTATGTTACTGTTAACTGAAATTACGGTAAATTGCGACCTGTTAAACAGTAAATGACCGCCTGTTGGGACACGGTATCCTCTAGCAGAGATGAATATTTTTGGTACTGATGATGCGTGATGACAGTAAGTTACTGGTTAATATATTGCAGTTTATTACCTTGCAGCGGGCTTACAGTGACATACCGTGAATAAACGGTAGTATACCAATCACAGTATGATGTTACTATGTTGACGTAATTTACGACATAACGGTATCTCACTGGCGTCACTGTCGCCAGTGAGATACCGTAAAAAAGGCTACGGTGCGTTACCATAATTTGTCCAAGAGTATTATACCACACCAGCAAAAAACGGTATCATCCTGCAGAACGGTAAGCTACTGTAACACGGCGTCACGGTATGACGCTGGCAACAGTGACGCCAGTATGTTACCGTAAAGTGGCGATGAAAAGTCTAACAGTGTAAGTCAGAGTTGTCTCAGCAGGTGTTAGAATTCAGTGTTGTCACGTGGGTCATGTAGCCTTCAGAAAGTTCCGGGCAGTTGAAATGTGTGCTGATATATCTTTATAGCGTGGCTAGCATATGTTGAAAACTTCTGGATCTAATGCAAAACTCAATGATCCACCATTGCTGCAAAAAAATGGTCCACTGGAGTGAAAGGCGATGACGTGACTCTTCCATTCAGCGGCTCTGATTCCACCATTCCATGAAGTTACGGCACTAAAACCAACCTAACAGAGACAAATCCTCAGTCCCTTCACTGCAGCTCAGCACGAAAAGCTGTGTGTGTGGTCAACCAGCAACTTGTCACGGATGGTGATCCCTGATGCATTTAGCAAAATAGCTGTTCCAGATGGCTAATTTCTGTGTGTACTTTCAGTCAGACTGGCAAACAAACGTTTAAATAATTCATGTAATGATTCATGTTTGGTTGTGTAAAGCCCAAAGTTAACATTCATCATAGGCCACAAGAGCCACATTAATGGGGGATTTGCAGGGTTGCTAAGATCAAACAGCTACTACTGCACTGAAGTGACGATTTTATGAAGTGCCCAAAAAAAAACAAGCAAACATTTTAAGGCCACATTTTTCTTCATGTTTGTTTGTATTGAAATATTAACTCTTTTTTTCAGGTGTTATTAAAAACTAGAGTATTAACTTAACAGCATGCAAAAAAATGTTACTCAGAAAAGCTGCTAAATAGAATGACCTCAAATTCTTCCCACTTCACTTTGATAGCTGTTTATACAATCTGTCTCTATATTCAATTATTTATGTAGTATTAATAACAAGTTCTTAAGATTGCAGCTCAGTAAGAAGTGAGGCAGATTATGGGTTTTAATGGGAGAAAAGGTCTGTAAACTTAGTGGAAAAACTAACTGAAGTACTCTTACTGTCACATTTCTTAAAACACTTGAATGCAGCATCTACTTAAAGAAGCTTTTAGCTCCCATGCAAACAGAAAAAAACACTAAGTTGTTTTTTGTTTTGTTTTTTAATCACACCATATTGCTCCATATCAAACAGTTTGCAGTCTATACCATTTTAATCCTCTCTGTCCCACCACAACGCCATCTTCAGCATTATTGAGACTGTTTATAGACTGTGTGGGGAAATTTGAAGTTGGACTTTTAATGTTTTAATCTCTGTAACCAGCTGCAGATTGACAGTAGAAATTAAAAATGTTACTAACATTTCTGTGAGGTGTGGGGACTCTGTGTTGTATGGAGGAAATATAGTATCATCAGAATTCAACTATTTTTAGAAGTATACTGTACATAAATACTTTATGCACCACTGCTTAAATGTTCTGTCATGTCCCCTGATTTACGAAATTTAAGTCCAGACAAGCTTACATGATGAGCAAAAGTCATGAGCCACCCCTTATTTCTTTACATTTTATTAGGAACTGGGAAATAAGTCTAATGATTTATTGAAAAATGTGCAAACATATTCTAAAATATTCTATTCTAGAATTATAGCAAACTTGAAAGTCAGTATTTGGTATCACCACTGATATTCTTCAACACATTCTGAAATTCCTGTAATTTCTTCAAGTAGTCTGGGCTGGCGTTTGGGATCATCTTCAGAGAAAACAGAACACACTGCTCCATGATGTTGAGGTGGGCTGTGGGGAGGCCAGCCCATGGCTGATAGTGTTCTCATTGTGTGTTTTTCTGTGCAGATATGGACAGCCATTGCCAATAAGACACTTTCCAGATCGCATGGTGGATGAAAATCTGATGGTACTTTTCTGTGTTTATAATGCCATCAATTTTGACAATATACCCAACACCAATGACTGAAATGCAAACCCAAACCATGAAAGAGCCTGCACCATGTTTTACAGATAGCTATAGCCACTCACTGTTGTATCTCTATTCTGACTGATCACAATCAGAATTTTGACCATTTTTTTTTTTTTAATTTGGATTCATTACGCTATAGCACCCATTGTCACTCTTTTTTTTAAGTCTAGTTGTGTAATTTGGCTCAGCCTTTTCTCCACGTGTCTCTTCCTTGGCAGCCTTCCACTGAGACTATGACAGATGATAAACTGAATGACCAGATGCATCTCCCAGGTCCCATGTCAGGTCTGTTTTTTCCTGAAGGACATAACTTTCACATACTGTTCATCTGCTGTAGACAGTTCTTTTTTTGCCTCCTCTCCAATTCCTCCTCTTCTTTGTCCACGACTTTTCCTATTGCTGCAGGCTTTAGGCAACATTGTGCTTATAAAAAAATATTATTTTTTGTCTGTCAAAATGTGTTATCTTTAGAATTATTCATACATTCAGCTAAAGAAATGAAAAAAGTGTGTTTTTTGTGACATGCAAAGGCAAAGTGGAAAATGAGTAAAAAGCAGTTAATATCTAAAGAAAAACTCTTGGACAGAAAGAAAATCTTGGACAACGATTGCTCAAGGCCACTGTAAAATATATGCTTCAACATTATTCATTTTAGAAGCAAAATACAAAGAAATACGAAGGCTCAAGCCTTTTGCACAATATCATAAATGTTTACAATAAACTAATGGGTAAAACTGTTTGTATAACCAAAGCAAACAACAAAAAAACAACTTAAAATCAAGCCTCTTTCAGGGATTAAGAAATTGCCTTACTACCAGCTTTAATGTTGTGTAACTGAAACTTTAAAGTTTGCTACCTATGTCCCATTTGTTGTAGATAACTTACAAACCTCAGTTTAAATGAAGTCCTGGAAGGACGCAAGGAAGGGACCATAATGGGTAGAGTTTGTCACTTCTCCCTATGCCCATGGGTTCTATCCAGGTACTCTAACTTCCCTCTGCAATCCAAAGGCCTACTTGTTACATTTAATGATGATTCTGAATCAGCTGTAGGTATGAATTTGCTCAGGCCCCATGCAACTGTTAACTGGATAAGCGTTTAAGTAAATGGAAAAGTTATTTTCACAGAAAAGTCTTGTCCTCCACACATAACTGTTCACTTTTTATTGCAACATTGACCGATATTAAATCAATCAAAATCGAATTAAACATTGATTACAGTTAGATAGTGTTCGCGTATCTTTGCATGAAGTTTTCACTTTGAGGTATTCATTTCAATTTGAAAATGATGCCACAAAAAAGCAAGCAACATAGGCCCATCAAAGGAGGTCGATTTAATAAAGCCTAATGACCACATTTGAACAACAAAAGTACTTGATTTAAACTCTTTTTGACTATATGGGAACATTCAAATCAGTAGGCCATGCAAATTTAACAAACTGCCTGCAGGACTGGTGGGTATCTTAGACTGAGCTCATAATGAGCTCAAATCACATCCCAAATCAACCAGTTTCTGTCATAGCATGCATGTCACTGTGGAAATTGCTGACAAAAAAAGTAAAGCTGAATATTTTTCAGTAAATGTTCATCATAAATGGTCTGCCTCACATTTTAATAACCCTTCAGAGTGTGATAAATTGCAGATCTGTGTAATCTAATCAATCATCAGATGAAAATAGCAATGTACCATATGAATGTAATGTGCCTTTTATGAGCTGTTGCGTCCCATAAAACAGAGAACAGGTAACATCATCACTAACAGTGACTCCTGAGCAGATAATATGTATGAACATCAATTGTTGATAGAGATGATAACCACACTCCAGCGCATCCCAGCATTCCAGTCAATCTCCTCCCAGTAGGGTAAAATATGAGTCATTTGAGCATAATGCATTGAGCAATGTAATCGCTATGACCACAAGAAGAGCCTAAAGCACTCAATGTAACACCTCAGGGGTGTCTTCAGCCACCCACTTCCTCACAGGGCAGACAGTTGGGAGGTATTGTCCAGGATGGAGTTCACTTTAACCCTGATATCCCCATCTGCTCTTGCCTCCGGGGTGTTCAGCCTTCACAAGACAACCATGCTTTTTCCTCACCAGGATTATTAATCTTTCCTGCAGTGACTGTCTTGATGTTTTCTACCCAGCTCATGCTGCAGAGAACAGTGTACTGACCTCTGACTGGTAGAACATGTTGAGCAGACTATTACAAGGATCCAACGCTTTAGGGGAGCTAAAGTTTACTTGGTCTTCTTTGTCAAGTGCTACTAGTTTTATTGCATTACTTTCCCATTGCACTAGTTTTGTTTTATTGCACAAACACAAATGAAATGAAATTTACAAGAAGGATTCTTGTAATTATATAGCTGTGACATTCGTTTTGGCTGTTATGGCTTTTGTTTTGAAGCTATAGATTTTTAATAAAAGACCAAAATAACCATCATAACATTCTATAACGTTGCTTGGCAAAGTCTTGTTTGGAAGCTTTAGTAATTTGGCCACCACAATCTATTTTTTTCTTTTAGACACTTTGTCATTAGTACAGTGTGGACTCTACTGTGAAAAAAAAGCCACTTCTTAAAATATACACTGCCTGTTTTACTCTACACAAGACCGCAAATTATAAAATTCTCACTATTTTGCACTAAAGAAGACTTAAACTAGCAATTGAGACCATAGGCCCATCAGGAAGGTGTTTACTGAGGTTATGAATCATGTAAGGTAGGAGGTAATTTGCCCCTAGACTTTAATAAAATGCGATTTATTTTGCAAACACAACAATCCCCTACTGGCCATTCCAAAGAATGCACTTTTACACATTCACGTGAGCCTGCTATGTACATCTTTAGTACACATTTTTGGAATAAAACAGATAAAATATGTTAACAGTGCACAGTAGATGCACCTGTATCCCCTTTCTTCCCTTTATTTTTCTGTAAAGACAATCTATTGTTTTCTGAGGGGGCTCTAATTATTAACATAATCATTTCCCAATTGACAAATAAGCCTACGGTACCTGTTCCACTCTTTGTTATGCATTTTCACAAAATTTCACACCAGCCAGGCTCAAGCTCCAACAATAATACTTGTGTGTGTGTGTGTGTGTGTGTGTGTGTGTGTGTGTGTGTGTGTGTGTGTGTGTGTGTGTGTGTGTGTGTGTGTGTATATATATATATATATATTTTTTTAAAGCAATTATTAACCTGCCAATGCCATGACACCTGTGAAATAAAGTACCATGACACACACAGTAGTGGCCTTTTGAGGGGACGTGACAGTCACTGATATTGACAATACTGTGGAAGATGTTAAATAGTACAAAAATCTAAAGAAGAAGAACCCTTCACAGCAACCTGCAGCAACATTTAAGAAGAAATAAATACACAAAACACCTAACAGCTACTTATCTATGTCTTCGCTCCGGTGTATTAAAAAGACTTTTGCATGATATTTGTATAATATGTTCTCAATTATAGCAGTGTAATTTAAAAGGTATGCTATATTTATCTTAGTATTTTCTTTTCTTTTCTTGGTTTTTGCATATGCATTTTATTGCCGAAATGCACAAATGTTATTATATTTTTTTAACTTAAAAAATAATTTATATTAGGCTCAATTATTAATCTTATCGTGATTTTGGATTCTCATCATTAAATCAGTGTGACTGAGTGATAATTTAAAAGCGAGTTCCACCATCTAAGACGGAAGCGAAGGCAAAGCAAGCTGTTCCTAAATCAGCGTCAGACCACAAGCCTGCATGTGTTAATCATAGCTGTTCCCTGCACCACGCAAATTCATGTCCTAGACTAGCCTGGAAGAGGAACTGTACATTCAAAGACAGATATACAATGAAAATGTCTGCCACAGCAGAATCTGATGAGCTCATCCTTCAACATGGCTCATCCTTTGTGGTTTTAAAATACTTTGGATTTAGCACAAGTGATGTTGACATCAAGAAGAAATCATAAGCAGTTTTGGTTGCATCACAAAGCAACTAAATTATTTATCAAAGCCCAGCTACTAGTGTGAATGATACAGCATGGCTGAATTTAGTAGAAGTAGGGACCATTTTGGTTATCAGCGTGCAACCCAATATTTATTCACTAATAAAATATATTTAGTGACTATTTTATGATTACATCATGTGATAAAACTACCATTAAATAAACATTAGGGCTAATTTTTCTTTTTTTTTAATTTTTACTTTTTCACTAACTTGTTTGTACTTGGGGAAAATGTTATCTTCTAATGTTTTAGCACCATGTATTAGACACAGTGTTGGTCAAGTTACTTGAAAAAAGTAATCAGTAACTAATTACTGATTAAATCTTATCATCAGTCGTAAATTTCTTCAACATGCTTCTGCTGCATTCATTTATTTATCAGCAAGAAGTCCATCTACAAATACAAGAGTACAGACATCATGTGGTGCGTTAATGGAATTCACAATGAGATGAAGTTCCTCAATGCAGAAGCACTCTCGGCAGACTCAGATTTAAGTTGTAGAATATTTTATCGTGTTTACTTTCTTCCAAGGAGAACAGGGCAACCACAGCCCTTGCAGGTCATATAATCAATTCCAAGGTTATCCTTCCACTGTGTGCGTTTTTACCCCTCAGACAAATTAGATTTTTTTCCTGTATTCAGGTAAGTTACTTTGTAATGTTTTGCCTACAGCTCAGGTTTCTGACCTTCACATGACTGAAGACACAAATAAGCATAATACAGGGAGATGGTAAAGAAGGATTTTGGGGCCATTAGGACAGACAAGTGGTGAAGACGGTCCTCAAGGCCAGTTATCCTGTAATAGAACAGAGTGCCTGACTTTGACTTATATACATAGGATGGGTGTTGAAAACCCCCTCTTGTAGCTGGTGACCAGGTTTGCACATCTCAGGAGGGACTTTGGCTCACTCCTCTTTATACAAACTCTCTAAATCATTTAAGGTGATTGGCTGCCACTTGCCTAGTCAAAGTTTCAGCTCCTTCCACATAATTTCCAGAGGATTGAGGTCTGGAGACTGGTTAGGCCACTAGCCTACCTTAGTGTACTTCTTCTTTAACTACTTTGTTGCCTTGGTGGTATGTTTGGGTCACTGTCATGTTAGATAACCCATCTACAGTGTTCTGGCTGAGGGAAGGAGTATCTTGCCTAAGGTTTTACAGTACATGGCCCTATCCATTTGACCCTCAATGCAGTGAAGTTGCCCCATACCAATAGCAAAAAACAGCTGAAAGCATAATTTTTCCACCTCCATGCTTGATGATGTACATGGTGTTCTTTGGATCATACTTAGCAGTTCTCTTCTTCTAAACACGATGGTTTGAGATGATGCCAGAAGCTTGATTTTGGTTTCATTTGACCACATCACTGACCACCCACACCTTCTCTGAATCACTTAGATGTTCATGAGCCTGTGCAAGTGCCTTCTTGACCAGGGGGACCTTGCAGGTGCTTTAAGATTTTGGTCCTTTATAGCATAGTGTGTTACCAATGGTGTTCTTGGTGACTGTGGTCCTAGCTGTCTTCAGATCATTAAAAAGCTCCTCCTTTGTAGCTTTGGGCTGATCCACTACCTTTCTCATGATCATCTCATGATCAGCCACACACTTCCATGGGACTCCTGACCAAAGGCAAATCATGGTCATTTCTTCTATTTCTGAATAACTGCACCAGCTGTTGTCATCTTCTCATCAAGTTTCTTGCTGATGTTTTTGTACTTCATCCCAGCCTTATGAAGGTCTATAGTCTTGTCCCTAACATCCTTTGACAGCTCTATGGTGGTGGTTAGAATGGAAGAAATTAATTCTATGGACTGTTGTATGTTATACACAAAATGAGTTCAGATCAGGGGTATATGTGCGAGACATAATGTGGATTGCACAACACTGGACATTATATTCTTCATTTCCAGTTAATACTTGTACAGCTGCTGTTATTGTGTATATATTTATTTATATTTCTTCATACATTCTTATATAGTTCTATATTGTGTATTTTGTTGTACAGTTATTTTATTTTCAACTTTAATTTATATATTTTATCTTATTCTTTCCCAGTTAAATTTAACCTTCATTCTAATTTGTGTTGTACAGTTATTTCATTTTTAACCTTAATTTATATTTTATTCCTTCCTAGTTAAATTTACCCTTTTTAATTTTTCATATTTATTTCCTATCTTATTCATAGCCTTTTCCTTTTTTGTTTTCTTTAGGTCACGAGCAGTTGTCCAAGCATTTCACTACATATCGTACTGTGTATGACTGTGTACGTGACAAATAAAAATTTGAAATTTGAAATTTGAGACTGACTGATTGGCTTATTGACTCATTGTAATATATGTCAGTGCATTTTTATTCTGGATTTTTTGGCGAATAGTCTCTCTTTCCATTAAAATGAAACTAGCATAAAAATAAGAGACTGCTCACTTATAAAGAAATGAACAAACGTATAAATTCAGCGGGGGATCAAGTAATTATTTGCCCCACTGTAGGGCCTTTCTTTTTTAGTATATCTTTTGGTGCTTTTTAGCCTTTATTGCAATAAAACAATGGAAAGAAGACAGGAAAGCTGGGAGAAAGACCAAGGGAGTGGCAGTGTAAAAGGCCTGAGAGCAGACTCAAACTCGAGGCTCGTCATTAATGTCACAGCATATGAGTCACCTACTCTAGTGGTTCTCTAGTTCTAAAACAGAAAGAGAGAAATTGTATAAAAGTCAGTATTACTGTGCGTATGTCTTGGCTTTTATTGCAAAAGTCAAGGACAAGGAGAAGCCATTTTTTGCATCGCTTGGTTTCCTCTAAGGCTCAGGCAGACACCGTTGTTTATTTGTGTTCGGTACAGTATGTTGTCAGTATTTAAATACCGCAATCATCGGAATTAAAGTTCTTTCATTTTCAAGTGCCTGCCCCCTTTCCCAACTCTCTGATGTGCTTGAGAAAACACATTGCAGCTCTGCTAGGCAGACAGTTGTTAATCCTACAGAACATTTTCCAAGTGTCATATTTTGTCATTTAAAGACAAACTACAACTGAACAGATGCAAAATAAATAAATAAAAGAAATACATTTAAAACCAACACAAAAAAAACCCAGAAAGATTTTAAATACAAGAATGAGACATAAGTGCAGGATGATATTTTTTCTTCATTGTGCTATTCAGTATATCATATGGTTAAAACCTTTAAAAAAATCACTTCATCTTGCAGTCTTGTTTGTAAAGGTTCCCTCTCACTGTTTTGAAGGATGGTGGCCATAGTCCCAATATGCACTTGCCCCCTCCTTCAGCCCCTGTGTGCTTTATTGCCTTTTTGGCTATATACCATTTCTTTAATTCTTTTTGTTCCCCAAAATGACATGATTAGCTGCATCAGTGACCCTCTACTGCTCATTTCTTTCTTTTGTTTCAAATACCAAGTCCCAGACCTTCAAACCATATCTTTTCATTCCTCTACTTTTTTTTTTTTTTTTTTTTTTAATTCTGCTGTTTCAATTTCACAGTCAGTGAAACTGAAGCTGCTTTAGGGTCTTTTCCTTCAACTCCAGTGACTTCTACTTATTCTACTTATACTTCTACTTATTGCCTAAATGATAATGTCAGAAAAATTAGGCTACTATTAATGGGTTTTATATTAATATTTCACAAAGCATTTTAGGGTAAATGTGTTGGCGATAGTTTTATGCGCACACACAATTTCACAATCGCTTTTTTACATTTTGATGAGAAACAATTAGATTTCTATTGCTTTGATTTCACATGAAGATATCAAAGCAACAGAAGCCTTCCTAGTTTTCTTTGTGCAAAATAGATTATTGTAGTTATCAGATAGCAATAAGCAGTATTCCATTTACGTATGGAAAATACACATAAGTTACAGTAACACTCTGTCTAACATGTGGCAGCCTGCAAAAGACATTGACTGCTGTTTATTCAAATCTAAAAGAAATAAGATGTGATTGCATCTGTGGAGCAGTAATGAAAAACAGGTGTCAAGTCTAGTGCTTAAAATCTTCCATCTGCACTGGGCTAAAAAAGCACAACAGATTTAGAATGTCCAATGCAATGCATCAATTACTGCATCCAGTGCCTTCAGGGCTTTTCGCTCTCTGAATGTGGAATGAGGAAGCACTCATCTTTTTGCCCATGTGTTACCTTTAAATTCATTAAACGGAAAAAGGGGGAAACTATACCAAAAAAATGCTAAGATCAAAGTGCACTTGAAACATGACAAAGAGAGGGGAATCATGTCTTGAGTCAGCAGTCCTGCTGTGGATCACATCCAGATACATTTGCTACACCTTTCCTGTGCACGGCAGCAGTAATGGTGCCCCCTGGCCAGGACTGTGTGCTCAACTCACTGTGATGTGGAAAGCACCGAGGACAGGAGGCAGGAACACATTTTAACCCACGCTCCTGACATCCATCTAGCCCTTGACACCGCAGGCGCAGACCTGTCTCCTCTGCTCAACAACAACATGGTGGATCACAATCACAGTGCCCGACTTAGCTCTCAAACCACACACAAACAAGGATAGGTGCTACACAAAGCTAAGCGTACTACACAAAGTTACCTCATATGACAAATTTATGCATGGCTCTTATGTTGGTAAAAAAATAAAGAAATAATCCAAAACACATGTGAGAAAAGTCATAAAAATTTAAAGATGCACTTGGATTAGGTCTCTACATTTCTTTATGTCTTTGATTTGTTTTCTTTATGTCTTGCTGTTAGAATAGCAACCACATATATATGACTTGCACTGACTAGTAAACAGTAAGTAACAGTTATTAATAAAAAAAAAATTTAGCTAAACAAAATGACACACTATAAATGCTTCAGAAAGGTATTCATTTCACAAGGTGATGGGAAATTTAATGTTGGGTATAAAGTTCATACAAGGATGGATTACATGCAAATTAAAGAGACTCTTAGAAAACTGTACATTGAGCTATCCTGACACACTCACTGATCCTGCCACACTGCTGATGAGGTAAAAACACTACTTAAAAGATCCAAAACTAACTCCAGTGTTGATTGTCTTCCTCTTTCCTTAGCTGTTCACAAAAAATCAATTCGGAGAGCAAAGTGTATGTGCAGGCGATTAACTCCAGCTAATGATAATGAATTACTGCTAGCTGCCCATCAAAACTATGGGTCCCTATATAACTCCCAAACTGGCTAAAGATTGGACGAAGAATCTCGGCCTTACATCATTAATGGTTCTTGGTGACTTATTTTAAAATCAAAAACTTGTTAAGGGTCTCAATTATGTCATTATTGCAATATCATACTAACTAGCCTAATGTGCAATACAAAGAAAAAAGAAACGTTCTTCCTTTTGACAATGCCTCCTTTTTTCTAACATGACTCTGACAAGCTTGCATAACACAAGGACAAATAAGCCAAAGTTAGGTATGCTTCAATCTTCTGAATTTTTAACCTTCAATCTAATACAGCAGGAACTGCACATGGCTTCATGCTATTACACAGTGGATGTGCTGTTGTGAAGGATTTCCTAATTTGGTAATTGTGAAATTATAGGTTAACATTAGGAGCTCACATATATCTTTAAAAAAGCCAGAATAACCCAATAATTATACTGTTTCTCTTCATGTCGTGTAAATATGAAATATCATTCCTAGTATATTGTGTATACAAAATAAAGTGATGGAAATCTTTTTCATGAAGGCTGGTGAAAATGCAGTAAAAATAGACATAACACATAAAGCATCCATTGATCAGGTACTACAGCTCCTAGATGTTTTAAATATCCATTAGTTATATGATATCATCAGTTATGATATCACAAAGGATATTACATTGAGCGGTTGATCAAGCAACTTCCTAAGGGTGCATTTACCTTAATCTAAATTATGTAAGTAATTTACTCCCCTTTCCTTGCTCAATTTCACATGGCTGATGTTGCTGGATGGTTGCAGGTAACATAAACTCTTGGCATGTGTCACCTTTTTATTACTAATTACCACAACAGCCAGAGTTGGCAAAAGTACAGGCATTCTGTACTTAAGTAGAAGTAGAAATACTAGTGCTAAAAAATTGGAGGAGGAGAGGACTTTGGTGGGTTTTAGTGCGCAGGAAGAAGAGAAAGATGGTGGTGAATGACTGACTTTTCTTCTTGTTGAAGCCGTGTCACTGCACCTGAGCCTAAAAGGTAGGCCGAATCAATTTTTCTGGTGTGCTGTAGGTTATTGTTATGTACTACATTTGTTACTCATTTATGAAGCACAGTACATGTTTTGTACTTGTAATTACCGGTACTTGTACATATACCCTAAAAAGTTGTGCAAATATGTACCCATAACTTGTTTTTCAAAATATTAATAAAGGTGATGTCTCCAAACAGCCTTCTCCTTCCTGACAATTCGCTTTGTGCATATTCTCTTACATATGATAAGTCAACATTGAAACACCTGCGGCTTTTAGTCAGGTGCGGCTAATGTATGTACAAAAAAGGATTTTCCCCTGATTTTAGCTTGTGCGGCTAATATTCAGGTGCGCTCTGTAGTCCGGGAAATACGGTACATATATATATATATATATATATATATATATATATATATATATATATATATATATATATATCAGCCACTGACATAAAGACAAGAAAGCTCCTTACCATGCATGGAAGGTTTCACCCCAAGTCCAGCACCCTGAGGCTGTACGCTAAGTGGAAGGAAGGGGGCCAGGGACTGGTGAGTGTCAGCACAACAGTCCAGGATGAGACAACATCCAAGAATACATTGGGAAGATGACCCCAACTGACCGAGTGCTCAGTGAATACCTCAGGCAGCAGAAACCCAAGAAAGAGGAGGGAGACGAGGAACCATCATGGAAGGACAGGCCCCTGCACAGTATGTACCACCGGCAGATAGAGGAGGTGGCTGATATCCAGAAATCCTAGCAGTGGCTGGACAAAGCTGGACTGAAAGACAGCACAGAGGCACAAATCATGGCAGCACAAGAACAAGCTCTGAGTACAAGATCCATAGAGGCTGGGTTCTATCACACCAGGCAAGACCCCAGGTGCAGGCTGTGTAAAGATGCCCCAGAGACAATCCAGCACATAACAGCAGGATGCAAGATGCTAGGATGCAAGGCATACATGGAACGCCATAACCAAGTGGCCGGCATAGTGTACAGGAACATCTGTGCCGAGTATAACCTGGAAGTCCCGAGGTCAAAATGGGAGATGCCCCCAAGGGTGATGGAGAATGACCGAGCTAAGACCCTGTGGGACTTCCAGATACAGATGGACAAAATGGTGGTGGCTAACCAACTGGATATAGTGGTGGTAGACAAACAGAAGAAGACAGCCGTAGTGATCGATGTAGCGGTTCCGAATGACAGCAATATCAGGAAGAAGGAACACGAGAAGCTGGAGAAATACCAAGGGCTCAGAGAAGAGCTCGAGAGGATGTGGAGGGTGAAGGTAACGGTGGTCCCCGTGGTAATTGGAGCACTAGGTGCGGTGACTCCCAAGCTAGGCAAGTGGCTCCAGCAGATCCCGGGAACAACAGCGGAGATCTCTGTCCAGAAGAGCGCAGTCCTGGGAACAGCTAAGATACTGCGCAGGACCCTCAAGCTCCCAGGCCTCTGGTAGAGGACCCGAGCTTGAAGGATAAACCGCCCGCAGGGGCGTGCTGGATGTTATATATATATATATATATATATATATATATATATATATATATATATATATATATATATATATATATATATATATATATATATATATATATATATACACACACACACACACACACACACACACACACACACACACACACACAAACACACACACACACACACACACACAATGGGTCAATGTGAGGAAATACAACTCACAATAATTTCTTTTTAGAGCTTTAGTAGATTTTCTTAGTGTACAAGCAGTGATTAGCTGAACCGCTGCTCTCTGTAGATGTACACAATTTAATTCAAGCAGAAGTCTGCAGATGTTTCATGAGTTCTCCTGGCTGATTTCCATCCTCTATACTGAGAGTACGCTGTTTATGCTGTCTTTTTTCTAGATGGTATAAAGTTGGTATGAAGGTTGGAATTCAGTAAATGAATGTAAGCATCATCAGCTAAAATATATGTTGATTATTGCTACAATCTAACCTCTCTTCTTTCTCTTCCGTCTTGTCTTTCTTATCTTTCTCATCTCTGAGTGAAGTTAGCTTGCTTTCTTTTCACTCCCTGTGAAATACAGCAGCTTGACCTTTAGCTAGCAACACACCGTTTGTGCTTGGGGATGTTTGTTGGGCTGATAGAAATGTTGCATTTGACGTTACCTGCCGCAACACGTTACTCCCTTTATGTTTACTCGTCTTCAGTAACTAGTATATGCTATCCAGTGTTGTGGAAAAAAAAAAGTCCCACTTTTAACTCCTGACTTTGGAACACATGATCTCTTTATAAATGATTAGGACGAATAGGACTGACATTCATGCGTTACTGTTTAGGATCAAATCGGTTTGATGTTTGGAGGCTTGCAGTGACAAGAAATGATAACTCCCCCAAATCCGTTAAATCAAAAGTGACAAGCCCATTTTGAAAATGTGAGAAGTAGAAAGTATAGATGTTTGTTTAACAATGTAGGGAGTAAAAGTAAAAAGTACTCAGAAAATAAAACTACTAGAGTAAAGTACAGATATCTGAAAATTCTACTTAAGTACAATAACAAAGAACTGATACTTTTGTCCGTTACTTCCCACCTCTGACAACAGCCATAATATCTACAATGAATTTTCAGGATGTGTTTATGTAGAGACAACGGTGAGGGAAGAAAAGATTGGTTGATTTTGCTCATACCGTTGACAATTTACGTGGAGTGGAGGATAGTATAACCAAAAGACAGAGGGGCTGTCAGGTCAGACAGCCAAGGACGTGAGGATGAAACAACGCCGTACCAAGTAAATGAGTGCTCAGAAGAGAAGCTCATGTACCATCTTTCCAACCCGCTGCATGCCTGTTTGGCGGTCTCCTCCCCTTGTCTTCCTCTCAGGAGATAAGAGAAAGAGAAAAAGACAAAAATTACTTGTGAGTGAAATGGTGTGAAAAAAGAAAGGCCTAGAGCAGTGGCAACATCCACAGAGGAAATGGCATTCCTCTGGAGGAGGCGGCCTCTGTCCTCTATTTGACGAAATAGGGAGCGAGTTAAAGAAAGGGTGAAGGAGGCAGTAATGCGAAGGTTGAAACAGGTCAAAAGAAAGATGGTGAGGGCAGAGGGATTAAGACAAATGGCAGGGACTCATTTCACACACACGGAAAAAAGATCGATCTATCTATCTATCTATCTATCTATCTATCTATATATATATATATATATATATATATATCTCACTGGCCTTCTAAAATGTAGCATCACTCTCACCCAGAAACTGTTGTGGAACATCTAACAGGAATAATGAGCTACCTGAGAATAATGATACAAATACAATTAAATTTTGTAATGGAGCCCCATCAACATGGTTAATTATCTAAATTAAATATAAACCAACAAAGTCTTCAAAGTGGCCTCAGCCACACAGGGACCATGTTTCTAAAAGATGCATATCAGATGCTGTACCTTTAGCTTATTCTGATCTTTACCTTTTCCCCCCTATGTTAGCATTGTATTCAAGTAGTTTATTTAGTTCAATTTTATTTATACAGCACCAAATTAATACAACAGTTAGCTCAAGGCACTTTATATTGTAAGGTAGACCCTATAATAATACATACAGAGAAAAACCCAATAATCACATGACCCCCTATGAGCGAGCATTTTGGCGACAGTGGGAAAGAAAAACTCCTTTTTAACAGGAAGAAACCTCCACTAGAACCTGGCTCAAGGAGGAGCGGCCATCTGCCACTACCGGTTGGATTGAGGGGAGGAAGACAGGCCAAAAAGACATGCTGTAGAAGAGAGCCAGAGATTAAAAACAAGTATGATTCAATGCAGAGAGGTCTATTAACACAAAGTGAGTCAATAAGGTGACTGAAGAAGAAATACTCAATGCATCATGGGAATTCCCCAGCAGACTAAAGCTATTGCAGCATAACTAAGGTAGGATGCAGGGTCACTTGATCCAGCCCTAACTAAATGCTTTAGCAAAAAAGGAAAGTTTTATGCCCAAAGTAGAAGATGGTGTATGTATCCCAAATCCAAATGAAGGCTAGTTTCACAGAAGAGCTGAAGGCTCTGCCCCCTATTCTGCTTTAAATACTCTAGGAACCACAAGTAAGCCCAGAGTCCAAGATCAAAGTGCCCTAATGGGGTTATATGGTACTATAAGGTCATTAAGATGAAATGGGGCCTGATTATTCAAGACCTTCTATGTGAGGAGCTGGATTTTAAGTTCAATTCTGGGAGGCAATGAAGGGAAGACAATATAGGAGAAGTATGCTCTCTCTTTCTAGTCCCTGTCAGCTCTCTTGCTGCAGCATTTTGTATTAGCTGAGGGGTTTTCAGGGAGTTTCAGGCTAGGAGTCCAGCCGAGAAGTAACAAATCCATAAACTAGTTTTTCAGCATCACTGTGAGACAGAATCTTTCTAACTTTAGAGATATTGCTCAGACGGAAGAAAGCACTCCTACATATTTGTTTATTATGTGCTTTGAAGGACATATTCTGAAAATTTGAGTCTATTTCATAGATTCAAACCACTGTAGCAACTAGAATACTAGAAAAATTTGCATTTCCTGCGAAAATGCAGTGTGGATGCTTTAAAGCTGAAGCTGTATGCAAAAACTAGCTGAAAAAGCTGAAAAGTTGCAGAAATTGTAAAAACTTTGCAGAAGCAAAGGAACTTTGCTAAAATGGAATAACTTAGCAGAACTGCAATATCTTAGAGGAAACATAATACTTGGCAGAAATACAATAGCATAGCAGAACTTAGCAGAAATATTGTAACTTACCAGAAACATGATAACTTCTCAAAAATACAAGAATTTAGGAGAAATAGTATAAGATAACAGAAAGAATATATTTAGCCAAAAATACTTAAGCATTACAGAAACACTATGATTTAGAAAAATAGTACAACATAGCAGAAATACTGTGATTTACCAGAGACACTGTGATGAACTATGAATATTGTCATTTTAAATTAATACTATGTTTTAGCACAAATACTATCATTTGGCAGAAATACTATGTTTCAGCACAAATATTATAACATAGCAGAAATACAATTATATAGCAGAAGTGCTGTATTTAGAAAGAAAAATATAATATAGTAGAAATAGTATGATTTAGCAGAAATACTGTAATCAGCACATATACTGTAACATGACAGAAATTCCTCCACTTAGTAGTAATACTTTAACATAACACAAATGTTATGATTTGGCACAAAAATCATGATTTGTCAGAAATACTTTAGCAGAAATACTATGATTGAGCAGAAGTACTAAGATGTAGTAAAAGTACTTTGATTTAACAGAAATACAATTATGGAGGAGTAATACTTTAAAATGGGAGAAATATTGATACACACAAACATACACAGAGCCTAAAGGGAACAGTATTTGTGCCATGGAGTGTTAACAAGAATGTGAGGTCCATATTAGAAAAGCTGGTAAAATCATAAAAGTTTGAATTGTAATAAATAATGAATATGAATTACTGGTCTGTGATAATTTGTAGTGAAAAAAACATGTTGACCAAGGTAGAATCGAACCCACGACCTTTGGTTTGCAGACCTGTGTCATTACCAACTGCGCCACTGGGAAAGAGAGCGGTGCCTTGAAAAACAGGGTGATGAGCAGTCAGAATTAGATCGCGGTGAGAGGTGAAAAACGCCGTTTTTTGGAGTTACAAAACGTCGTGTAACTCAAAAACTAGGTGGACTAGAAGCATAATTCTTGTACTGGGTGAATCAGCGGACTTTGGTGTACTTTGACTGCGATTTTCATTGCTCTCTGTACATCCGAGATATGACGAGAGAAGAAACGGCAGACCTCAGATATGATTGGCTGGCTGGGAAGCCGTGCAGGCCCTGATATGTGCATTTGAATGTCTGAGTCCTCACCTTTCAGAAATATATAGAAATAGTATGATTAAGCATAAATACTACATTTAGCAGAAATACTATATTAAGCACAAATCCTATAAAAAGCAGAAATACTATATTAAGCACAAATCCTATAAAAAGCAAAAATACTGTAATATGATTTGGTAGAAAAACTATAATTAATCAGAAATACTATATTTGGCAGAAATACTATATTTAGCACAAATTTATAAAATAGCAGAAATAGTATGACTTAGCACAATAGTAATAACTTAAACAGAAAAATTGGAAAAGCAAAATGGACAGCTGAAAAAATGCTGAACATGCTGAGGGTCCCTCAAATATACTTGTTAAATGAAAAAAATCAGCAAAAAAATATATAACAGCCACACAATCACAAATATGTACATATAAGGAAACACACATGCACAGAGAGACACACACACACACAGGATCCAATTCAGTCAACCAGTCTAAATATATTGAATTTGAATCTTACAATGAGATCATCCCATTAAAAGGCTCTCTCTCTCTCTCTCTCCCTCTCTCTCTCTCTCTCTGTCACACACACACGCTGGGTGAGAGAAGTAAGTTTCTAGCTCAGTCAAGCAGCCTGGGAGCTGTTGAATTTGAATCCACCAATCAGTGAGCCTGTGCACTTTTTCCCGCCAAAACAGGTGCTTCTGTTTACACATGCAGCACAGAGAGACACAGGATTTTTGCAGTCTATTTCTCATAATGACGACTCCCCTCAAACAAATGACCATAATTTCCTAACCGTAGGGGCTAGAACGGTCATTCTTACACCGTTTTGTTCAGAAGAGATTGGGGAATCTTCAAGTGTTGACAATTTATCATTAAAATATGAATTTTTAGAGATATATGACATGGATGACTTGTTGACTTAGAAGCCACGAATTCCCCAATATGCAAATTTGAATGCCTCAGCCCACATATATGATTGGCTGGCTGGGAAGCCGTGCAGGCCCTGATTTGAATTCCTCAGCCCTCAGATCTGATTGGCTGGCTTAGAAGTCATGAAGGCCCCAATATGCAAATTTGAATGCCTCAGCCCACATATATGATTGGCTGGGAAGACGTGCAGGCCCTGATTTGAAAATTTGAATGTCTCAGTCCTCACAGAGGATTGGCTGCCTGGGGACCTGGCAGAAATATATAGAAATAGTATGATTAAGAATAATTCCTACATTTAGTAGAAATACTATGTTTTAGCACAAATACTATAAAAAGAAGAAATACTATAATTTAGCAGAAATACTATATTAAGCACAAATCCCATAAAAAGCAAAAATACTGTACTATGATTTGGTAGAAAAATTATAATTAATCAGAAATACTATATTTGGCACAAATCTTATAGAATAGCACAAATAGTATGATTTAGCACAATAGTAATAACTTACACAGAAAAATTGGAAAAGCAAAATGGACAGCTGGAAAAATGCTGAACATGCTGAGAGTCCCTCAAATATACTTGTTAAATGAAAAAAATCAGCAAAAAAATATATAACAGCCACACAATCACAAATATGTACACATAAGGAATCACACATGCACAGAGAGACACACACACAAGATCCAATTCAGTCAACCAGTCTAAATATATTGAATTTGAATCTTACAATGAGATTGACTCCATTGACTTTCTATGGAGAGTTTTGCGACTTTGTGTTGGTCTGAGGAGATTTGCCAAAATTCTATAAATTCCACAACAATGATAGTGACATTTCCTGAAAGCCAGCAAAAATACCTGCGTTTTGATGTATAATTTGTGGAAGTTGAGTGAAAATTGAGCAAGTAGCAAACAGTTGTTTGGACATGAAGAGAAGACTGCAAAACCTTCAGTGGCACACTGGAAGCCAAGAGCATAGCAACCATAACAACGCATGTATTTTGTGAAAAATCACAATTTTGCAACTCAAAACTTTAAGAGGCATAAAAGTAAAACGGTAAAAGATTTGAAAAAGCTGATTTATACCTGAATAGCCCAATAATTTGAGAACATTTTAAAGTTTGAATGGTTGTTCTAGGTGAAAATATGAGGAAGTAGTTAAGTTTCAAAAACAAGCTAATTTTAGCAGAATTGCAGAAGTTTCCCATTCATTTGAAATTAAAGGAAAAAAGCTTAATATTTTAAAATGTATAATGGTGAAAAATACCAAAAGACATAGTCGTCATTAGCAGAAATAGCAGAATAGTTTAAAATTTGAACGGTGAAAATAGCACAAAAATTGTGGAAATAGATCCACGGCGAAAAGTGTACGGAAACATCAAGAAGGAACTCAATAGTGTGGATGCTTAACGCATCCACACAATTATGGTCAACAGTATTGAACATTGCACTGAGGTCTAGCAGGACAACCACAGAAATGAGTCCACTGTCAGAGGCCATAAGAAGATCGTTAGTAACCTTCATTAAAGCTGTTTCTGCACTCTGATGAGCTCTGAAACCTGACTGAAACTCTTCAAATAAGCTATTCCAAGGCATCGAAGAAGATAACAGTGGGTGAATTCTATTCATAAACTTAGCAGTGGGGAATAGATTTCATCACAGTAGATGTGTTTCTGAAAGTGCTGTAACTGTGTAATCTAGTATTGTAAATGTAAATGTAAAGCTGAGCACTAAGTCAGATAAAAAGTCTGAGAAATCAGACAGAAATTGTTTGTAAGATCCAGGTGGCCGATAGATGATAACAATTAAGACAGTTTTTTTTTCCAGCTAGCTTGGACAAGACTAAGTTTCAGGCTTTAAAATTAAGTATAACTCTTTCTGGATCTTTGGTTGATTAATAAGCTGGTCTGGAAGATTGCTGCCACACCAACCTCTTGACCTTCTGATAGTGAGTATGACTCGGGGGTTTTGATTCACTTAAACTAACATAATCATCCTACTGTGACCAGGTTTCTGTAAGGTAGAGTAAACTGATTTGTTGATTAAATATTAATGTACTACCAGGGACTTGGAAGAAAAAAACCTAATGGAACAGGAAGTGATACTCTACTGCAGAGAGAGCGAACATCAAGTGACAGCGCCACTCAAAGGAGAGGGATGTAATAATGCCCAGTTAGCTGCCCAGTCCACACAGCGAATTATTCACTGTGTGGATTGGGCAGCCTATTAACTTTGGAAATTATACTGAGATGTTTTAAATAAGATATGGGGTCAGATCATAAATATAAATCTTTGTGTCTTTGTGTGTGTCCCTTTCAATCTCCCACAGTTCTCGGTCCAGTGCTGTACCAGTAAAAAATGTAAAGTTTAAAATTTGAAGTTTGCAGGTATTTGTTGATGTTATATTTGTATGTGAGGCGGCAGTTATTGATTCTTGTAAATACCACACTAACAAACACCAGAAGACAGTTTTCCCCTCTCAGTATGAATATCATCAATGGTATAAAATGAGACGAGTCTAGAATAGATTTAGTGCTTCAGTCAAACACAAGATGAAATCATCCAGACAAGGACAGAAGATGTTACAGGGGATAAAAAAAGGCAATGAGCAGAGTCCCAGCCTCCTCTCATGCTTTAATGCAACTGTTGTTTTCCTTTTGGTTTCCTTTGGCTTTTTTGTCAGTTAGTGTTGGAGCACTGAGCCTGTGTGAGCTATTTCAAAGTGAGCTTCTTGCCTTGGGCTAGTGGTGTGTACCACTCTGTGATCACCCCCCCTCCGTAACACACACATTCACACCCATCACTACTGTTAAGAGCCATCTGGGCCCAGTGATCAAAGGAGAGTAAAGCAGGGGGCTTGGAGGACATCTCTGATTACTACTGCCTAAGGCAGGCCACCTAGTCCCCGTCAGCCTTATTCCACCACCATCATCATCATCAAGCACTGCAATCAATATGCTGCTACAAGGCTATGTAAGAGTCACTGCCACCCTCACTTATCATTCATACTCGCATAATATAAGAAGATGTGAATCAGAGAATGGCACAATACTGTAAACGAGTTGGGTTGTGTAGTGCACTAAGCATACAGTAGACAATGTTAAAAGGACAGTCGTCAGACTACAACATCATTGGATTCTCGCCTTTATTAGGCAGCATAGTCCAGAAAGTGCAGGAGAGAGAGAGATTTGGGGGAAATGACACATCAGAAATTATTCTGGGGCAGACTCAAGCTACAGCAGCACTCTCAAAACTGATTATTAAATAATTCTTAACTTCTCCATTGAAGGAAATTGAAGTACATGTAATGCCATACGCTCCGCTCTGTAAGTTGATTTTTGAAAGTGTCTAAATACATAACCAATTCTTTCTATTTGTTGCTGTTGTCACAGTTTTTATTTCAATTTGATCTCTTTAAGATTTGGTTTGGCACAGACTTAAGGAAAATGTTGGGTTAAAACAGACATTTACCTGCATTTAGCAATGACTTGATCAAAATATTTCACATTGTTCTAAACAGAGCTCACATCAGGTGGGTAAGCCAGCTCAGCCAGCCAACAACCAGCAGTGTGCAGTGAAACATGTCATCAACAACAGCCAACCGAGCTGTCTCATTATTAACATAACTTTCCAACAGTTTGAGCTGGCAAAAAATGCAAACTGCTCTAGAAAGTGGACGAGTGCTTTTGAGAATGTAATCGCCAGAAATAATTTACCATCACAGAAGCTCCAGCTTCTTGAGAGACTCAAGCAGGGGTGCGGAAACTGTGCTGGAGATGGGGCCTCTGTGAAAATTGTAAAAACCCAGTGTCACAGAAAAGGCACGTACATGTGCAGACATGTTTGTTGTTTGCGACATTTCTGTCTGTTCTCTTTCATTTAATTCTGCTATAGATACTGAAATCCATTTTTTTCCTGTCACCTTACACGAGAACAGACAACAGATATATGTTAATAAGAGTTCATTTTAGCTTCAGGGTTTAGAGCGTTAAAATAACTGCAAACATGAAACCTGATGTAAAGACATATAAATGCTAAAAGAACGAGCGGCAGCGATAAAGGAAAACTTTTTACATACACATTAAAAACAAAAGGGAGAATTTCTTGGACTACATTACGATGCTTTACTGAGAAGTTTGGTCATTTTTTCCAGCACATTTCACGCTGTGCCCCTTAGGACGCCAACTTCAGCTGTGCCACGAACATTTTCATTACACAGCCTATATTGCCACAGCTGTACTTTCAGCTGAAATGCCATCTCATTTCCCTTTCCCTCCATCTCCCTCCAGCCCCGCCTTCTCAGTTCTGAGTTTAATGTCAGAACATCTGATTTAATGGAATAATGCAATACCAGAGAAGTACACGTGCATGCAGACAAACTCACATGGGCATGCAAACACATGTCAAAATACACTGAGGCTGTGTATAATTAATTCAGAGGCATGTTTGTTTTAACAAGATTAAAATTGTAAATCCCTGAAAGTGGCTGCAGGCAAACACAGCAACACCCCTTTTGAGAAACTGAATTGTTAACGTTTTATTTTTCCTTAATGTAAAAACCCCACCTGCAGTTACTGTAAATTTCAAACAGGGTTTTATTGAAGAAAACAACAGGGCTCCAAATCATTATGATCATTTACTGCTGAAGCAAATAGCATTGACAATCTTGAATAAACAGCACCTGTTACAGGCTGAGATACAGTCAGATCCATATGTTTTTAAACAGTGACAAAATTTGTGTATTGTTTGCCTCTGAACACCGCATAATCCATTTTAAATGAAATAATCAAATAATCAGACTGTCACTGTTTAATTTCTCAGGGTTTAACAAAGGGATTGTGGTGGCACGAACGAGGGATAACTGGGGACGGTAACTAAGATGTTGACAACGCCACCTGGGGGAGGGAGTTACACCCCAGGAAAGATTTCTCTAGCCAATGTAAGTGTTACACTGGCTACCAAAGCCCACAGACTCGTTATTAACAGCAGAGGTGATACAGATGAATTTTACAAATCAAAAGTCAGCTGGGAAGGTGTTAATGGTGCATTCGTGGACATCACGTAAAATCCTACCCCAGAATCTACTTCACTACAGTATGCGTTACCTCATTCCAGCCATATTTATATTTATCATTGACTGGTCTCTAAGTTTGCATCACTGTGGCTTTAGCTACTGATTTTACAGCAACTTCAACACCAAACAGTTGGACAACACTTTTTTTTTTGCTCACCAGTCTCTAGACCTGTCACTGAGGCTTATGTGCTGAAAAAAACTTCACATCAAAGCACTAATTTCTGCAGGTAATCCTCTAAAAATCCACAGCATTCGAACACAGACAGTCTGTTGGCCAGTAATGGCCAAAGCAGTCTAACAAATGCAATGCAAAATCACAGAAAACAAACAAGCAGACCTAATGAGAGTACAACGAATCTACCCACAAAACAGGCACAGCTTGTTCCTCGTAGTGCTTACAAAATAAAGAACAGGTTTTTTTTTAGTAAGAATGTTCTTGCAGGAACCGCTCAAGCACATCTGTTGCTATATAGGCAATAGACAAGAGTGACTGTCCCCAAGTAGGGTGATTGTGTAGATTTCTTTTCTACTTTTAAGATTGATTTTTCTTTTGTAAAAGCAGAAGTTTTGACCTGGAAGTGGAATTATAAAAAAAACAAATATGAAAGGTCGTCATATACCATAAATTCATATATACAATAGTATATGAAAAATTTATGCTACAAAGGAGCTCCTTTGGGAATCATGAATATTTATGCCATATTCAGTGAAAACAAAAATATCTCTCTATGGGGCAGACAGGGAAATCTGATTAGCATTTTCTTTTTTCTTTTTTACAAGAAACTAAATCAACTATCAAAAAGAAAATCAAAGTCAAAAGATTACATTTTTACACCAAAAATATACTGAAATGCATGGTTTGACAAGAGAATCTCACGCAGCTCTGAAACGTAAGAAGACACTTTTTATTTCACTGGCAAATATCTGTCAAACTGCAAGACTGGCACAACATCCCTTTAAAGATGATCCCTTTTCACAACAAATTACACAGCTGAAAGCTGAGTGACAGCAAACAGTATACTTGAACACGAATCAAAATCACTCAAAACAAGTGCATGCATGGGTGTCTTTTTGTGTGTTCCTTTCAATAATTCAGTCCTTCCAGCTTGAACAATAGGCTCAACAGCCCTGCTATACCTGCTGCTTGTACACTGATTTGCTGTATTGATTGTTAGTCATGTCATGCAGTGCAGTTAGTTATTTGCCTATTTAGAACTTGTACACATACTGATCATGTTTAATTTTGAAGATCCGGGAGGAAAAAAAGAGAAAAGACAGAATAAAACAAAAGAAATAAACGAACATCTATCTTCACAAAATGTCCATTGCAGTTTGCCATGCATAATCTTTTTGTGGGTTTCCGTGTCTCAGACTCTGTCAACTTTTCCCTGGTTCCCAAATCCTTCTTTTAAGTGTGGGCTGATTTATCTCACTTGCTCTTGCCTCTATTGGAAGCACAAGCCAAATAATTACTTAAGGTTAAATGGGCACTTGATAAAGCTATGGTGTATGTCTCACATCACTCAATAGTCTATTTGTATTATTCTTTTGTTAACTTTTGTCCTCTGCCAGAGATTTGCTGGGCTGGCAGGAGAGATCAGACAGCTTCAAGCTCCGAAGATAAAAGTCGATGATAGATGATGTATTGACTGCAAGTCCAATGCTCCCTGCTATGAGGACACATTGAGACGTGATTTGAAATATACAAGATGTTAGATCCAGTGGCTGATGAGGCTTGGGAGGAAATGGTGCAGTTATTATTTATTGAAAAGAGTTGTTTACACTTTTTTATTTGGCAGTTTCCATGGCCATACAAACTCTTTAGTGAACTAGAGTGACGGTTTCCTCATCCCAACAAAATCAAAAACATAAACAAATATAAATGAATATAAACATTAACAGCCTTATGTCTGATAACCCATTTCTCATACCTAAGAGTGTTGAGGTTTTACAGAGGCACACTTGATAAATTTACAGGGGCATAATTTCCAGGGGGGTTACGGGGGGTTATGACCCCCCCCAATAATCAGACCCAACCAATGTAATCCCCCCATTAAAATTATGAATTATCTTGCATAAATAGGTTGTTGATTTTTTTTTTACTCATTTCAGTTATTACCAGCAAAATAGTTGCATGTTTAATCATCTGGGAATATACCCAGATGTATTTATTTATTTAGACAGAGATCTTGATCCCCCCCAATGTTCAGCACAAAGTTACGCCAGTGTTAATTTGTGAACCATAGGCCGTTTAGCCTTAGTGTCCCCCTGTGAGCAGATTAAAGTGAGTCCTGTACAGAATGTTTTCACCATTATGATAAATTATCTGCTTTATTATTATTAAGAGACAGTGATGTAATGAAGATTAATTAAGGATAGTAAGGGCGTGGAAGTGCACTGCCTGGTAAACACCGTGGAGTCAACGAACATGCCGGTGCATCTAAATCACATGACTGGTTTAAGATGACCTAGCAGCTAGACGCAAACTCGCTGAGTCTCCATTTCAACTTAAAAATATAGACCCGTTTTTCATCCTAACAGCGCAGTTATGTCAATTTTATTGATAGTGTGATCCATATCATGTCAGTCTGCCCCAGGGCAGCTGTGGCTACAACTGTAGCTTGTGTGTGAATGTGAGAGTGAATGAATAGTGGAATGGTAAAGTGCTTTGAGGGCCTTGAAAAGCGCTATATAAATGCAATCCATTATTATTATCATATAAATCCTACCCCACCAAAATAGATTAAAGCCAACAAAATAACCATGCCTGTGTTCTCAACATTGATAACACATTTATAAATAGCAGAAGTTTTTTATATATATATATTTTATGATGTGACAATGATACTGTTAAACTAAATAACACATTTAAAAAAAATGCATTATTCATATTTAGTTTTATAATTTAGATAATCTCGATAGATATTTAGGATTGAGGTATTTGTTGTAGTTTGATATTGCAAAGCAGTGTGTCTGTTCGCAATCATCCAGGTGATCGTAGTCTAAGGAGCTTGGAAAGAAACGCGTCTGGACTTCTTTACGTTTCTGGAAGATGTTTCACCTCTCATCCAAGAAGCTTCTTCATCTCTAAGAGGAATTGGTGGAGATTTCAAGTTTTTAAGCCCTATGGGAGTGTCCCCTGGAGGGTCAAGGACCCCCTACTGCTCCTCTACCTAAGCACACAAGCTAAGATCCACTTTTGAGATCCCTTCCTAGATGCCTTAACACCCACTCACATCCTAGTTTCACAATGGGTTCAACCAAATCCTTGGCTGATTGTGACCCACACACGTTTTCATACCTTGGCTTGTGTGATTAGGAGAGGATCAATAGGGGGCTCCACCAATCACTGTTAGAACCGAAAAAAGCTTCTCGGATGAGAGGTGAAATGTCTTCAAGAAACCTAAAGAAGTCCAGATGCTTTTCTTTCCAAGCTCCTTAGATTGCAAAACACTTTTTGCTAACAATGGTTGGTGTTGCTCTCCCAAATTGTGAGATACGGTTAGGGTTAGCACAAAAGATGACTTAGACTTCAGAGGATTAAGGAATTCACACAACAATTATTTTTGCCCTTTGAATTCTATTTTTCTTTTTTAGTTGCATGATAAATAACAAAGGTCTTGCAACTCTCTGAGACTGCAACCACCTGTCACCAGGGTCAGTGAATACTGTAATTAGATCCAGGCTCTAAGCTCTAAAGGCTAAAATGTCTCAGACTACGAAGAGGATTAGGGCAGTAGGTCCAAGAACTGCTCCCCGCAGAGCAGACAAGAAGCTTCTCTAAAGGGAAAGAAATCAGGTAAGGATGGATGGAGGAGAAGTCGATAGAAAATCAGAGGACATAGAGGATGCAGAGAGGATAACTGTATTGCAGTCGAGAAGGAGAAAGGGGATGGGCGCTTTGATGATGTCTTCAGCTGAATAGAGGTTGCTGATTTTCCAGACTACAGACAAAGCGTCCTGAAAAAAAAATCCACTCCTACTGTTGACTAAGGTGGAACTTTCCTTCACTTTTTATTTGCTATTTTTAACGTGAGTTACTATATAATGACAGGTTGCCAATACTGTATATCAATTTTATGTTGGCCAGAACAGAAACATTAGAAACAAATTAAGGTACAACATGACCTGGCTTCTTCTAGACAAGTACCTAATCTAGGAGAGAGCTTAAAGGTTTGTTTTTGACCTTGGAAAGAACAGCTTCGCCAATAAGAGGTCTCCGCAGAAGTCTAACTTCATCAACCTCATCTCATATTCTTTCTCAGGGGGTGCTCTGCACTGTTGTCAAAGAGTTGTTCAGTTCATAATGTCAGTCAGGTACAAATATAAACAACCCCTTGTCACATCCAAGTTCCCTACTTAGACTGCAAGCCTTGTCCACTCGATGAGGAATGTCACATGCTGTTGCTAAAAGCTTGAATTATCTGAACAGCACTCATCTCTTTTTTTTTTATCAGCTTTGATGCAATTCTGGAGACTTCAATGTCACTGGGGCACAACAAAGACACATGTCAGAGGGTAAGAGCACATTCCCAAAGCTAGCTGTGAAAGCACCAAAGACTGACCTTCCCATTTTGTTATTTATTTCAATTGTAACTTTTTAAAATCAGCCTGAAGCACCACATTTTCAATAATTCCTTTACTTATGATATACTTTAAATGAGATATAGATTCTCTGCTGGTAAGCCATAGCATCATTAGCAAAGTGTGGCTAATAAATTACATCTATTCAGTTGGTCACACAGAAAATGTATAAAGGTTTTTCTCTCTGTTACACTGATGGAATTGCAGTAACTAGAACACAGATTAGAAAACTGTTCAGTTACATTCTTAGGCTATTCATCACCAAAAATATATTTTCAATCAATAAAATTAATTTACTTTTATTGAGTTACAAACTAAAGTTGTTCCTGTGTCTCCTTTGTTAGGCTACAGGAATTCAGCTAACATCAATCCATTTATCAATTTTCTTCTAATTATTCATTGATGGAGGCTGGAGTCAATCCCAGAGGGGGAAAGGTGTGGCACACCAGATGGGCTGCCCTTGTATTGCAGGCACTGAGTAACATGTAATGTTTCTGCATATAGAAAGTGTTTGAGCTTGAATGTGGGGTCGTCATGTTACAAACAAATAGCAGCACCAAGAGCACACTGAATTTATACTGATCAGGCATAACATTATGACCACCTGCCTAAGATTGTGTTGGTCCCCCTTTGCTGCCAAAACAGCCCTGACCCATCAAGGCATGGACTCCACTGGACCCCCGAAGGTGAGCTTTAGCATCTGGCACCATGATGTTAGTAACAGATGCTTTAAATGGCGTAATTTGCAAGGTGGGGCCTCTGTGGATTAGACTTGTTTGGTAAGCACATCTCAAAGATCTTCGGTTGGATTGAGATCTGGAGAATTTGGAGGCTAATTGATACCTCAAAGTCGATGTGCTCATCAAAGTATTCATGAACCACTTTTGTTTTGTGGCAGGGTGAATTTTCCTGCTGAAAGAAGCCCGTTCTGATGCTCATGTGCACGTTGTTGGTGCTTCGGTGGTGGACAGGGGTCAGGAGGGGTAAACCAAACTGATTTACAGCTATGTAGTCCCATACACAAAAAACTGCAATGCATTCTGTATTTCTAAAACGTTAATTTTGAGGACAAAAACGTTAACTTGCTCCCTAACAGGTGCCATGATAAAGAGATAGATATTCAGTGTTATTCATTTCATCAGCCATTGGTCGTAATGTTATGCCTGATTGGTTTAACTTGTAATAATATTCTCTGCTGAAATTATGTGTCAGATGTCCCCATCATACGAGCACCACAGAGCCTGAAGCAGAAAGATTTGGTAAACAAAGAAAAGTGATAACCACAGTCTTGATACCTGTTATCTGTAATGGGCTTTTTAAGCTGTGCCAAGCCAGCCAACACAAAGACAGCCTGGTTTATACTATACCCCTCGTGTTTTTTGTGTGTGAACGGCTACACGATACCATTTTGGTAAAAGTAAGCAACATTCATTTTATGATTACTGTATGTGTCTGAAATTTTCAGAAACTGGCAGAGTGTTTGAAATAAAACTGTGTGAAACAGTTTGGCAATGATGAACACTTGGCTATTTCTTTCACACAAGGCTTAGTCTGAGAGTGAGAATGCCCAGAGATAAGGATGAAAACAGTCAAAACAAATAGGACAAAGATAGATTAATTAGCTATGTTTGGGGTTTTCTAAGATTTTAAAGAATTTAAATCCACTCTGCCTGGATGTATTTGGATGTGCTTTTCAATACAGTTGTTGTCCATTCTGGATCACAGCTGCTTGATTTACATATAATTTATATTTGATCTTCAATAACAGCGATAACTACAGCTGGGCCAGTTTGCCTCTTATCTAGCCGCTAATTCTTGCTGACAGACATTGTATATCTAAAGATGATCAGAGAGTTTCTAACTTGTCTAACCTGGTCATATCATCCTCATTCTCAAGAAAAGGTGTCAACCAGTCATCACCAGCTTCTGCAGACTGAGCTGGGGATAATGTTTGCTGTTCACCCTGCAGCTCTTTCACATCCCTCTCAGCGTCTCTTCCAAGTGCAAGTCTTTGTTCAAGACTGTCAGAGTGCCATGACCTGTGGTAGTCCTGTGACACACGGGAGGGATGGATATTATCAGTTGTTCTTTATGCATGTTGGGCTACAAATACTGCCAATGGGGGGTTTTTTTGGAACATGTATGTTATTTCATTATTTTGATTTTATTGTTTGTCACTCCCTAAATCCACAACTATGTGTCAGTGTTCAAGCAAACTGTTTAAGGGCTGCAGTACTTAAATGTATTAGCCCACCACCCAATGTAGGGTTTATGCCACAGCTGCCCTAAATTAACAGCACTGGTAATTACCAAAACCATTTTTTTATGTTTCTGCTAAATATTAGACCTCCATTATGACCAAGCTCTTCAATAAAAATGATATTTTAATGTTCAAATAGAATTATTATTATCCATAAATGTTTTAAGTTTCTGTTTTAAGAAACGTTACAAATCAGTAGAGGACATTATTATTTTATGATTGAGAAATTTAAAATTACAGTTATTTACTTTAATTCCTGAGCAGAAAAAAAGTAGGGTTTAGTGGATGAATGTTAATGCTTGATTATTTTGTGACTTCTCAGTGAAGTCCAGTGTGCTGGCCCAAGATTTTTGCAGAAAAACACAAGTAATGTTTAGTTTAACACATTTTTTTCCACAGATTTCTAAAATGTTTGTGATTTTTTTGTGACAAGTCACATAATAAATGTGTCTTTGTATCTGACCATGGACATTGTAATTGCAATGAAATGTCATAAAATAATATTAGTGAAATACAAATTCCTCATTTTTTCTTGTTTTGCAGATAGTATTTGTCCTTTTCTGTTAACATGGCCAGCTAGCACCAGATTAAGTAACTGCACAGTTGCTATATTAGCAAGCGTGTTGTGCTGTCAAGTACATGAAATACTATTTTACAGATTAAGGGATTATCCAATAAATTTAACACCATCAAGTCAGTTGTGCATGCCAGCCATGTAGAATTTTCATACTAAGCATACCCAGGTAGGTGTATCCAATGTTAACAAAAGATAGTCAGAAATAATCAAGGATAGCTACCAGCAATTTAGACCATTGCAAAACATATAAACAAAGATTTCTGACCTTTAATCTTTAAGATGTGATTTTAGGGTTACCTTGCATTTTAACCAAAGAAACAGGAAATTAAACAATTACAGTAGATTAAACAACATCATCATTACTATGATCTTGGGACTCAACCAGTTCTTTTAATATCCTACACCCATACATACTCCCAGCTTCAGTCTAACCACGACCTAAATAATGTGAGCTGGGAAGCCTGTAAGCCTCTATTTGTTTAGTAATTTCATGAATGGCTAACTTCTTTCTCTGGGGCATGTCTCTGACTCAGAGTCCTCTTTATGTGTGTATATGTGTGCATTTGTGCACATCGAATAATAATAATATACATCACCAGTATACATATACTGAAGTGATAGTTTTTATATATAAGTTTTACACGTTTTCCTTTCTCTTCAGCCGAGGTAAGTACAACAAATCTAGCGTATCCAACATCCACAGAGTCGAAACAATTTTTGTCTATTGTGAGTCTCTAGTGTGTGCAAGCCGTCAGTATTTTTCAGTAAAATTAAAGCCAATTTAAATCCATTCATACTGACAAGCAAATGGGCATTTATCTGCACAAATAAACAAATGACTTACCTGTTTCATATTTGTGAAAAACACCAAACAGTAGAAAACATGAAATGAGCTTGTCACAGCAGAGTGAGCAGTGGCAATGCTTCTAGGGGAAATTAAGTAAGTTCTTTCCAGCTGGCAGGTTATTGCATTCTTAAACTGTGTCATGAAGCCCCATATCAAGCTTATTTGAATTTCTATTGCATCTTCTGGTATCTGGTATTATGGTATTGTCAGAGTAGTTCCCAGGTAACAAAGGTCTGTTGCTGTGTTCTGCTCTTGTATCTTCTGCAATTGCTTTACAGCTACAAGCTTTAAACTTAGTGTCTAGAGACAAACTGCTTACAAAAACTGATACACATTGTATCCAAGTTTATATTGTTTTATATATATTTCACTATGAATAAGAAAAAGAACTTTATTGATACCAGAGGGAAATTCATTTGAATATTTTAATCGAAATGGTTTCAAATAAGCCAACTAATGAAAATAAAAGAAACAGGTTTCACCAGCCAGAGTGCACTAGGAAAAATCAGACAGATACACTGTGATTTTATTCATCATGTGCATCTCATTACATTGGTTTGTTTCACTTCCATGATGATCACGGATTTAGGGCTTTTGGTACTCTAACGGAATTCTGAGGTTTTAGTTTTGATGATGATCATTTTTTTTTCAGTGGAAACAGAAAGATTTGAAAATGCAGAAAAGAGAGAGAGCTCGTTTTGCTTTCATATCACTGTTCCAATCTTATGTACTAATTTAGCAATCATTTTATATATCTAAGCATACTATACTGTTTGGCTACCGACTGAAGAATGCAAGCTTCAGTGTTTCTAAGTGTGCCCATGTACCTTCAGCTCTGTTGGCTATTGCTTATGACATTAAAAGTTGTGTTTAAGGTAGGAAGGGTGGGGAGGGGGAGAAAAGGGACTTGTAGGGTTTGGGGTAATGTTCTCGGGAAAACCAATATATTGTATTTTTGTGGTGTGTTGTATAAGAAAGTTTCCCTTTGTTCTAAAAGAAAATAAATGTTGCATTATAAAAAAAAAAGTTGTGTTTAGGCTACCATTTTAAGCTAAGGAGAGTGGGGGGGGGGGGGGGGGGGTCATATACAGGCTATACTTCATTTTGTGTTTTCTTTGACATAAACAGAAAAAAGAACAACCTAACATGATGCAGAAAAGGTGTAAAATTTCAGATATTCAGATTCAGATTATCAATACCAGTGTTAGTACTGGAGTGATACTAGCATGAAAGGATTCATATGTTAGCTTCAGTTTTTCACCTCTGTGTTCAGTACATTGCTCTCGTTCATCAAAAACTTGACATGTCTGTGTAAACAGAGAGGAGCTCTCGTCCCTGCACACTTTGTTCCTTCTCTGCTGTGCTGTGCTTTGTTGTCGTGCGTCACTTGACTCGGCATGCACGCAGCGAGCAGACGCATGTAGGCTACGGTGAGCGAGAAAGAGGTGCATCCTGCGGAGATGTTTTACGGCTGTAAATGAGAACACTGCAAACAGTGGTATGTGTAGGAGGGAAAATCTCTACTGTGGCAACACCACCATTTTATACAAACTCACAAAGAAGTGGGGAAAAGTTCTCTTTTCTTCCAGAGCGTCCAGCAAAAGAACCGAAGCGAGGAGGAGGGAAATCCCTCAGACAGGCCCAGTTCCAAAATGTGAAAACCTGTGTTTTGCTGTCTTGACTAATTACAGTAGAAAGCAAGAATGATTTCATTTTGTTTTCTAAATGTTTTCAGACTGCTCTCCCCTACATAAGCTGCCTTCAAAAGTTAAAAGTACCAGTATCAGTACTTGGTATCAGTTATACTGGCTATATATGTACTTGGTTTTTGGATTGACACCAACTTTAGCAGTATCGCAGACCCCTTCCCCCAAGATTCCTGAAATCTGCAGTGTGTAGTGTTTCATAAATCTTGCTGAAAGACAAATAAACAGACTAATGACCCTAAAAATATACCTCCACCTCATCTCTCGCCTTTGAAGAGAAAAAGAAAATTATTCAGCCTTCTCCCCTTTTGACCTCTTCTCTTCAAATCTGTCTCTTGATGACAGTAATACTCTCTGGCTGAAATGGCTGGTGGCCCAATGAATTGTCCTTTCCAGTGGGGTTCCTTCCCCAGGGGAGGCGCAGATTTTTTATTTATTTATTTTTAGATCTATGTGTTAGGTAATGATGCATGAGGATATAGATAGGGAGAGAGTTCTTCCTCTGTTGGTTCATGTTACTTTACTGACAGGTGTTAGCAACAGCATCTCGGTTTCACTCTACAGCGTTCAACAAATTCGCCAAATGACTTCGCACCGTCCTTCACTCTCTCCCCTCGCTTACTCCTTCCAGCACATAAACACTGACATGCACATTTTCAGACGTACATGCACGCCTGAGCACCTGCCTCCCTCTCATCGGTATTAAACCTTGGCTTGCTTTCAGTCGTTGTTTATATGAGTGGCAGAATTTTTTTTCTTCTATTTTGCAGTACGAAACAATGACATATGAGTCACTCATCTACCCCCCCAAGACAAACACGAGCTTTTGTCTCTCACTTCACATCAATTCAAGGCCTGCAGTCTTCACCAAATGTCTTTTTAATGAAAACTGCTTCGTCTCATCACTCAGTGAGTGTCTAATGGCTCCTGTATTGCTGCAGGTACCATGGAGAGGTAGGTATGTCTGGCACAAGAAAGTAGAACCTAGAACCAAGACAAATAACACACACAGGCTTGGCTGTATACTCCTGCAAAATGCTTTACAATCCAGCCTCGCTAGATATCCAGCACATCCAGAAGTGCATGCAATTAGTTTGGCTTCTTTTGCTCCCTTGACGAACAGGAACAGCACAGGTTGTTAGAGCAAGATATTTCTGAGTTCATTTAATCATCAGAGACTGTGAGGTGTGAAAAAAAACAGGGATAGGAACAAAGCAGTCTTCAGTAAAATGAAGTGGGTAATGAGGACTAAAAATCAGATACATGAAAGAGAGTATAATGATATATATGACCACAATCATGAATGGCAAGTGAAATCTGCATCAATGACTGATGCAGATTTCACTGACTGATTGCATTGTATATGCCAAATCAAGACACAAAAGGTAAAATTACCGCCCTACCTCCCATTCCCTTTCCCACCCACTTCTTCTTATTTCGTTCCCTTAGCATCTCTCTCTTTTTTAATTCTTCCTCCATCTCCTTTTCTCCCTCGTGTCCTCTCCATTCATTGTCTTTCCATGACTCACCTTCCCTGCCTTCCCCTTACTCGACTCTCCTCTGCGAGTGGAGGATTTGCTTGCTGATCCTGATCCTGCACACAAAAGGAGGGTGGATAATCAGCTTCCTCTCTCAGCCGGCCTGAATCGGCCCTCTTCAGAATTCCCACGCGACAGCTGCCTTCTGAAACCGGACTGTTATCCATTATCCCTCATCTACTCAGCCACTCATTCCTAATCTTTGGCTCTCTTATCACCACTCCTTTTGAATTCATGACTTTCGTACCAGCAGTCAGAAGTTGTTTCCAAAGACCTGCCAATAGACACTAATTTCTCACAAAAAGGTTCGAGATGTTAAGAGAAGCAAGACGGGTTTTATTATTCTGCTCTATTATTGTATTTACACTTTATTTTCACTTTAGTGTGAAACATTAAAAGCATGACTAAAATAAGAAAACTCACAGTAGTTCCAGTACAATTGCACAGGAGCTCCTGAAGCAGATAATCTTTATTTCGTGAAACAAGCAATTTCCTATATTTTAATATTGCTAGAAAAAAATATAGTGACAATTTGCACACTACATTTTCAAAAGTATCTGCTTGTCTGCCTTCACACACATATGAATGTGGGTGACATCCCAAAGGGTTTAATATGATGGCAGCCCACCATTTGTAGCTAAAAACAGTTACAGTTTCAACTGTTCTGGGAAGGCCTTCCACAAGGTTTTGCAGTTAAGTGAATTTTTGACTATTCTTCAAGGGCGCAGTCATGTTGGAACAGGAAGGGGACATTCCCAAACTGTTCCCATAATGTTGCGAGCATGAAATTGTCCAAAGTCTAAGGAGCTTGGAAAGAAAAGTGTCTGAACTTCTTTACATTTCTTGAAGACGTTTCATCTCTCATCCAAGAAGCTTCTTCTGTTCTAAGAGTAAATGGTGGAGAGTCCCAGATTTTAAGCCCTATGGGAGTGTCCCCAAGAGGGTCATGGACCCTCTATTCATCCTCTACCAAAAACACACTAGCCAGGGTGTGAAAACAGGTGTGGGTCACAATCAACCAGAGAAATTTTCCAAAATGCTGAATCATTAAGAGTCCCTTTCCCTGGAGCTAATGGGCCAAACACAACTCCTGAAAAAAATTAAACAAAAACAAAACACACACACATCATAATCCCCCTCCACCTTCATACTCAAGACAAGTACCCTTCTCCTGGCAACCAAACCCAGACTGGGCCATCAGATTGCCAAAAGGAGAAGCATAATTTGTCACTAGAGTCCTGTGGCAGCGCGCTTTACAGCACTGCATCCAACACTGCATCCGACACTTTCCATTGTGCTTAGTGATGTAAGGCTTGGAAGCAGCTGCTCAGCCATGAAAATCTATTTTATGAAGTTCTCTGTGCACTGCTCTTGAGCTAATCTGAAGGCCACGTGAAGTTTGGAGGTCTTTGGTGATTGACTCTGTGACCTCTGCTCACTCAGCATCTGCTGACCCTGCTCTGAAATTTTACGTGACCTACCACTTTCTGCCTGAGTTGCTGGCATTCACAATCATTTCCAATTTGTCATAATATGACTAACAGTTGACTGTGGAATATTTAGTAATGAGGACATTTCACAACTGGACTTGCTGGACAGGTGGCATCCTATCATAGTACCACACTGGAATTCACACGAAAGTGACCCACTCCTGAAAGTGACCCACTCTTTCACCAATGTTTGTAGTAGCAATCTGCATGCTTAAATGTATACACCTGAGGCCTGTGGAAGTGATTTGAAGCCTGAATTCAGTGATTTGGATGGGTGACTGAATACTTTTGGCAATATACTGTATGCAATCCATCAAATCATTCAGTTGGGACTTGAAACAGAGGGCCAACAGAAATTGCCTTTTGAAAGCCCTGCTGCTAGCCTGGCTAAAACACTTCAACATCATCTTCAACACACAATCACTTCAGCTGTAAAGCATCTTGTTTATTTCGTTATACACTTATTGAAATTACTCCAAGGTTTCTTTGTGCGAGCTGAAGAAGGGATGAATTCTCCCGTTTTTCTTCCACTGCAAAAGCACAGTATTTTTTTAGGGGTTTGGTGACTACATAAATCCCCTTCGAGTTATGCTTCAGTGATGACAAATGTTGCATCGTTACAGGAAACAAAATGATGATGGAAGATCAAAGTTGGAGCTCATGCAGGAAACGACAGATCCTTCTGCCATTTAGCTTCACGACAAAACATGAACTATGGCCATTAAATTAAAACAAATGTTCTCTTTGTGAATGAGAAAGAAAGTACCGCGTGTGAGTATTGAACAAGGTTGTAATTAATTTATTCCTTAGAGTCATGGAGCGTCTGTGCAAACTGCTTTTGAAGCACAGAATTCCTGTGTATACTTCCTGCGTAGGCAACCAGCTCCCAGGAGCACTGCCTTGTGTTCTTTCTTTAAATGAGCTGTCTCGCCGACTTTTAAGCGAAACCTCCAACCTCCTGCAAGTCTCCCACTAAAGTTCCTCCCATTGTCTTCGTCCCCATCTTCATTTTCCTCCTATTTCCGCATCCAAAAAGGGAACTTTTTATTGATTACGCTTCCTCTTCACATCTCTTTTTATTCTTTTGTGTCATGCTTTTCATAAACTGCCTGCTTTTTATGGTTTTATCACTCTTTTTACTTTATCCCACACAGACACAAAGAGAGAGGAGTATACATTGTTTTACAGCTTTACACACTGTGTGGACTAAACAGATGAGGCAAACTCTTCTGTTGCGCTTTTGAAGATACTGAGAACAAAGCAATCAAGGACAGCCAGGTCTTGATGTTTTAAATCACTGACAGCAGGATATTTCTTCTCAAAAACATTGCATTAAAACACAGCATCATGCTGGATTTGAAGGAGATAGAATGAAGTATAAAAAGCAAAATGAGAGAGAATGATGTAGTAGCAAGAAGAGTGCATGGTGTGTGTGTGTGAGTGAATGCGTGCGAGTGAAGCATTACTGATTCATACAGGCCTCTGATCCTTGGCTGTGTGAGAGTCCCGCTCTCTCCTCTCAAACTTCATATTTCAGTATTCATTGCTGAGCTCTTGGTATTCTCCAAACCAAGCTCCAAGAGGAATCATCCATCCCATTCCCCCATCAATGATTCACTGTCATACCCGCGGCTGGAATTTAACAACCAACAGCAACAGAAAGCTTGGGTGTGTGTTTGTGCTGTTGTGCTGGGAAGTGGAACACCGAGCACTCGAAACTAGCCAATTCAAGGGGTGACCAAGCCGTGAAAACATGCTCCTGAAAGGATCATTTGGAAACTAATCTTGCATGCAGTCTTCTGTCTTTGCACATTTAAAGTAGAAGAAATGAATCTAATTGTATCCCGATTAATGCGAAAGAATAAAGGCAACTAGTTTGAAGCCTTTTAAATAATTAAGAGGAATAGTTTGATATTGCTGCCAGACAGCAGGTAGATTTGATGTGCGGCCAGCTCTTGCATAGACATCCCAGAAATCAAAGCACACTTTGACATGCCTAACCATGACAGAAGTCCTTGATGGGTTCATAAGAGATGGCTTACGCCCCTACTGATTTGTGATTCATTCACCAGGGACAAGATGAAATGTTTTATTGCATCATTCTTTTTTTTTTTTGGCCTGTTGTCCATATTCCCAGTGAAGTAATAACAAGAAAGGGTTGTACAGGTTGCACAGGGTCTCATAGCTAAAAATTACCTCAAGCAACCTCAAGAGAGAGCTTCAGTAGCTCATTAGCTTGAAACAAGCAGAACTCGTGAAAATGAGTACTTTTTGGCAATAGGTTCTGCACTGAGTGTGCCATAAATAAGTCATTCAAGGGCATGTAACACTGTCTTCAGTGAAGCAGCAGTTAGCATGACATCAAACCTGCCACTCTGGCGCACTCCCTGCTTGTCTTGATCTAAGGTGTATATGTCAGCTCTGTTGGTGAGACGAGATCAGACAAGTCGATATCTCCCCTCCTGACACTTCATACTGAAATCTGCAGGAAAATCAATCATTTATTTCTATTCTCTAATCTTACTTCTTTCCTCGTTTTTCTTCCGTCTTTCTTTTCTTCTTTCTTTTGTAATTATAAAGGGCTACTTGACTTAAAAGGGCCACTGCTCTGCAATCATGTATCTATGTATGCTCGCAATTATCAACATTTTGATAATTGTTGCCATCCCTCTCTTTTAATGGCTGTTGTACAATTTCATCAGTTTTGTAAAAATATCAATCCAGGCACATATACGCTGTGTAAACAACAACCTTGATGGCAGAGGAGACACAGGGACCTGACCAACAAGTTATGGATTGTCCTTCAAAAAGCAATGTTTTTGTCAAACATGCTGAAAAGCAATGTCAAATTCCTGTTCAATAATAAATATTCAAAATCATCCAAATAAACCTGTCAGCTCACAGTCAGAGCTTTCATACAGGGCAGTGCCATGACCAGGATGTGCAGATCATTCTTTCTGATTGATTGGCAATCGTCTGTCCATTATGTTTATGAGTATAGCGCCAATCAACCAGGAACGTGTTGGCTGTTCAGCTGAGTTTATGTTCTTTTCTTATTCATCACATTTGTTGTCAGTGTTTTTGACTGTCAAAATGACTGAAAAGTGGAAGGAGGACTGGCAGTTTATCAAGCACAGTTGGGTTCACTCATTGGTTACTTTGTTAGATACACCTGTTGAACTGATTGATAATGTAAACATTGAATCAAGCGATCAGATACAATGCACGCACTGCATTATATGATAAAGACACTGCTGACGTTCTCTTGTTCGTGCCAGAGGTGTTGATATGAGTATTTCAGAAACTGATGATCTACTGGGATTTTAAGGGTTTACAAACAAAGGTCCCAGTGAGTGGCACTTCTCTGGTTGAAAATGCCTTGATGATGCCAGAGGTCATAGGCAGATTGCTTTGAGCTGATAGAAAGGCAAAAGTAACTCAAATAATCACTTGGCATACAGAATTGAATGCACAACACGCTGAACCTTGAAACAGAATGATTATAGCAGCAGAACACAACACCGGGTGCTACTCTTGCCAGCTAAGAACAGGAAACTGAAGCTGAAATTTGCACCAGAATACAACAGAGGATCTGATGATTCTCGATTTCTGCTTTCGGATCAAAATTTCACATAAAAACATGAAAGCATAGATCCATCTGGACTTGTGACAATGGTTCATGGTATTATTAGATAGAAAATATAGAAACAGCCTACCCGAGTGTTGTTGACCATCCCTTTATGACCACAGTGTACCATCTTCTGATGTCTACATCCAGCTGGAAAATACACCAAATTGGTTTCTTTGGTTTCTTGAAGATTACAGTGAGTTCACTATACTCAGTAGCATCTACAGGCACCTGATCTCAGTTGTGTGATGCTATAATGTCATTATGACCCAGAATCTAAGATGAATGTTTCTAGACTTAAGGTGGATCTGAAGCCAAAGGGGGGCCTAACTCAGTACTAGCTAGGTGTACCTAGTGAGTATATATGGGTGTAGTTCTAGTTTTTTGTTTGTTTTTTTATTTTTAAACTGTCTCTTTGGCCATTTTGTCTGTTAATAAAAGATTAATGTTAGAAAAAAACATCATACGTTCTCTATTATGCAGTCGAATTATCGATCAGAAAGTATATAAGCTCATCTCATGGGGGGCGATCGTGGCTCAAGAGTTAGGAGTTCGCCTTGTAATTGGAAGGTTGCCGGTTCGAGCCCCGGCTTAGACAGTCTCGGTCGTTGTGTCCTTGGGCAAGACACTTCACCTGTTGCCTACTGGTGGTGGTCAGAGGGCCCGGTGGCACCAGTGTCCGGCAGCCTCGCCTCTGTCAGTGCGCCCCAGGGTGGCTGTGGTTACAATGTAGCTTGCCATCACCAGTGTGCGAATGGGTGGGTGACTGGATATGTAAAGCGCTTTGGGGTCCTTAGGGACTAGTAAAGCGCTATATAAATACAGGCCATTTACCATCTATATGGCACACATTTTATTCCAAATGCCTAAAAGTGTTTGCCTAATGCTGCTATGACTTAAAGGGGTGAACCGTTGTAGTTCTTCAAGGTTTTAGCATTAAATTTGTCACATTTTAAGTCTGAGATTCAAAACCATCAATGCTAAATAATGCAACGTTATCAGTCTTTTAAGGTGGTAGTTATTAACTATAAACAGCCGCTTGAAGGCAATATAAAAAAATAAACAAAAAATATAATAAAATGACTCCAGTCACTCAATATTCAGGGTACATGGCAAGCAATGTGTGCATTTAACATATGACTACATTATTAGACATAACTGCATGAGTAACATCTTTGACAGGCTCCAATTATTTTCCTCTGTGCAGTTTTATTTTCTGGAAGCGAGGGATATTGATTTTTCCAAGCTGACTGCATATCCTAGATTGAAATGAATACTGCCATGCTGTTGTCAGCTCTGTTGCATACTCTGGATGAGGTAAACATGTGTTGGCTGTTTTCTTTTTAATTGCATAACCTACATCATTTCAGAATCTATGTTTGTGCTGAGGGCAGAGAGATGAGGAAAGAAAAGAACTGCGGGGGAAAAAAGAGAAATTTAGTGATTAGGAGAACACGAAGTTAGGTTAAATGCAATCTCTTAAAAGGCGATTTTGAGACTGATTTTGTGGAAAATTAGTTTCTTTAAATTACACTTTTACCTCATCTGTAACAAAAACATGAACAAAAAAATGGTACACAAGAGGTAACGTTTTATTAGGCTTATTTAAAAAAAAAAAGCAGCTCATACTCCACCGCAGAAGATGAATAAAACATAAATAGAAACTGTAGGCAGAAGGTTGTCAGAGTTATATTGGATCCATATTTCTAGTGCGAAAAAACCACCAAAGGCAGCCCGTTCAACCACTTGATTATTCTGAGTCGAGTAAGGTTGCAGCACTTAAGTGATACTGGTTTTTTCGTGTGAAAGCCATCCACAGATCTGTCCCGTATGTCAGCATTGATGCTCTGATGAGATAAACCTCACTGGATTTCTGCCTTTGCTTATTTTTACTTCCCTCCAACATGTCCCCTGCCCCAAGCGAGCAACACTAACACCACCTAACTATCTGTCACTGCAAGCTAACAAAGCTTTGCATCCATACTCTCCGTTCCGTACCATCACCCCCGAAGGCCCTCCAGCCCTGTTGTTGGCTCCAAAGGCTCGTCTGCTGGTCTGTGTGATCTTCCCCACAGGCGGTGCTCACTCCACTCCCGAGCTGACAGGTGCGTGATAAAAATACTTCATGCTCTAAAACGCAGACTCTAAGCTAAGGTCTAATTCCAAGAAAGCACGGGACTAACCCTTCTTCTCGCCTTTCTTTCTCTTGCTTTCCGACTCGCTCCTGTATTTAATATGAACAGACAGAAAGATAGCGATGACTCTGGAAACAAGAAAAGAAAATGTGTAAAACTCCTAAAGAGTGAGTGGGTCTAAGCCCTGGGGCAGAGACAAATCACCTGAGGCAGAGAACAATTCTACTTTGTACTTTAAGGCTTTTTTCCCCCTTCAATGTCTATTTTAGTCATGAATAGGTATGAGAGGAAAATGAGGTATTTCCTTTAATTAGAAACCCCTGGTACAAGAGAATGTGATCTTTTTGTTCTTTGCCTAATTAGGCTGCATGTATCTAGAAATATGCATTGTGTTCTTACCTGAGCGCAAGTTTGGGCCACCCTTAAGGGGTTGACCTACTAAAAGTTGCAGGGATAGCGGGCGCATGTGTGCGTGCATGTGTGGCTACGGATGTGCACGAGTCTGTGAAAACTTTACACAGCCATTTCAAAGTGAGATATGGGTCTGTGTTGTTCCAAGAAAGTCACAGCTCTGCCTGCGAAATGGCAAGCAAAGGAAGAAAATGTCAATTCCCAATATGGAAAACCACGTAATAACTCTCTCAGAGGGAAAGGGTAACACACACTCACACCTCTAGGGGACTAGACACACACTTGGTTTTTACACCGGCTATTCTTCCATATGCCCCTAAAAAGACAGCAGGCCTTTGGGGAGTACTGACAAGGGTTGTGTTCGTGTTTGTGCGAGTGAGCCTGTGTGTGTTCATTTTATCCTTCGGCTCACCTGTCAAACTGAACCACGTAGTTCTGTGAAGGTTAAGACAAGGAGATCTAGTTTCAGAGACAGATCTGGCAACGAAGGGGCAGCATTTTGTCGGCTTTTTCTTCATGTGTTGTTGGCGTTTTGACAAAGCAGTCCTCCTCTTCCCTCAAACTGTTTCCATTTCTGTCCATCGCATTGAAAACTCTTTGTTTTCCAAGCAGTGGATGTAGCGCCGTGTTTGCTGGCCAGTCCCTGCTTCCTATAAAGTAGCACTTTGTGCAGCAGGGGCGTAAAGCTTGACCTTATGGTGAGGAGATAAACTGCCTGTCCTGGTGTCCAGGTTAGTCATTTCTGACCATTTTTAATTAAGTTCATGTCCACCTTACTGTATACAATACTAGCTGCACCGGCAATAAGTGTTACCATTTTCTTGTGCAACACAGAAAATGCATTAGAGCCTTGGCACACAGATGAGAAAACATCATTCCACTGAAACAGACTTTCTACTTGCAGGCGATGCATATAGGCTAGTTTTGAGCTGAAAAAATTGCTTTTCCACAAAGTGCATGTATTAATAGAAAAATTGCCTCCATTACTCCAATACACCATTGGGAATTGGGGGTATTTTTTGTATCGTTGTATTGTTTCCTGAAGTCTTGCACCTTTGTTGTTAAATTGGTTAGGACGTTCCTTTCATTTTTCCTAAGTTGCATTAACCTCTTTTAAGTCCACAGTATACACTCACCAGCCACTTCATAAGTTATAACTTGCTAGTTCCTGGGTTGGACCCACTTAATTCTTCATGGTGTGGACTGGTTCTTGTATATCACTTTTCTACTCTACTTGAGCACTCAAGGGGCTTTACACAGCATGTTTCATTCATCCACACACACGCATTCACACAAGCACCTTTTTCAAAGTCTAAGTGCTTTCTATGTAACATTCACACAGTGAAGTGCTTATGGCACGATGTTAGCTGGTCCACCCCTGGGGATTTCAGTATATTGCCATACGATAATTTGACATGGAAACTGGAGCAGTCAGGGATCAAACAATAAACCTGCCAATTAGTAGATGACCCACTCTGTCGCCTCAGTTAAAATCGGCATAGATTCAACAAGGTGCTGAAAAAATTGCTCAGAGATTAGATCCATGTTGACATTACAGCACCACACAGTTAATGCAGATTTGTGGGCTTCACACCCATGATGCGAATCTCCTGTACCACCTCATCCCAAAGGTGCTCTATTGCACAGATATCTGGTGATTGTGGAAGCCATTTGAGTACAGCAATCCCATGGTGATTTCCATGACCATGTCTACCTGCCTAAACGCACTGAGTTCCTGCCATGTGCTTGGCTTGTTAGTTATTAGCATTAATGAGCAGATAAACATGTGCGCCTATTAAAGTGGACAACGAGTGTGTAGCTACTGCTAAGTGCAGAAATGAGCTCATTAACAAGAAATTAAGTAAAGCCTATAAAATGAGATTGAGGGGGTGGCTTCCTGAATTTGATACCCAAGGATTTTACTAAATGTTACCTGTATGCTATGTTTCACCTATGTGTGCTAGATAGTGTATAATCTAATGTTTATATCCAAACAGTTAAGAATTAGTAATAGAAGAAGAAGGAAATGAAAAAGCAAAGTTAATTACAACTATGCACCACAAACAGACACAGAGCACATGTCATGGTTGGCTGTGTGGCAGGCAGGCAAGCAGGAGTGGTGGATCCAAAATGCAGGACTCAGACACAGAAGTACAACTTAAAGCGCAGCTTTAATGCTGGAAAACCTCTTACTAAACTAAAGGCATCAAAGACAAACAAAAACGCTGGTGGACTAAAACACTGAAGCAGAAAACACTGAACTGGAAACAAAACACTGGCAACACAGAGGCAAAACACACACAGCTTGTTGAGGGTACGACACAACACTGACTCAGAGAAACACAGGGACTAAATACACTGGGAAGTAACGACGAGAATGAGACACAGAAGGAGAGCACAGCTGGGGGAAATTAGAACTGACGAGACAAGCAAAGCAGGACACATTCACATAAGACACGGACCTTCAAAGTAAAACAGGAAGGATCACACAGAGACGCGAACTTGACACAGTGGAGACAGCAACTAAGAAACACAGAGACATAAACCATAAGGCAGAGGACTCTAAGAACCGAGAGACACAGAGGGGAACTCAAACATGCAGACACAGACTTACACAGAACAGAGGGGACATAGAGAAACATGAAGGGCAAGGGATCGAAACTAGAAACCATAGAAACTCACACCAAGTACAAAAATCACAAAGAACTAAAACGCTGGATCAGGAGACCCAGGACCCTGACAGCACAAAAGTCATAAAATTAAAAACTGTGGATCTTAGGACTTGAGACCTACCTGTCCTTTTTTACGCACCAGGCTGGAGGAGCCTGGTTTTTAGAGGCTTCTTATTAGAAGCAACAATTTTAGTTAATGCACTGTATGCCTTTATACTTTCCAACTTCCTCTCATTACTTGATTAAATTCAATATCTTTTATTGCGCCTGTGGATAAAAATGTAAACAGCTTACTGAGCCGAGCCAGTAATTATTACTCATTTCTTCTTAACACCTATTGTTTAGCCAAATATTAAATTCATGATAAAGGGACTGGAAATGAAGCCAAAAACAAAAGAATTTAATGTGTTATCAGATAACTCTTAACTTGACTTTTTAACACCCTCAAAAACAAATTCAGACACAAAATAATAACATTTAATGCTCCCAAAGACAAAAAAGGTCCACAGTTATATTACCCTTTGCTTTAGATATGTCTAGTACAGTGTATGAGCCGAGTGCTGCTGTGCTGCACTGCCTTACAGAACAGTGAAAGAACTGCATGTTCTTTGAAGTGTGTCAACCTCACATAAAAAGGTTAAAATATAAGCAGAAATAAAGGGTTTATCTTGATCAGTGACACAGAGAAATCATATCTAATGTGAGTTACTGACGTATCCGTCACCCTGATTAAATGTGATCTAATGTGAGTAACTAGCGCGTCATATTGATGTGAACACTCACTACAGTGTCATCTAACCACATCATTTCTTTACCTCCTCATCCTCTCCCTTATCACTTTTTTTCCACCCTTTTTTGGGGGGAACTCATGCATATTTCAAGGGCAGCGCTCCCTCCTGCCACCAAGCCACTGACTCAAGGATGGTCTGAGGGAAGTCAGGAAGCCGTGGAGAGCCTTTCAGGTGAAACTCAGTCAATGGAAGTCAGTCCCTTCTCCCCCCGCAGGTCTGAGAAAGAGCTGCAGATAAACTGTTAAATCATTCACTAAGGCAATGCTGTCTTTGTGTGTGTGTGTGTGTGTGTGTGTGTGTGTGCGTGCGTGCGTGCGTGCGTGCGTGTGTGTGTCTGGACAGGGGACTCTTCTGCAGGTCTGTGCTTGTTAGGGCATGAATGTATGCTATTTTTGTCTTTAGATGAAATTACACGTACTGTCAGTCAACAATAAAAATGAGAAAAAGCAACATTAGACAAAGACAAACTAAAACTTGAGCCCTGTTTAAATATTACATGGGGACCTTTAGAGCCCAGTGGACAGATTGATGGAATAACATCATCCATTCATTTAACTGCATATGCCGTTCAAGGTCATGAAGGGAATGAAGCCTGTTCCAGCTGTCACTGGGCAAGAGACAGGGTATACCCTAGACAAGTGACCATTCATGTTCACATTCACACCTACGGTCAAGTTAGAATCACCTAGTTAACCTAACATGCATGTCTCTGGCCTGTGGGAGCAAGCTGGAGTGCCAGAAGAGAAACCACTCAGGCGCAGGAAGAAGATGCAAACTCCACACAGTAAACTCCACCAGCTGGGCGACCGACCGCTGTGAGTCAACAGCATCACAATCTTGTGGTGCAGCGTTACCAGCTACAGTTTGGACTGATAAACGCTGAACAGTGCTTCTGTTTCTAGTGTTTCTGAAACTGCGGGTGGTACCCATTAACATGTGCCTCTGCTTGTGTGTATGATTGTATATGAGTGTGACCTGTGTATCAATTTGCAGTTGATGGAAACCCCCCCACCCAGAGTTTGAACACGTATAACCGCTGACCGTATCAGAGTTGTCTGATTCTGCTCATGTTAATTTAATGAGCAAATAGCATGCATGGCAGGAGGTGGTCACAGTATATTATAAAGCCAAATGAGACTTTGTAATAGGCTGACTGAAGAAAAAGACTTTATCAAAATCAATAAGCACAGAAAGCTGCAAACAAATCTGTTTGCTAGGTTATCAGAGCAATCATTGCCTACATTTGATGGAATCGACAAAATACACACACAGACACACAGCGCTGTTATATGGTTAGGACTGCTGTTGACACTTTACAGTTTCTGTTGCTTGAATTTGCCATCCTTTGCTGTTTCTGGTGAGGCTATGACTCCTTATCTTCAGCAGTCCAGAGGTGGCACAATGTCACGTAAACCATTTAAACCATGGCTAAACAAATTTAGCTTTGTATTTGATGTTGTGGTAAAAATAATATTCCCTGCAAAACTGCCAAATGTTTGTGGTACTCGCCACAAGTGTTCTCATCTGTCACGCTAGTTTTTCTTTCTAGCTCCTTAAAACCTTAAACATGATTGTTTTTCTGTGTTTTTCTGCATCATATTTCTCTGGAGGGCAACCTAACTTTAGCCTTTCATTATATGTCAGAGCATTGTTTCTGCATTGCCACTCCCTTGCTTGTGTATGTCAACAATTCATGATTGGGTCCCCGAGGACCGGCAGTTAGTGCCTCCGAGCAGGTAAACAAGAAGAACTCGTTTGCAGCTGCACAGCACACACACAGTGCACGCTGGCCTTCACATCATATGGAATGATTTGGAAAATCAACACGAACCAGTGTCGATAATGAAATTGCCATATTCTTGGGCATTTCCCTCACAACTGCTTGTCTCTGTTGTCATTTTTCATGTCACCTAGATCTCAAGGGGGACTTTTTCATTGACAGTTGAGAACATGAATGTCACAATGCACTAAAGTCACTCATATCTTTCCCAAGCTGTCACTTAGCACCCCCGAGAGCTCTGCCTTTGTGCCTACCTGCTGGCTTTGCTGTCTTCTTGGATGTCTGTCTCTTTGTGTTTCTGTCAGAAGGTCTGTTGAAACTTTGTTTTCCACCAGCCATCTTAGCCTTTATCTCAGTCCACACTGGGGCAAGCTGTGTGAAGTCGGCCTCGGTAAAACTTGCAGTCACGCACGCAAACAAATGATAAAAATAACAATGATTTCCTTTTAGTAGGTACTTTTTACTGCTGCTTTTTTTCAGTGTAATGAAGACGTGAACCTGAAAACTGCACCAACTAACACGGTCAATAAATTTGCAAACTTGGATCTGAAAAAGCTGTGTCGCTGTGTAAAATGTGAATAAAAACAGAATGCAATCATTGGCAAATCTCATAAACCCAAGTTTTATTCACTGAACATAGAAAACATTATTACAACAGTTCTTAAACATCTGGGAACTGAGAAGACCAGTTACTGGACTTTCAGGAGACGAATGTTGTGTCATTCTATAGGCAGAAGTAACAAAGTACAAATACTTTGTTACTGTACTTGAGTTTTCAGGTATCTTTACTTTACTCGAGTATTTTTTGTGACCTCATTTTTAAACAAATATCTGTACTTTCTACTCCTCACACAGAAAGAGAGCTAACTTCTCTCAGAGATGGAGAAAGATAAGAAAGACAGCACAGGAGAGGAAGAAGAGAGGTTAGATTGAAAGGTAAGGACTGCTCAGTGGTATCTGATCAAATGTAAATTTAAAGCTTACATGTAAGTGCCCAGGGTTTTAAATCAGATATTGGCTCTGTAAATGTGACATTAGGTTTTTTCATATTGTGAAACATGCTACAAAACAAAGGTTGCATGAAAATCTTCTGCAGGTTAGCGCAGGTTAAAATGGTGATTTTGCTGTACCGTGATGGATTTAACGGTTCCCCCACTTGCTGAATCCGATTTTAGCCAATTCCCTACTTATTTTCCGGTTTAAAATCTTAAACAGGAGTTTATGGAATCAACTTTAAATAGAGCTACTCTTTAATTTTCCTTCTTTTTCTCTGCTCATGTTCTTTTTAACTGATTAAAGCTGAGTACCTTTATTAGAATTAAAATTTAGACTCAAATAAAGTTTGTATTCCTATGTACTAGTATTATTTAATTATTACATTAATACAAGGTTCAGTTAGCTTTGCACAAAAATAGCTGGTAGAAAAATAGCTTGTCCTGGCCGTGATCAGGTACCCAGCTGGTATAATAGGCTGGCCAAAGGAGGAGATAGAAGCCACTGACATAAAGACAAGAAAGCTCCTTACCATGCATGGAAGGTTTCACCCCAAGTCCAGCACCCTGAGGCTGTACGCTAAGCGGAAGGAAGGGGGCCGGGGACTGGTGAGTGTCAGCACAACAGTCCAGGATGAGACAACGAACATCCAAGAATACATTGGGAAGATGGCCCCAACTGACCGCGTGCTCAGTGAATCCCTCAGGCAGCAGAAACCCAGGAAAGAGGAGGGAGACGAGGAACCATCATGGAAGGACAGGCCCCTGCACGGTATGTACCACCGGCAGATAGAGGAGGTGGCTGATATCCAGAAATCCTAGCAGTGGCTGGACAAAGCTGGACTGAAAGACAGCACAGAGGCACTAATCATGGCAGCATAAGAACAAGCTCTGAGTACAAGATCCATAGAGGCTGGGGTCTATCACACCAGGCAAGACCCCAGGTTCAGGCTGCCCCTGAGACAATCCAGCACATAACAGCAGGGTGCAAGATGCTAGCAGGCAAGGCATACATGGAACGCCATAACCAAGTGGTCGGCATAGTGTACAGGAACATCTGTGCCGAGTATAGGCATCAGACCTCATAAAGACTGTTACAAACCGAGTCTGTTGCAAAACAGCACCACGTATACCAGACAATTCATCCAGACAAGTTGTCCTTAAAAAAAAAAACATCACTCTAAATAAAATAAAGTTTAGCATCAAGCAATGATAAGGTGGTCTTCATTTTCTAAACAGCAAAAGGAAGAAACAGATTCTGGGTTCATCCAATTCTGATAAGAAAGCAGCAGCAAACTTTCACGGTTTGATCCAGGAGTCGAAGCTGTATCACGACTGCTTTCGTGCATATTTCAGGATGTCAGTGGGGCAGTTTGAGCTCTTGTTGGCAGAGTTGGGACCACATGTGAGGGGCAGCTGTAAGGCACTGTAGTGGTCGGATTGGTCGGACTGGTCAGATCTCACATCTGAAAAAAGTCTGAAAAATGCTTTCAACACATTTACTATTTGAACAGATTTTATGCTGCAACACTCAACACTGCATCAGCTGAACCCTGCAGCACAAAGTATTTTTAAAAAACTGAGGCTTAACTGGAGTCGCAGCATCTTTCCCTTAAATATGACTGTCTGCTCTAATTCTGGGCTAGTCACATCCCACTCCGCCCTCCCAAAAACCCACACTCAAAGTCATGCCAAGGGAGCTAAAACATCTCCTACTGTTCCACCTCCTCTTCTCCTTCACCTCCCTATTTCTTCCCTCCATGAGCTACCACTGTCCCACATGGTGTAATAGATCACTTTCTGACAAGAGGTGTAACACCTCAGTTAATAGCTGCTGACTGGTCCTGTAAGCTATGCTTTGGGGGAAAGCTAAATTACAGGGTGCTGAGACTGACAGCTGAGGCGCAGAAGATCTTCTGCCCTGTGAGACCCTTCACGGCTGTGAAACCCTTCCTTCAGTCATATCAGTACCAGCACCAAATCAGCAAAGTAAACACAGGTACACAAACACTGTAGTGCCCTTCCACTTGCTTCCAGTTTGCAATTATATTCATTCAGTATTCATTCAGTATTCATTCATGCGTCGAAACGGTGTTAGCCATGCATAAAGAAAAGCAGGAGTTTTATATTTTCTTCAGGGAAGGATCTTTGCTCGGTTGCTCTTGACCACTGCTGCCAAGACAGGCATAGTTTGAGTTTATACAAGAAATATTAACATAGAAATCAAAAAGAGAGCAGGCGCTACAAAAAGGCTCATGTTACAAGACGATAAGAAATTGAAGGATATTAACTCAAATGAGAGAAGTCACAGGGCTCACACACAGTTCGAACACATATCTTCAAAAGACAGAGAAGACAGTCAGAGAAAACAGGGTCAGTTTTTCTTGGCTATTTCTTCTCTTGTATATCAAACAGTAAGAAGAGATTGAAGAGGCGTGAAGACAAATGTTATTGAACAGGATGAAAGTGAAAAAACCTACACAAAAAGAAGAACGTGGACAGAGGGCTTCAAGACAGGAATGGCGAACATTATGTGGATTGTTATGAACATAAGGCCTGCAGAGAGCAGGGTGGAAGGGGGGGGGGGAGAGGAGAGGAGAGGGGGAATAACAAAGAGAAAACAACACGAGAGGACGCCTGTCAAAAGTGCTGCGTTTCTGCTGTGCACAGCAGCCCGACACTGCAAGTAAGGGAGAGTGAGTCAGGGAAGTACAGAGTACCCATTAAGGAGGGGAGAGAGGAAAAAGAAAAGGAGGGAAGGGGTGGGAAAACCCACGCTGGCTCCCTCTCTTGGCCCATCGAGACGCAATGATCAGGCTCTGAGTTTTACATCAGCAGCTGATGGGCACGAGGGGCCCTTAACCCTCATCTTTCTTCTCTTCTGCTACAATAGTCTTCATTTCTCTCTCCACCTTTCCTCTGTTCTCCTTCCTCCCTCACCACCCCACAGCCCCCAACACTGGCTGCTTCTTTAATTGGTGGTCCTACAGTGCTGGATCTTGTACTGTGTGTTGGTGTTAGTGTGAGCGTCTGGTCCGTATAGTATACATTTCTCTGGCAGTGTTTGACTACACATGTTATGTTATTTTTTGTTTTTATATTTTCTTTTGCGTAATTTTCTAAGTCATTATAATTTTATGTTTGTATGACTTTTTGATGATGACATGGAGAGAAGGAAGCTCTTAAGCAGATTCCCTTTTTCCCTCTAACACGCTCAAAGTTATAAACAGACATCTCCGATTCACATGCCTTCCACAATATCTAAGACCAAATACATTTTGAATTGAGTAGATTCTACAGCGCAGTGGAAAAATGCTGAGCTTGCCTTTTTTTGTTATATTTTGCCAGGAATATGGCAATATCTGCACCATTCATTAAAACATGTGCAAACACACACGAATGCAGTGTGAACAGCAAAACCGGAGATTGTCCAATTCTAACAAACTTGAACGTCAACATTTTTATGACAGCCAGAATTGTCATGGAAAGGCTTTCTTATAATTCGATTGGTCTTTAGGAATAGTTCTCCAGGCATCTTATAGGACATCAAAGCTCTTCTCTGGATTTTGGCTGCCTTTTGTTCTGTGGCTCACGCTGCTTCAATAATATTGAGGTCTGGGCTCTGGGGAGGCCAATCCATGACTGGGAGTTTTCCACTGTGTGTTTTTCTATCCAGGTATGCTTTCACTGCATTGGAAGTGTGTTTGAGATCATTGGCAGCATCTTAATTTTTCAGCATGACAATTGGACACTTTCTACGTGGTAGTGCCTGTTGGATTAAAACCTGATGTTACTTCCATCCGTCCATTCGCTTCCGCTTATCCATTTTCAGGGTCACGGGGGGCGCTGGAGCCTATCCCAGCTGTCATAGGGCGAGAGGCGGGGTACACCCTGGACAGGTCGCCAGTCTGTCGCAGGGCCAACACACAGAGACAGACAACCATTCGCACTCACATTCACTCGCACATTCACACCTAGTGGCAATTTGGATTATCCAATTAACCTATCCCCACAAGCTGCATGTCTTTGGACGGTGGGAGGAAACCGGAGTACCCGGAGGGAACCCACGCAAACACGGGGATATTACTTACTTCAGGAATAAATTCCATCCGTTTTGACAAAATCCCAAACACTACTGGCTGAAATGCAAACCAGAGGCTCTTCTGTTGCCAGTTATTTTCAGTCCAGTTGACATACCTTAGCCTTTTCTTCCTGTGTCTGTAGGAATTGCTTAATGACAGCCACGCTTCCATGAAGAGGCCTTTCAGGACCTGTGTCAAGTCTGCTGGATTTTCTTAAGGACACGACTTTCAGATACTGTTCATCTGCTGTAAATATGATATTTCGGCCTGTCACTTCTTCTTTTCTTCTCCTAAAATGTCCTCTTAATTTTTTGACTTAAATAACAAACAAAAATGATTTCTCTGAGATTCTCAGATACAAAGACTGTATTGAAAAGGAGTGGAAAAACCTCCAATTCCCAAAGAAAACTTTAGAGCTACTCAAGACCACGAAAAGAATATACAAGGAAGTCTGGCTCCTTGGAAGCAAAATATGAAGAAAGAAAAATGAGGGGCAGCTCAAGAGTTTACATCATCACGTACGTGAGACACAATGTGTCAAAGCTAGATTTTATACATAAATTAAAATTTATTGAGTTCCAGTGCAAGTCACTTAAAGGATCTATTCTGATCTCGTATTTGTTCCATAATCTCCTGATATGGCACAGAGCCAAATGAACGACGTTTAACTCATGCATTGCAGTTGCAGGTGGTCACGCATGCTATGCATTAAAGGCTTAACACTGATCAGATATCATATTTTATTTTCACAGAGATATAATTTTGTTTCTAGTGCAATCAATATTTCTATAATAAGGAGCGGCTGTGTCTTCATTAGAGAGATGATTATTCATTTTGTTCGTCATTGGTGAAGTATATAGTTAAGATTTGTTTGTTTTGTGAGGCTCTAATTAGCTAGATAGTGTTCTGTAATTTATTACCAATCACATCTGCACACTGAAGACTTTTTTCATGTTTATCTTTCTTTTTCTTTGGAACAGAGTGTGTAATATAATAGTATCATTTGCTTATTCTTCCAAACTTTCATCACATCCCATTGTCACAGACTACAGTCATACATTTCATGAAGTTAATCTTTATGATAAAAGATAAAGGTCCTCCTGGTGAACATTTACATTGTGCCATCTTTGTGTGAAAAGAAAAGTCTGATTACCCATTATCACAATTTGTACATGCCATAAAAAGTCATAAAAATCAAAATTCATTCTCTAAAGCTATAAGTGAACCTTTAATGCTTGTTGCCGACTAAAAACTGATATATGCAGTGCGACCAGACAATCCAGGAAAACTAATATGAGGAGCTAATTACATTGCACCGCATCTATTCCCTTCATAACCGCGTCTCGATTTTACTTCTAAAACTTTCTCAGCCATGAAGATATTAATATCCACTCTCTGTGTGCTCTTTGGTTAAGTGCTCCCTTTTTCTGCCACTTTAGCTAAAAGCAGAAGTGAGTAAACCCCCCCCAACCTCCTCTCCACCGTAGTTGGTGCCATTTTTCCTTTAACTCCTCGTATTCCCTAACCCCTTTTTAATGCCCACCTCTCCATAATGACTGTCCTCAGCTGTGGCCTGTGAGAAGAGGAAGTCTCTGTGTTTTAGTCCCCTCATGCATAAACATACCCATACTGTAAGTATGGAACTCTGAGTTGTCTCATCCTGTGTCTGTGAACAGCAAATCACCTTCTTCCCATCTTTAATACATATCGCCGTCTCCCCTTGGAGGCTTTATCAGCTAAATACCCCATCAATAGGAGATCCTAGGCATAAGCCCATGTGTAAATTTGCTGCGCAACTTCGAGGATACGTTGCACTGGGAGACAGCCGATAAAAGCTACCATTAAAACAGCATTTGGGGCCTTTTCTTTGTAATGGAGATGGAGGAAGCACGCTCTTGACAGTGTCAGTAGATAAACAAACCTGTGCTTTATGTGAGCTTGGAACAGGAGGAAGGTTAGTGTAGTGGAAGACACAACAACAGACACTACATGGATGTACTTTAGCACATACTGCAGACGTGTGTCTAGGCATGTATTTGCTTATGTTGCAGCTCAATGGCTTGACACTATGTGTAAGTCTTGCTAGTATGTGCTTTCAGATACAAGTGTACTCCATAGACTTTGTATGAAAGATATGGCCATATACACTGCTCGAAAAATTACGGGAACAGTTTGAAAACACATCAGATCTCAATAAAAACAAAACAAAACATAGTGGATATGTATCTATACCCTGAAAATCAAAGTGAAAAAAATATGCAGCAGGGTAGTCGATTTTGCTGAAATCTCATTGCAGCAACTCAAAATGGTACTCAGTAGTTTATACGGCCCCCATGTGCTTGTATACATGCCTGACAACATTAGTGCATGCCTCTTATGAGACATCAGATCGTGTCCTGGGGGATCTCCTCCCAGATCTGGACCACAGCATCACTAAACTCTTAGACAGTCTGAGGTGTAACCTGCCAGTGGTGGATAGATCGAAACAACGTCCCAGAGGTGTTCTGTTGGATTTAGGTCATGCGAGTGTGTGGGCCATTCATTAGTATAAATTCCCTCATCCTCCAGGAACTGTCTGCATAGTCTTGCTACATGAGGCTGAGCATTGACGAACACCAGGAGGAACCCAGGACCCACTGGACCAGAGTAGGGCCTGAGAATAGGTCCAAGGATTTCATCCTGATACTTAATGGCAGTCAGTGCGTCATTGCCTATGCTGTAGAGGTCTGTGTGTCTCTGTGTGACACACAGACCTCTCAGTGGATATACCTCCCCAGACTATCACTGACCCACCATCAAACCAGTCATGCTGAACGATGTTACAGCCAGCATAATGCCCTCCATAACTTCTCCTGACCCTTTCACAGCTTTCACAAGTGCTCAGGGTGAACCTGTTCTCATCTCTGAAAAGCTCCAGGCACCAGTGGTGGAAGTACCAATCCTGGTACTCTATGGCAAATGCCACCTGGGCTCCCTGGTGCCGAGCATTGAGCACAGGGCCCACTAAAGGCCCATTGGCCACCTTCATGAAATCTGTTTCTGATTGTGTGGTCAGATATTCACACCAGTGTCCTACTGAAGGTCATTTTGTAGTTCTGGCAGCATCCTCCTTGCACAAAGGAACCGATACCAGTCTAGCTGAAGGGTTAAGGACCTTAAGTAGTAGATTCCTTAAGTGAACTCTCAACCAGAGCAATCTGTCCATTGCCATCTAGTGTCTTAAAACTAGAAGTGATTAGAGAGGGATGAATATGACTAAGAAAGCGAGGGAAATGCTCACTCGCTGCTGTAAAACAGACCAACTACAAAGCACACTTTCTACAATTGATATTCGATCCAATATCATTTTCATCACGATTTATAAAAAGAGCATATTCATGTGTTCAGTGAGAAGTGAAACTAGCTTATTGAGATCCTAAACCCATAAGCATAGAGTTTACGGACATCAAAGATCACGAGGTTGAAAGAGCTTACACAGTGGCTTCACCTCCATAGTTGGAAGCTACTGCCATCTTTTAAGCACAGTCTATGCCATACTCATTTGTGTGTTCACAGTTTTCATTGTGAGACTGCATTTTCAGGTGGAAACTGCCTTGCAGTGGAAATGATGTACAGTATATTTCATTAATTCAGAGCAGTGACCTCCTGGGCTGCTCACTGGTGTTCATCGGGCCTGCTGCTGAATCCTAATACCACTCTCCATGGCTACATCCACTGTCAGTGTGAGGAGTGTGTGAGAGGGAGACTGTGAGGGAATAGAGAGGTTTCAGGGTCATTTTAGTAATGCCTCTCCTTCTGTTTGTCAATGAGTTTGTGTGTGTGTGTGTGTGTGTGTGTGTGTGTGTGTGTGTGTGTGTGTGTGTGTGTGTGTGTGTGTGTGTGTGTGTGTGTGTGTGTGTGTGTGTGTGTGTACTGGTGTATTCGTTTCCAGTCTGTGCTATGGGAGTTCAAGCAAAGTGGCTCCGGTTGCCTGGACACTCCCTTGACGAGATGAGCTTAAGACAATGGGTCGAGCCGCTAAAAGGTGATAGGTTATTAAGAGTGAGGGTGAAAAGGTGAGGTCAAGATCAGGACACAGAGGAATCAATGAGGGAACCATGGGTTGCCTTGTGGAGCCTCGAAGATTGCTCTGGAACATAGTGAAGCAGCTCTTGATTTAATAAACAGAGCTGCGTTTTAAAATATACACTTTGCTTTCAGGCACTCGTCGCATAGCAGTGAAGATATTCCCGTCCTGGCAGTACAGCAAATATAGAAAAGATTTCACACATACACTGCTTCTGGGTACTGCTATATGTCAGGTTACACTTGTTTTTAGGAAAATATATTTTGTGCTCAGATGTTTAAATGCACTTTACATAACCTTAAAATGTCCCTGAAAACAAGTAGCTAAAAGTAGATAATGTGTCTTCTTTTTGTGCGTTCTCTCACCAGTGATTTGGCACACATAATAAGCCAGTTGCAGTGAGCTTCCACAGACTAGAACTAAAAGTAACACGTCTGCATGCCATGTCACCTCAGATTAAAAAAAATGTTCCTCATGCTTTGCTCATTTTTACCACGACTGAGAACAGAGCGTATTACTGCAAGTGCTCATAAGTTCAAAACACAATTACTTAAAAGCTTTTAGAAACTTGGCATTGTTTCTGTATAACATTAAATATTCCTAAGTAATCAAATATTTATTACATTTGCACTCAAAGACTTGACAGGTGACCAAAAAGCTTCACAACTGTCATCATATTTTAATTAAAATGTTGCTAAATCCTCATCCATCACACCTTTAAAATACTAAGAGGATAAAAAAAACAAACAGGAAGAACAGCAAATATTTAAGTTTGTCTGTTAAATTCTGTCTCAACGCCGATTGAAGTTTGTCTATTGTTGTAGATTGACAAGATGGGTTTTCATGAACTTTAAATATTTAAAAATAAACAGCACACGGATATAATAATCCAGTAAATTAACAACTGTTTTCAGAGAGAAAATATGGAGCAATGTAAGAAATCAGTTGCCTACAGTCACACTAGGGAGAACAATGGTGGGAGACTGAGGCACGCTGAAAATTATTGCAATGAACTTTTGATCTTGTTGCATTTGAAATGACTGCTTCGAAGACAGGAACCAGTCAAGTGACTTTGATATGTCAGGGTGGCAATAAAATGGCAATATGATATAGTCATTGTGCTCTCGGCTTGTGACTGAATGGGGTCAAATTGGCAATTTTAAGCAATCTGTGATAATATGACAATTAACTGTGACACTGTGAAATTTGCAAATGTGTTGCCATGTATGCAGAGAACTTTAAATTAACTACTTACATTAAGAGCCCAGCCAGAACCTCATAGATTTGAAACAAAAACTTCAGCGATTTCTACACAAATAGCGCTGCAAATTTAGAGCAAATTTAACTGTAAAGTGACATAAGTGCTCAGCAGCCTTGCTTTTATATAGTAATATAACCAGAATAAAACAAATTATGCTGGAAATACTTGTAATCAGTTGTCAAACACAAAAACATTCAATGCAATTAGGCAAGCACCAGTTTTTTTTAGTTGCAGGGAGGTTACCATCCCATTTTTAGTCTAGTGTGACTGATAAGAACAAGGATAACATGAACTGTTTTAATTTTTTGTGAGACAAAAATTTCACCTGTAGCATCACAGGTGATAGGCTAAACTAAAAGCTCATAGCTAGATGGCTGGCAAGAGGAATTTATGACTGTGATTATGATTCTCACAAATCTTGCAACAGCCTCACAAAGGAAACCAGATGACAGTGTAGATTTCAAAATGTTTGACTGCTCATGTTCTCCTGCATGCTGGTGTCTCATTTTGTATTACTGATATGTGAATAACAGAATGTGCTACATACTCTCTGGAGGATATGGAGTTCTTTAAAGCCCCCTGTAAGTGAGCAGGGATGAGTTCAACAGTCCCAACTCTCTCAGCAATGAAGGTAACTTGTTTATAACTGACAGGAATGATGGCTGTAAGAGACAAAATGAGATCGAGTTTTAGAAACAAAACAAAAACTAGATTTGGAAATAAACTGTCAGTTATAACTTACAAAGTACAAAGTAAAAAAGAAAACATTCATAGTTAACTGATATTTGTGCCATGCTGGATTCTTTTACATCTTTATTTTGTTTTCTTTAATCCGTAAAAAAAAATCCAAACAGCCATTTTTATACACCCTGGTGTATTGCAACTTGTACCTTTATTTAAGCTATTAGGTTCCTGTAATGTTAAACCTTTTATTTAAGGTAATGTAGAGGATAATAAAATATATGGCGCAAGATAAATGAGGAAAAAGTCAATGTCTCAGATGGGAAGACTCAACCTTGAATCTCCCCACAAACTTTGCCACATTTAAGTTTAGAAAATGGTTTTGGGAGGCTTTTTATGAGTGCTGGGAAACTACTTTCAATGGGATAGACGGACTAAAGAAAAGAAGAGGTGATAGTGAGATAGGAGAACAGCTGTGAGCTGGTCTCAGCTACAGAGCGAAATTAAATCAGCATACAGCTTGATAGGATTGTATGCCTCCCTTAGTCACAAAGCGAAGGTCCACGTTCTTTTACCACAGACGTCTATTTATGACCCAACCTACCAAATTAAAACACTACAGAACTAGAAGGACTGATAAATAAACGAGGAAAAAGGTGCTAACAAATATATGAACAAACCAAACTGTCACAGCTGTGGTGGCAGATGTATGGACGTTGTGAGAGAGGACCACGTGCTGGCACTTGCTTGGATGCAAGTCCACTTCATTAGTAAGGTTGGTGGCACAAACAGAAATGTAGAGGGAATGAACAGAACCTAAGGATTCCCTATACTGGGAAAACCAACACAACAGACCTGAAACCTGACAACACGGAGGAAGAAACTCATTATATCCGCACAGGAGCAATCGGGGAATGGGAGACAGGAGGGAAACACAGCTGGGAGAAATCATAGCTGACGAGACAAGGGAAAGCAAAACCAGACACACTAAGATAAGACACAGACCTTCAAAGTAAAACAGGAAACATACACTGACAGAACTCAGAGAAAAGATACCGACAGAGCAGAGGGAACACATGGGCGGAGATGACTAAACACTAAACCAAGGAAGAACCAAAACCAAAGAACTAGAAGGTCTCAACCAGAATACATAATAATAAACACAAAACACTGGGTTAAAAAACCCAGGACCATGACATAAACATGTTAAAATTAAAACAACTACAAATTCAATAAAAACAACATTTTTTCTGCTTGTGAGCCAGGAAAGGGGTTTGCTTCCAGAAAGTTTTTGTTTGAAAATCAGTGAATGGCCATTGTGTATGATTTAGCCTGTTAGCACTACTCTGTAGCCACTATGCAGCCATTAAACAGGAAGTGACAGATTTAGTGTAAATAACCAAACTTCTGTTTAAAACTTAAATAATCCCAACAGGAAACTCCTCGAGAGAGCGATTACAACATAAGAACATTAAAAAATTAAACATTTTGAAGAAATTACATTTATCAATAATAACTCTGATTCACTGAAAATGAAACTCTGTAGTTACATTACACCGTAGATGAGAAGGACGCAAATGCAGACAAAAGGTAATGACAAAGGAGGAAGTGCAACATGATTCAAGGCTACTAAACTAGCAAAATACAACAGGAGAAGAATAAAAATGATTAAAGAGGCAAACTCAGACACAAAATGAAACATAACATTCAGAAAAAAACACAGGTTTGTAGAGCAGTAAAACAAGTGCAACCTGCAGGCTTTTGCAATTCTTTCTGTTCAAACACAATATGCTTTTTAGTTTTAAAATCATTTTTATTGTTTCATTCTTTTGTTTTGTTTATGTGGATATAGTACATTTGTAGTATTCACGTCATTGTTTAGTAAAATTTTCTTAAGTGAAAAAACAAGTGATTTTTTTTACATTTTTTAATGTATTTAAATAGTTATAACCTGTTACTGCAAAGTAATAAAATTTATCAATTGGCACTTTGGCCTTCGGATCAATTTATTGACCTTGAAGGAGATGTCAGAAGTCAAATGTTGTATGATATTTTAAATCTTTATGTTACACTTGTATGAATCACAGTTTCTAAGGCTGTTGTCAATTTTAGTCCAATAAATATTTTAGTTGACCTTGAAAACCGTGGTGGATGCATAACCAAATTTTAATGGCTCATTAACATGACCCCACTCTACACCTCTACAAAGTTTTATCAGAATTCATTCAAAACCTTTCGCGCTACCGTGTTTACATGCAGAATGACACACACAAAACTCCCCAAAACATAACCTCTTTGGCATCAGTAATCAGTGTTGGGGAGTAACGGAATACATGTACCGCCGTTACGTATTTAAAATACAAAATATGAGTAACTGTATTCCGTTACAGTTACCGTTTAAAAAGGTGGTATTCAGAATACAGTTACTTTGTTGAAATAAATGAATTACACAGCGGTACTTTCCCGTTTCATTTTGTCGCGGGTCAGGACTGTTTGGGTTTTGTTTGACAGCTACGTTCTGTTGTTCCAGGCGGCAGCGTTACGGTTGCCATGGTTACAGGGCGACGCTCTCTCTCTCTCTCTGCCACTGTGTGTTTCCTGGGTGAGAGAGCGCCTTTTCGTCGTTGTTGTTGTTGTTGTTGTTGTTGTTGTTGTTGTTGTTGTTGTTGTTGTTGTTGTTGTTGTTGTTGTGCTAAGCTAACAGGCAGAATGCTACAAGCATAGCTCTAAAGAATGTAGCATCATGGGCAGTATAGTCCGTGCTGCAGGGAGAATGGACTGCCATACACGTTATGGGTCTGTGAGCGCGAGGAGGGAGAAAAAGGGGAGTGGAAAGGTACGAGTTGTCATCGAGCAAAAACGGGAGCTGGAAGCATGTAAATATAATAATAACCACTTCAGCCAAGAAGAGTGCCTGACGAGCCCAGTTGTAAGTAAGCTATTAAGACTCGACTGTACTCTGTGTTCGTGTTTTCCTCCGAAAACAATAAGTTCCGTTGGAGCAGTCTTTCAACGCCTCTCTCTCTCTCTCTCACAAGAAAAGTTGACCCACACAACAAAGTAAAGCTATTTTTCGGCTACAAGCCGACAGGGACCCCGCCGTATTAGTCAGAGGTCCCTTTACTACAGTTCAGAGTCGCGGACTTTCAGTAATAGTAATAAATCACACAGCAATAGTACATTCACGTTGTTGTAAAAAGCATGATAATATATTAAGTAATCCAAAGTATTCAGAATACGTTACTGTCATTGAGTAACGTAACGGAATACGTTACAGAATACATTTTGGGGCATGTATTCTGTATTCTGTAATGGAATACATTTTAAAAGTAACCTTCCCAACACTGTCAGTAATAGACATAATTTAAAAGTTCTAAAACTCAAAACTCTGGGAATAAGACCCAGGACCCTGAAATATTACTGCAAATGGAAAGTCAAAAAGTGGGAGTGAAAGCAGTCAAAGAGTTGAGAAGAATGTCAGTAAGGTAGGTGGGTTGAGTGGGCAAGACGCCCCACTGACCACTGATAAGGATGGATACCTCTGGATGGTGGCTCAGAGAGGTTGTTTACCTCAAGAGATAACTTCTTCGACAGATTAGACAATACTCAAGGGAGGCAATGCGAATTTAGAAAAGAGGATAGGTGAAGAAGATTTAGAAAGGAGAGCTGGATGTAATAAATGTTAATAGGTTTTTGTGTAATGAAGTCTTTTTATTTATTAGATGGTATAAATTAAAAGACACACTGCTTAAATAGAAATATGCCTCTTCAGTGGCATTTCCACAAATGATTAAGAACACCCAAATTCTTTAACTAGCAAATACACCTGCCAGAGAAAAGGACATCATGTAAAATAATGTGTTATTTAATAACCTCGCCGTGTTGTATCATCAGTGTTGGGGAGTAACGGAATACATGTACCGCCGTTACGTATTTAGAATACAAAATATGAGTAACTGTATTCCGTTACAGTTACCGTTTAAAAAGGTGGTATTCAGAATACAGTTACTTTGTTGAAATAAATGGAATACACTGGGGTACTTTCCTGTTTCATTTTGTCGCGGGTCAGGACTGTTTGGGTTTTGTTTGACAGCTACGTTCTTTTGTTCCAGGCGGCAGCGTTACGGTTGCCATGGTTACAGGGCGACGCTCTCTCTCTCTGCGACTGTGTGTTTCCTGGGTGAGAGAGCGCCTTTTCGTTGTTGTTGTTGTTGTGCTAAGCTAACAGGCAGAATGCTACAAGCATAGCTCTAAAGAATGTAGCATCATGTTCAGTGTAGTCCGTGTTGCAGGGAGAATGGACTGCCATACACGTTATGTGTCTGTGAGCGCTAGGAGGGAGAAAAAGGGGAGTGGAAAGGTACGAGCAGTCATCGAGCAAAAACGGGAGCTGGAAGCATGTAAATATAATAATAACCACTGCAGCCAAGAAGAGTGCCTGACGAGCCCAGTTGTAAGTAAGCTATTAAGACTCGACTGTACACTGTGTTCGTGTTTTCCTCCGAAAACAACAAGTTCCGTTGGAGCAGCCTTTCAACGCCTCTCTCTGTCTGTCGCAAGAAAAGTTGACCCACACAACAAAGTAGAGCTATTTTTCGGCTACCAGCCGACAGGGACCCCGCCGTATTATGCTGGGCTTACACTGTGCGATTTTTTCAGTCGCGCGATTCAGCTCCTGCTCAAACTGTACGATTGACTCGCAGGGGTTAGAAGTTCATAGGTCACGATGCAGGGTCTCACACTATACGGCCCGATGCTCTGATGCGACCTGAGTGCTCACACTGTGCGTCCATAAAAATGAAGGTTATAACAGAAATTCTGTCGCTCGCTCTCCCTCTCCGTCTTTCACTCACACAGACACACCACCACCATCAACTTTGCTAAATTGCTAATGAAAAACATTGGTCAGGCAGCTGTGATTGAGCAGCAGTGTCGATCCAACTATTTTCACGGTTGTTGTGGTCGTGATAATTTTGTGAGGCCACATCGAAAGGGCTCGGATGGTTCTACAGGTTGTGCCTCCATCGCTTGTGTCCAGATCACACGCTGCACTGCCGTGCTACGCCGTCTTTTTCGCTGACATTTGTGTTTGCGCGTGCGCAGTGTGGCAAACTGCGGTGACACCCTCACGACCAAGCGATTGATGATCGGGAGCTGGTCGTGAGGTGTCAATCGCTTCTCGTTACCCCACGTATACTACACGATGCACGACGCACGATGAAGGCCAAAATCGGGCCGATCGCCAAAACGATCGCACGACTCAAAAATCGGCTCAAAATGGGCCAAAAATCGCACAGTGTGAGCCCAGCATTAGTCAGAGGTCCCTTTACTACAGTTCGGAGTCGCGGACCTTCAGTAATAGTAATAAATCACACAGCAATAGTACATTCACGTTGTTGTAAAAAGCATGATAATATTGTAGCGGGTCAGGGCTGTTCGGGGTTCTGCTTGTACAGTTATGTTTTGTGTATGTTGCCATGGTGACGGGTGACGCCCTCTCGCTGCGACGGTGTGTCCTTCCGGGGTCAGAGGGCGCCCTATGTGTGTTGTGGTTGCCGCGCTGAGCAGTTAGCTAGTGGCAGTGTGTTCTTCTGCAAATGTAATAAACGGCTGTGCTCCCTGGCTAGCTCACGGGAAGCAAGACCAAACGATACCTCCGTCTCCTCCTTGTCTTAACTCGCCACAATATATTAAGTAATCCAAAGTATTCAGAATACGTTACTGTCATTGAGTAACGTAACGGAATAGGTTACAGAATACATTTTGGGGCATGTATTCTGTATTCTGTAATGGAATACATTTTAAAAGTAACCTTCCCAACACTGTGTATCATCTGAACTACAAAAGGATCAATGATAGTGCTTACCATGTTGGACAAGGCAGTCAGAGAATGACTTGCTACCCTCACAAGTTCACTGTCTTGATCTGAATTAAAGTTTGGTTTTCAGTCCATTGAACTAAATTCTTTATTATAGGAGGTTAGGTTCAGTTATCTGGCCTGGTTATTGATGGTCATTATCAATAGGCTAATGATGCTTGAGGAGTAAGTAGTCCAATGCCAAATAAAATTTATTAAACAGGATCTGAAGAGTTTATTTGGCCAGTGATGTTCAACTTGGCTGCACGGTAGTTAGAACTGTTGCCTCACAGCAAGAAGGTCCTGAGTTCGATTCCACCATCAGGCTTTCTGTGTGAAGTTTGCATGTTCTCTCCAGGTACTCCCGCTTCCTCCCACAGTCCAAAGACATGCAGTTAGTGGGGATAAGTTAACTGGAAACTCTAAATTGCCCATAGGTGCGAATAGGCACATAGACACAGATGTGTGTCTATGTCTTAGCCCTGCAACACACTGGCGACCTGCCCAGGGTGTGCCCTGCTTCTCGCACAAAGACAGCTCAGATAGGCTCCTGCAACCCTGAAAGGGATAAGTGGCAGAGAATGGATGGATGTTCAACTTGGCAGGTAAAATAATATCAGCCTTAGAGGATATGATGCTAGTGAAAAATATTTGAATGCTTAAATCTGACATTAAACCTCAAGACTCAAGCTTCATGGTCAAAAGTCATTTGTGTTTGTGATATGTCAACTCCATATTGCCTTCCATATGGACTTCATCCAGGCTTTTTCAATTGAAACACCAAATACGTCTTTTCATGAATGCTTTTACAAGTTGTTAGATGGTAACGGATTCTTTAGTTGGAGAACGTGTTTAAACATTTGGTTTTAGCTTAAAGCACAAATGTGCCTAAGTACTGTTTGAAAATGCTGCAGGCTGACTGATGACTACATCGTATGAGTAAATATAGTGATTGTGATTTAGATAACTTTAGTTTTTGACCATATTCCTTTTTTCTATGTTGCCAGCTCCCCTGAGAATTCAGATGCTCATTAACCATCCATCCAGTATTTCTCTTCATCTAGTTCTGGGTCACAGGAGCGCTGGAGCCTATCCCAGCCGTCATGGGAGGTGGGGTAAAGTTTTGATTGGTCGCCAGTCAGCTGCAGGACTAATGCAACAGAACTAACATTAACCCTTGCATTCACACCTACAGCCAACTAGGAATCACCAGTTACCGTGCATCACCTAAGATGCATGTTTTTGGACTGTGGAAGGAATCTAGAGTACCAAAGTGAGCATACACAGGGATAGGGATAACATGTATACTCTGTACAAAAGGGACCCAGACAGCAGATTTAAACCCAGAATATTCTTGTGGTGGGACAACAGCACTAATAAATACACCCTCATGCCATCTCCTGCATTAAAAATGTTTATTAAAACAAAAGAAAAACACTTCTAAGGCAGCAGGAAAAAGCAGAAAGACAAGGGGGGACCCCACAGGCAGAATAACAGTGAACAGTGCAGAGGATACAGTGGTGGGTGTGGTGAGTTTGGGGGAAAAGATACACTTTAACTGGGATTAGAAATAAATATATTACCTTCAAAAAGTGAAGCACATTATTGAATGGGCTCATGCATCACAGATGAGCACTCCACAAGCACACACAAGCAGCATGAAATATGTATCAACCTGAGATATGGTTCTCTCTTAGAATAATAATAAACACCGTGGACAGCACAGAGCAGTAAAGACAAAAATCTAATTCCACAGCCACACGCAGACACAAAGTGAGTTTGGTCGCATTGCAGGCGAAAGCAACACCATCCCGGAGGGAATCTAAATTATGCTCCAAGAGCACTAAGTTCACGCAAGCTAGACAAAGTTGTCATTGTACCACCAACTGTGCCTGTGAGTCTCCAGTGACTTCTGACTAGCTTAGCTGTCAGAATCTGTGTGTTTCTGCATCGCAAACACTACAACAACTATTTCAACCATTATTTTCTCAGAAATGTCAAGGGTTTTGTTCTGTTTGTCTGTATGTGTAACACTTGTAAATATTGCCACCTTGTGATAGAATACTTTGCAGTGACATATTGCTGCTACTTCCCGGGCTTTTGCATATACCCTAAAAAGGCAAAATGAAAAAAAGCTGTATTTTTCATACTGTGTTTCAAAGCTGCTTTAGTGGCCACCACTTACAGGGTCACATTCAGCTGAAAACACTATTGAATATCCACCGCTGGCACTTTATCAACTTCCTAATTCAGCATGAAAATAGCATTATTTTTCTTTTCAGGACATAACCGTTACAGTTGGAAGCAAGTGAATGCATAAATGATTGAGTACATACAGAGGGGGAAAAGCTGTTTATGGTTCAGCGGTATACTACTGAAATTAGACACACAGCCACAACTGACCTATATTTTGCTCTGCATGATGAGCTATCAATGACAGGCAGCAGTTCAGTGAGGACAGTGGAAAACTGGAAAACTGAACATGCTATCTTCTGATAGTGAGACTTTTTCTCTTAGAGGTTATCGTCACAACAACAAAAAATATCATTTTGGGTAATTTGCTAAATCCCTCAGATCCCTTAAGTGTTTTTGGGAAGATAGTTATCTGGCAGGGTTCATTTTTCTTGTAAGTTTATGTAATGTTTAATTTTGACACTATCCTTTGGCCAGATATATGCAGCTCTAACCAGCTGCAAAGGATCAAAGACCACTGCAACAGATTGCTGTAGCAATACAACTGTACAGATGAAACATTCACATATGTCAATACTGTCATACTTTGAATGCTATAAATGCCTTTCAGGAAAATATCATCACAGCAGAGTGACTTATTTTTCATTCAGACTTTCATTGGGTGTTTGATATGATTTCCACTGTTTGCATGCCCAAGGATGGTGTTATTGATTCTTTGATATAATAATGTACAAACTGGTTCTTCAACTCTTATAACTAACTCTTACAGTGCCTACCTATAAAATTTAAAATGTAAAAGCAGTGATTATTAAGGCCTCATTCACACAGAACCAAAGACCAGTCAGTGACTGATCTCTGTGGAGAAATGTGTATTGCCTGATTGCCTTGATTGGCTGTTGCCAGGTGAAATGTTATAAAGAAAAACCTCTTTGTGATCGCTTTGTTCACAAGCAGCTTGCCGCACTTGCCGGTAGTTTCCATGGAAGATGCCTACTGGTGTAATCAAACACTTACCAGCTACTTTTACTTTGAAGACTAACGGCCTTTCTATCTGGTTTCCATTGCACTTTTACAAGTTTCACTTCTCTCAGTGTGTAGTTGGCAAGTGTTTGCAGACAAGTGGCTATTTTCCATACAAAATATGGGTGACTGTGGTGACCTGCTAGCAACCAAAGCAATTGTAAGGAGATTTTTGGTGCAGCACTGTATACCACTTTGCAACCAATTTTACCTAGTGCCAGGCAGCAGCATCCAGCAACCACTTGCCAACCTGTCACCATTTACACATTTATTCCCCAGCAACCAGTGGTTGCCAAAGGAAAACTGATTGATCTCTAGGTCTCTATCATTGGCCACTAAGCACAGCTCTGTTTCTCAGGTTTTTTTGAAAGATGTTTATGTCTACCAAATATTTGCCACTATACTATGTATATACAGTGCCACTATACTAAAGTGGCTTTGAGTCTTTAAGGATGTTCTATAATATTCATAAAAACCCAAAACCACTACAGTAAAGTGAAGGCTTTTTCTAATGATTTAATATTTTGAAAGGCTGGCAAATACTGGGGCAATTCTCAGTGACTTACACAAAGGTGTCTCATTAGCATGAGATCAAATGTCATCTGAGTTTATGCCATGCTTAACATGGAAGAACAGCAGTTTATAGAAAATACAAAGAAGTGAAACAATGTTCTTCCTCCGAATTCAATTGCTTCTGACATTTCATTGGCTGTAACAGTCACTGATAAACTTAATAGCATAGGGAACTGGGAATTGTGCTTTCCCTACATCCTGACAATAGGAGAATAATAATCAGTCTTGAAGCATGTTTGAGCAGTGGCAGTTATTTACATCTGATCCTTTAGCTCCAGGTTCCTGTTGACAGAAATGAGACATGGCCACATCACAGCTGCCTTCAGTTTTTGGCATTTCAGCTTTGAAAATAGTGACAGGTCTCTCTGGGCCAAGATTTGCGGCATCCTGATATATCAATGATGCCTAATGTCTTTGATAATATTCTTCTTAGTATTTGCTGACATTCTGAAGAGTTCGTGGTGCATGTTCACTGTCACGTTATTTTCCACCCTCGAAAGACTGGGTGTTTGCTAGGCATCACTCTAAGTGGCAGCGGCTAACAGTACAGTTTTCAATGATTTGTGATGCTGTTTGGACAGTGGCACCTCTTTGATGGTTTCATTTTTTTCTCTTTTCATTTTGACTGTCAAATCCAACTGCGACTTTAGAGGTGTGGTACCAAATGCTTTGCTTAATGTCCCTCCGTCCTCATGAGTTTAGGACTTAATAAAATTACAGAGTTTCTGGTTGGAGTTTTGAAAAAGTGTCAGATTGTCATGGTTGGCTGTGTGGCAGGCAGGCAAGCAGGAGTGGTGGATCCAAAATGCAGGACTCAGACACAGAAGTTCAACTTAAAGCGCAGCTTTAATGCTGGAAAACCTCTTACTAACTAAACTCACCAAAAGACAAACAAAAACGCTGGTGGACTAAAACACTGAAGCACAAAACACTGAACTGGAAACAAAACACTGGCAACACGGAGGCAAAACACACACTGTTGCGGGTACGACGCAACACTGACTCAGAGAAACACAGGGTCTAAATACACTGGGAAGTAACGAGGAGAATGAGACACAGAAGGAGAGCACAGCTGGGGGAAATTAGAACTGACGAGACAAGCAAAGCAGGACACATTCACATAAGTCACGGACCTTCAAAGTAAAACAGGAAGTATCACACAGAGACGCGAACTTGACACTGTGGAGACAGCAACTAAGAAACACAGAGACATAAACCATAAGGCAGAGGACTCTAAGAACCGAGAGACACAGAGGGGAACCCAAACATGCAGACACAGACTTACACAGAACAGAGGGCACATAGAGAAACATTAAGGGCAAGGGATAGAAACTAGAAACCATAGAAACTCACACCAAGTACAATAATACAAAACCCACAAAGAACTAAAACGCTGGGTCAGGAGACCCAGGACCCTGACACAGATTATTCACTTATTGCACTTTATTGGACATTCAGTTGCCAGTAACTTGTGCTAACAGCCCAAAACATCACCACAGACTTGACATTTTATTTTCAGCTACCGCTTCACATTGTCAAAAGTCCCTTTGAGAATTTAGATTTTGACATTAAAGTGATGGCACTTCCTGAGTGGAGTAGATAGGAAGGTAAATGGAAGTTAAATTAAATTAGTCTCTAACCAATCATTTCCCAAAGCAAGCTATTTTCCGGTCCATAAACATAGGAGTATGCAATCCCCCAGATTGCCTAATTTGTTAATAAAAGTCTTCTCATGACACCTTTTGCTGATTTGTAAAACAAGGCGATAGTGAAAATGAATACTGTGAAACGAGAAGGGGGTTTTTTTTTGCCAAGAACTAAAGATATTTATTAATAAATCATGATTTCATGAATAAGAAAAGGAGAATTTCAATGGGTAATTGAAGCACACATCAAACCTTCTGTCCATTATTAAGCATTGTTGCCATGCAAGCTAATATAAACCAATAACCCTAAAACATTGTATTTACATATTTATTTAATCACCTTTTTAGATGTCCAGATGGTTTTTTTAGATTTTTTTTTTTTTTTATTATTACAGAGTTGATTAATTCCAGCCTCAGCAATAATAATCAGTCCTGGCGCAAACACAGGCCACTGTTCTCCAAGGCCAAAGTACAAAGAAAGCACCGCTCAAAATCACAATTAACCTTTGCATTACTACAATTTTTGGATCCTTTTAAAACCACTGCACAAACTTTTCCATTTGATTTATGTACAACCATCAGCTCGATCATCACAAAGGTTTAGTGGAACATTATCAACTTGAGTGTTCAGATCTATCATACAGGAATGTGGACACACGTGTACAGAGAACAGTTAAAAATAGAGAGCTCTGTACATAACTGAAAAAAATGAATGAAAACTAAACATCACTGTCATCAGTCCAACTTTGCTAAAAGCTCTAAAGTACTTTTGTATTAAATGGAAAATGAAGCAGATTTTTCATGGTTTTATAAATGATGCTACAATGTTTAATGGAAGTATTCATATATTCTCTCTCTTTGTCTCTTTGACTATTTTCCTGACAATTTCCTCTTCTTTTTCCTTCTTCCAGTGCCTCTGGCCAGTGCCACTGTCCTGCTCCCAGATGACTGTTGAAAAATGAATGAAGTAGTGTGAACTTTTCTTAGGAAAAGCACTTTTGGGATGTGTCCACTTAGAGAAGGTTTTTTTTTTCTTTGTCAAAAAATAAGAATGCTGGTACAACAGAAATATTCTCTGGATACTCCTTTAGTTGTGAGTTTCAGCAGCCCATCCACTGGTGAGGGCATCCTGGCTCCTTCAAACATGTCATCTTGCTGAATGTGTCAACAACTTTACTGCAGTGTTTTCATCCAACAAAAAAAGCATTTTTTAGAAACTTTTGGCATCCCTATTTTTTGTTTTCCTTAGTCATGCCTGTTATATTGCAATGGCTGAAAGGGGCTGCCTAAAACTGGTACCTGAGTATGAGCAAACAGCACGTAAGATTGCTGACTACCGCAACCACCTGACATTCGGCCTCATATACAGACAGAATGGTATTATCCCTGAAAGCCTGCAAATGAAATTGTCAAGGCCACCGAGCTACCAAAGGCACAGAGTCAGTTGATGATCTTCTGCACGTCGAAGACCTTCTACACATCGTGTGGTAAAGCAACTCTCTGGATAAATCAAAAGAGCTGCAGGATCACACACAGTCCCCAGCAATTTCTTACAGAGGCCTTCACCCTTATATCATAAACATATTGATCCTTCTCCAGCCTGCTTTCATTTATCCGAGCTGCCATTCTGTTTTCAGAGAGAAACAGATGCATGAAACCCGTGCCTGCACTGAGCACATTACTCGATTTCTCATTTTTGAGCTGCAAATACGCGCTGCTGTTGCTAGGATGCTGGTCATTAATGAAATGAACTGGCTGCACATGTTTGTTTATGCATTTATACACTATAAATTTCCCCCAATTAGGTCTGGCTGAATCTGGTGAGAATCAGACTGATGTGTTGCGAGTCCACCCCTGGCTCTGGTACAGCACTACGCCTGATGTAAATGGTAACATATTTGAGATTTGGTCACAGTTAGAGCTGTATTGGTGATTTTGGACAATGGAGTACTCAGAGATGGAGATGACTACGTTGTTCTGTGCTGGGAATGAAACAAAACCGGTGAGTACAGAGTCTGCAGTCTGGGACTTGACACATGCCGCTGTGGTGTGCAGACAGCTGGGCTGTGGTTCTGCCGTTTCAACCAAAGTCATCAACCTACCCAGCAAAACACCGATGTGGCGTTTTGTCTCCACTGATAGACTGGAGCTGTAAATCCACGGTTTTCCTCCTCGGTCATTGAGGTGAACTGTGCAGGTGGCAGCGGGTAAGAGCTGAAGACACAACGCTGGACCAGTAAATCAAGGTCATCAACCACAGAGGCACCAACAGACAGATGGAACTTTTCTGGGTTGTGGCGGAAATTCTGGATTTAACAAGGAGCCCATGAGGAGAAATATGCTCCCTCTCTTTATTCCATTTGTTGATTTTGAACATCTGATGATTTCTCTACTCTTTATACTTCTTTACTAATACAAAGAGCTCATAATCAAAAATAGGTCAGAAAAAAAGAGATTTGGTATCATTATTATATATTATATTGATATTATTGCCATCTTGACATAGTTCACACAGTTTACACAGTTTGAAACAGATAGTAACCTGACTTTTTGCTCTTTTATCCCAGTCTTATGCTGTTTTGACTCACCAAGTCAGTTTGAAGACAGCTAATGACCTCAAATGGTCTCAGATATGGTCCTTATCTTTGAAGTAACCATTTTAGAGGTGTGGGAATTAAACGTTAATTGCACATGGTTACTGTAATTTTGGTTACACACCTCTTTTTGCTTGTGTGACTATAGAACACTCACCTTCAGACTTCACCAGTGGGTTATATTGTGCTATCTATGACAATCTTTTACCCGCAGATGGTTGGAAGGAGTGCCACTAAAGGGAAATGAGGAATTGTGTTTTCCTGTCCTTATATTTAACAATGATCTAATTATTCACATCCACTTTAAACCATGAAGTAAAACAAAGCATTGCTTTTTTTCACTGTAAAAGACACTTTACTTGAAACATTTTTGGATGTGCCTTTGATGAGATTTATTCCTTCTCTCTGGAAATTAAACCAAAAACTTGCAGTTGTACAACTTAATGAAATCTCTAAATACTTTTCACGTAGTCTGTAGTCTTAGGGATATTACTACTGCATATGTAGCACTGTTCTAAATAACAGTGTATCCCTTCATTTTAGGGAAGACTTGTCACATACTAGTGCCACAACAATTTTCTGTTATTCTTTCACATGTTCTTCTAGCTTTCCACAGAATAGAGGGTTTTCTGTAGGATTAACTTGGTACATTTAACACTATAATTTCAAATGTCTGTGAAATAAAGTAGAATTGATTTATTTCCTAAAGAAAAGAAAAAAAAATCGGTGTGACTTAGTGAGTCTCCACTGTCGTGTACACACACTGCTGCTTCTCCCTTTGCTGCAATCAATCCCTTTAATTACTCTGTCGTTGCTGCAACCAAAGCCTTCATCAGAGCCCAAAACATTGCGATCCTGACAGACTACACAGAAGAGAGGGGAAAAGGCGAGAGTAAAGGAGTTAATTCATATGTTTAAGATGTTTCAGGAACATTTAAACTGTTCATGACTGGCAACCATCATTTCCATCCCTGACCATGTGTTACAGTAGATATGGGTGCAAGTTAGTTAGACATGCACGTTGACAGCGAGGCTTTAGCTCTCCCTACTAGCTGACGAAAATCAGACACATTTTTTTTAATTGCTGTCTCTAAAATAATGCATGAATTTAACCCTATTTTATATTCAACTTTGATTGTCTGACACACAAAAAATCCCATCATGTTTTGAATTATTTTCAAAGTTTTACAAAAAATAACATCCAAGATTGCTGTCTGTGTTGGAAAAGTGTGCATTTTCAAATGTAAAGTCTCACACTTCATTTTAAGTATCTTGTTTGAGTAATTCTTTTATAGAAATAAGTACAACTCAAAAGTGCAGTGAAACTCTTTAAATGTACTTTTAGGCTGGAGGCCGCAGTTTTTCTGAACTCTAGTTAACTTGCTGAGAGTGCAGTACTCTGCTCCCCTCTAGGCACTGTTCAGAGGCAGCCTCAGGGGTGTTACTTTGCTTTTCATCACTCTCAACCTTTAGAACGTGCCCATAGGAGGTGACAATGCTCTGGCTGAGAACTGGTGTTGTTCTACTTGTTCAACTCAGCTGCGCTCTTGTTGTGTTGTTCTGTCTTTGTGTTGCTGATTTGTTGTAATGCGATCACTAATGAATACCACACAAAAGTGAATGCTCAAAAAGACAAGTTTGGAGTTTTGTTTTGATGCCGTATAGGAGTACAAAGTAGCTGATTAAAAACTAATTCAGATTCATACATATCACATTAGACTACTGTGCCATGTCTGCGGATAAAAAGCAGAGGTTTTGGCTCAGTAAGCAACACTTCTTGGCTGGCTGATAGATTAACTCGGAAATGATTATCTGATAGAAATGGTGAAAAACAAAAAGTCTGATCAAGTCATCAGACTAATATCGTTCACTTGCATCGGATTGTACTTTGAGGCAGAAGAAAAAAGAAAAAGGTTTTTTTTGTTGATCTATTTTTGTTTTATGACAAAAGATATTTGTCTTAGTCTCTGAATAGTTAATTTGACTTTCTATTTTGGTTACTGATCTCTGTGATATTACATTACCAATTGTGGATGATATTTGCAAGATTATTAAGTTGTGCACTCAGTAATTGGTGAATATAATAAATAATGCTATATTTAAAAATAAATGCCCGGAGTAATGCACGTAAGCCACCAGCGTCAAGCTCACTGTATTAACTACGATAAAAGGCAATGTAATCTTTAAAATACACTTGACATAATGCATAGGTTGATGTATTTACACATATTGTATACACAACTATCAGCTTTGTTGATGTATTGATTTTAGCGCCGTCAGCGTTAATCTTGTTAAAATGACGTTAACACCATACCTGCATTAACGTGGCAAATCTCCATTGGTGAGTTAGCGTGGATCGCCCCGTGTGTGGGGCTGCACGCCGTCAACACGTTAGTGCGGTTAGCTCGTTAACGCGTTAGCGCTGTGCAGCCACTCGCTAACAGAGATTTGCCGTGTTAATGCGGTTATGGCGTTAACGCCATTTTAACGAGATTAACGCTGACAGCACTATTTTATTTCTTTGCATTAGTATTTTCACTCACTCGCACACACACACACATCTTAATCAATTATGTGTGTGTGTGTGTGTGTGTGTGTGTGTGTGTGTGTGTGTGTGTGTAAAGTACTTGCTTTAATTGCGAGGACACGTGGTGCTGGAAGCGCATCTGTAACCGGAAGGTCGATCCCCGTGCTCTCTGTTCTGCTCGTGGGTCCGTGGGCAAGACACGTTACCCTACCGCCTACTGGTGATGGCCAGAGGGGCCGATGGCGTGATATGGCAGCCTCGCTTCTGTCAGCTGTGGTTACAACTGTAGCTGCCTTCACCAGTGTGTGTGAGAGTGAATGAATAATGGAATTGTAAAGCGCTTTGGGTGCCTTGAAAAGCGCTATATATTATTATTATTTATTGTTGTCAAAGTGATATACTTAATCACTTCAAGAAAGCAAACAAAAAGGGGGTGGTAGATGTTATTTTATATTGTAAAAATGGGTCATTTTAAACCATTGCAAGGTGGTTGCTAGGTAACATGACAACATGATGCATAATTCAACTTTTGTGGACATAAATTAGATGAGAAACATTCTAAGATGTTTTTTAAGGTGTTATAAGGTCATTTTAGCATGTTGCTACCCAGTTCTTTCTGGGTAGCATGATAGTGATAAGAAGCTGTGAATCCCTAAGACGTACCTGTGTGTAAAATTTGGTTGCTCAACTACTAATGGTCTGGGAAGAGTTTGTGGACAAAGGAACAAACACACAGACATACAGGGTTTTGTTTATTATTGTAAGATTTTACTGATTTGCTGATTTTACTGATTTGGTGAAGTGAATGTGCACTAATGACAAAGACAATACTAATGATAACATAAAAGATGTTAATCGATGAATGCAAAAAGAACTGAAATCAAACTGAGCTCAAGAAGAGTACAAGTCGTGTATTAAGAGTCTTGACACAACATGTAAGAGAACCTAGTCAGACATGCTTGTTGTTCTTCCTCCTGTTCTAGAAACTGTGCCTCCATAAGAGAGTAGTTGATACATTTTTGAAAAGGGGCAAGTAAATGGCACATCAATATCATACACTCAAGTGCTGAAAAGAAAAGCAGTTCAAGCTGCACTCTGCAGCTGACATCTCAGCAACCCTAACAAATCACAGGGGAATTTAGGATTTTGACCCAAATGCCCTTGAAAATAGTACAAAGCTTTTAAGTTTTCGCTTTCAATATCAATTTACTCTGAAGGAAATGCTCTGTAAATTGTCTGTGTGTGTACTTTCTTGGCTTTCTATACACATTATCTATACCATACTGTAATGGACTGATGAGACACTTTCCTGTTTGACTTCTGGTGCCAGCATCTGTCTTTTGCCCACTTCTAATGAGCCAACAGTATTTGTCCTGTTATTAACCTATCAGTCACAAACCCCTGAATGAATCAACTCATATCCTCACTCTGTCAGCTGTCATCAATCTTTAGCCGTCACTGTCCTTTACAAAAATGCACACATGCTTGTTGGGTGGCATCACTGTCATTTTGGGATTTTGTTATTTGTTTATTTTATTTTTTTTAAAAGGCTCCAGTAATTCATTTATAATACCTCTTTGCATCTGTAATTTGGAATTTCAAACATACACTATGTGCATGTATTGTAGTTTTGTAAGTACACATATTGAAGACATCAAATATGTCTTCAATATGTATATAAAATAAGATATATGGAATTATGTAGCACAGAAAAAACTGATAAATAACTATAATATAAATATAATATATAATATAAATGGTTTTTACTTCACAGATGTGCCTTGTCAGGGTTCATTTGTGGAATTTCCTCCCTTCTTAATGGATTGGGACCATCAGTTGTGTTGTGCAGAAGTCAGGTTGGTACACAGCTGACAGCCTTCTTTGACAACTGTTAGAATTCATATATTATGGCAAGAACCAATCAGCTAAGTAAAAACAAATTACAGTCCATCATTACTTTAATAATTGAAGGTCAGTGTGTCCGGGAAAATTGCAGAAACTTTGAATGTGTCCCCAAGTGCAAAAAACATCAAGCGCTACGAGGAAACTGGCTCACCTGAGGACCACCCCAGGAAAGGAAGACCAAGAGTCACCTTTGCTGCTGAGGATAAAGTCATCCAAGTCACCAGCCTCTGAAATCACAAGTTAAGAGCACCTAAGAGAGACCGGATAAATGCCACACAGAGTTCCAGTAGCAGACACATCTTTACATCAACTGTTCAGAGGAGACTGCGTGAACCAGGCCTCAAGAAACAACTAAGGAAAAGCAATAAGCAGAAGAGATTTGTTTGGGCCAAGAAACTCCAAGAATCGACATTAGACCAGTGGCAATATGTGCTTTGGTCTGATTGTGTGACGCAGAACTCCTTCAACACTGTTGGAAAACCATTTCAGGTAACTCCCTCATGAAGCTCATTAAGAGGATTCCAAGAGTGAGCAAAGCAGTGTCGATTTTGAAGAAACAACAATATATAAAGCACTTTTTGGGGTATTTCAAACTTTTTTGTTTACAACATTAAATTTGTTCATTCATAGCTTTGATGCCTTCAGTGAAAGTCTACATCGTAAATATTCATGAAAACACAGAAAAAAAATTAAATGAGAAGGTGTGTCCAACCTTTTATGTCGTAGTTTATATCGATGAATAATGTAAATTTAATTTGTGGATTGTGGATGTAAAAAAACAACAAGGGACAAAGACAAGGGTAAATTAGTGTATTAGAACCATGTCAAACTGCATTGTCCCTTTTAAATAAATAAATTGAATTGTTCCTCGGAAGCAATGCTTGCTCTTCTTACTCTCATAGAGCAGATATAGCATAACTGTAACATCACCTCTAACTATAGTGCACTTGCTGAAAAGCGACTGAGGCCAGTGAATTTCACACAGACTTCTGTCCAAACACAACACTTCAATCTAAATTTGTTTCGAAACTGCAAGAATTATTCCAGACCCCCCTTGTGCATTCCTAATGTGGCTCAGTGATATAGCAGCACCTTTACTGAGCTTTGTTTTTTCTTTTTCATCACAGAATTCAATTCTCTGTTTGTAGAGCCCTGCTGTAGGTGCCTGTTTCTTGGCTGTGAGCAGCTGAGTCAGAGTGAGGAGAGAAATTGCAAGAAATGGGCTCCAAGTGCACTCATTGTTCGACATATTCTCCATGTGGACATCTGGGGCCTATCAAGAAGCACAGGAAGCTCAGGTGTGTGGAAGGCTTTCATAATAAGGGAAACGAAACTAGCACCCGATACAAGAATGCAAAGATGGGAGGCACAGCGTAAGTGCAAGAACTCGCCAAACGACTTGCAGAAGTGTTGCCAGCCCTCTCTTAATGCTACGCTTCTCTGTTTCTTCTCTTATTTCTCATGCACACAGACCTACAGTAAAATGCTCCCTGACCCAGAAGTGCCAAGCAGTGAAGCTGCATTTAGCTGCTGCGGTGTATAATGCTCTTTGATCGTGTCTGATCAGAATTTGTGACACTTCCTAGCTCTTTCTCTTTTGCCTGTTAGGGATTTGAATAATGAAGCAACCGTCTCTTAAAGGTGCTTTTAGGTTCTCTATTTTCTCTGTTTTACATTTCAGCAAGAAAAGCATCTCCATCTTTCTGTTATGCAAGTTTATTTGAAGCAGGCAAGGCTTGAGGGGTTTCCAATTCTGGGTGAGCCTCGCAAGGTGAGGTTACATCAGGAAGTGATGCTTAATCTTCACTTTATTGTGTGTAATGGTAAATAACAGTTCACCCCCACATTCCATATTTTCTTTATGTCACTATTTTTTTGTCCTGCCTTTCTTTCATCCCAAACAACCAGACCTGCCAATCAACTGTGGATATGCACTGGGATGAAAACTTTAAATGAGAAGCTACAGCCACTGACGCAACAATAATGAATCATTTGAAAGTTGGAATCAGAGAATTATAACCTTTACAGACTATTGACATGGAGACAATCATCCCACCTGTTATTTGTCATCATTCTTTGTGACTCCTATAGAGACGCCCACTGAAAATAAAAAATACCCTTACTTTCTTTCTGCTCATGCACTCTGTGTCAGACATCAAGAGGAGCAAAAAGATTTTATCCAGAAGGAAAAAGTCAAAGATTTTTAGACACACTACCTGTTGGTATTTTGGATTAATCATATTTTGTTATACTGTAGGTTAACTAAAATCTACAGTCTCTTTTTACTTGTTTCGGCCAGTCCCTTTACGGGTCGTCACAACGGATCGTCTGCCTTCATCTAACCCTCTCTCTGGTGTATCCTTCTCTGTCACACCAACCCTCTGCATTTCCTCTTCCACTACGTCCATGAATATTCTCTGTGGTCTTTCTCTTTTCTTCATGCCTGGCAGCTCCATTTTCAGCACCCTTTGTCCAACATATCCACTCCCCCTCCTCTGCTCATGTCTAAACCATCTCAGCCTTGCTCAGACTTTGTCTCCAAACTGCTCAACCTCAGCTGTGTCTCTGATGTACTCATTTCTAATCTTTTTACATTTTTGTCACTTTCAATGAACATCTTTAGTTCCGCCAACTCTTGCTCGGCCTCCTATCCTTTTGTCAGTGTCGCTGTCTCCAAACCATATATCATTGCAAGTCTCACTACTATCTTGTAAACCCTCCCTTTCACTCTTGCTGCTATCCTTCTATCATTCATCAATTCAATTCAATTCAATTTTATTTATATAGCGCCAAATCACAACAATAGTCACCTCAAGGTGCTTCATATAGATACAGAGAAAAACCCAACAATCATATGACCCCCTATGAGCAAGCACTTTGGCGACAGTGGGAAGGAAAAACTCCCTTTTAACAGGAAGAAACCTCCGGCAGAACCAGGCTCAGGGAGGGGCGGCCATCTGCTGCGACCGGTTGGGGTGAGAGAAGGAAGACAGGATAAAGACATGCTGTGGAAGAGAGACAGAGGTTAATAACAGATATGATTCAATGCAGAGAGGTATATTAACACATAGAATCCCCGGCAGCCTATGTCTATTGCAGCATAACTAAGGGAGGATTCAGGGTCACCTGGTCCAGCCCTAATTATATGCTTTAGCAAAAAGGAAAGTTTTAAGCTTAATCTTAAAAGTAGAGATAGTGTCTGTCTTCCGAATCCAAACTGGAAGCTGGTTCCACAGAAGAGGGGCCTGAAAACTGAAGGCTCTCCCTCCCATTCTACTTTTAAATACTCTAGGAACAACAAGTAGGCCTGCAGTGCGAGAGCGAAGTGCTCTAATAGGCTGATATGGTACTACAAGGTCATTAAGATAAGATGGAGCCTGATTATTTAAGACCTTGTATGTGAGGAGCAGGAGTTTGAATTCAATTCTGGATTTAACAGGGAGCCAATGAAGGGAAGCCAAAACAGGAGAAATATGCTCTCTCTTTCTAGTCCCTGCCAGGACTCTTGCTGCAGCATTTTGGATTATCTGAAGGCTTTTCAGGGAGTTTTTTGGACATCCTGATAATAATGAATTGCAGTCGTCCAGCCTGGAAGTAATAAATGCATGAACTAGTTTTTCAGCGTCACCCTGAGACAGGATATTTCTAATTTTAGAGATGTTGTGCAAATGGAAGAAAGCAGTCTTACATATTTGTTTAATATGTGCGTTGAAGGACATGTCCTGGTCAAAAATGACTCCAAGGTTCCTCACAGCGTTACTGGAGGCCAAGGTAATGCCATCCAGAGTAAGGTGCTTCGAGATTTCTGGTAGTTAGAATGACTCGGGGGTGTTGATTCATTTAAACTAACATAATCATCCTGCTGCAACCAGGTTTCTGTAAGGCAGAGTAAATCGATTTGTTAATCAATTATTAAGTCATGTATCTGTGAAGGTTCTCAGTCATCCAGGTCATCGTAGTCAAAGGAGCTTGCAAAGAAAAGCGTCTGGACTTCTTTAAGTTACTTGAAGACGTTTCACCTCTCATCCGAGAAGCTTCTTTAGTTCTAAGGTCAAATGGTGGAGAGTCCCAGATATAAACCTAGTGGGAGAAACCCCCCACAGAGGGACAAAAGGACCCCCTGATGATCCTCTAGTCGCCTGAGCCAAGGTGTGAAACTGGGTGTGGGTTCCAATCAGCCAGAGTTTCGGGTGAGTTCATTGTGAAACCTGGCCCCACCTTATCATGCGAATTCCTGAGATCAGATGGCCCAGGATGTGAGTGGGCGTTAAGGCGTCTGGGGAGGGATCTCAAAACTGGATTATAGATGGCAGAGAGTTGGTGTCGTAAACCACCGCCTCTGTTCAAAGATGGTCGCTCACAGTGGACATAGATGGCTTCTTTCACTCCTCTTTCAAACCATCTGTCCTCTCTGTCCAAAATGTGAACATTGGCATCCTCGAAAGAGTGTCCTTTATCCTTAAGATGCAGATGGACTGCTGAGTTTCACACCTTGGCTCAGGCGATTAGAGGATCATCAGGGGGTCCTTTTGTCCCTCTGTGGGGGGTCACTCCCACTAGGTTTATATCTGGGACTCCCCACCATTTGACCTTAGAACTGAAAAAAGCTTCTCGGATGAGAGGTGAAATGTCTTCAAGTAACTTAAAGAAGTCCAGACGCTTTTCTTTGCAAGCTCCTTTGACTATTAAGTCATGTACTAACAGAGACTTGGAGGAGAGAGACCTAATATTTAATAATCCACATTTCACTGTTTTACTCTTTGGTTCAGATGTGGATACTGTATTGTTCTTTCTTTGTGATTGTTTATGTTTAAGTTGTTTATTGCTGTTTTTTCGTTTGTTTTTTTGTCTTTTTGGGAGCTGACACACACACCCCTGTCACTCGTCTCCACCCAGTCCACATGGCCAGTATTGTAAAGGTTACTTTTAAAATGTATTCCACTGCAGATTACAGAATACATGCCCAAAATATGTATTTTGTAATTCTGTTGCGTTACTCACTGAGAGTAATGTATTCTGAATACTTTGGATTACTTAATATATTATCAAGCTTTTTACAACTACATGAATGTACTATTGCTCTGTGATTTATTACTATTACTGAAGGTTTCTCGCCATACCAATACAACTAGATTTTTAAATCTTAATATAAAATAAGTAACAGTAGGGTGGACATTAGGTAAGGCTGCACTTTTTGCAGCAATGTCGTATAGAAAACAATTCCACGCGTCTATAAAACAGGTCCGCAGCTCTGAACTGTAGTAAAGGGACCTCTGGCTAATACGTCGGGTTCGGTGTCGGGCTCTTAGCTGAAAACTAGTTTTACTTTGTTGTCTGGGTCAACTTTGCTAGCGAGAGACAGAGAAGAGTTGAAAGGCTGCTCCAACTGAACTTATCTGGGGCGATCGTGGCTCAAGAGTTGGGAGTTTGCCTTGTAATTGGAAGGTTCGAGCCCCGGGTTGGACAGTCTCGGTCGTTGTGTCCTTGGGCAAGACACTTCACCCGTTGCCTACTGGTGGTGGTCAGAGGGCCCGGTGGCGCCAGTGTCCGGTAGCCTCGCCTCTGTCAGTGCGCCCCAGGGTGGCTGTGGCTACAATGTAGCTTGCCATCACCAGTGTGTGAATGTGTGTGTGAATGGGTGGATGACTGGATGTGTAATGCGCTTTGGGGTCCTTAGGGACTGGTAAAGCGCTATACAAATACAGGCCATTATTATATTTACATGCTTCCATCTCCCATTTCTGATCAGTGACAACTCATACTTTTAAACTCTCCTTTTTCTCCCTCTGCTCCCTACTGCTTCTAACACCTCTCTTACACCTGTGTCCCTCTCATTCACTAACATGCATTCTGTCTTGCTTCTATTGACTTCCATCGCTCTTGTCTCCAGAGCACACCTCAACCTCTCCATTCTCTCTTTAAATTGTTTCCTATTCTCACTACAGATCACAATGTCATGTGCAAACATCATAGTCCACAGAGACACCTGCCTAACCTCATCTGTCACCCTGCCCATCACCAATAAAAAAAAGGACTCAGAGCCGACCCCTAATGTCATCCCACCTCTACCCTCACATACTTCTCTACCATTCCTGACTTCCTCATCCGGTACCACAGTTCCTCTCCTGGCATGCTATCTTTCTCTGGATCCACAAAGACATAGTGCAACTCCGTCTGATCTTCGGTATACTTCTCCATCAACACTCTCAATGCAAACATTATATCAGTTGTGCTCTTTCTTAACATGAAGCCATACTGCTACTTGCTGATCATCACCTTTTTTCTTGACCTAGCTTCAACAACCTTTTTCCGTAGCTTCATCATATAGATCATCAACTGTACCCCTTTCCTACAGCAGTACATTCCTCAGGCATTCTCTCCAACATTAAGTTCAACAGTCCAGTTAAAAAGTCCACTACCCTCTCTCCTAGACATCTCCTTACTTCCACCTTACTAATCCACTATACTTCCTAATTTGCTAACTTTCCTTTATTCATCCCCTTCACTCTCATCTCTTTATTATTTGGCTCCTTAAAGTACTTCTTTAATCTTCTCAGTACAATCTCTTCACTCATTAGTACATTTCTATCTCTATGCTTAGTTATGCTAAACTGTAACTCATCCTTTTCCAGCTCGATCTCTCTGCCTAGTTAATTGATGCAAGTCCTTTTCTTCTTCCTTATTGTCCAGCATCACATGAAGATCATTATAAGCCTTTTCCTCTGCAACCTCTATCTTTGCTGTTTACCTAACCTCCTAGTATTCCTGTCTACTTTCTTCTTCCTCACTGACTATCCCACTTTCTTTGCTTCCTTTCTACACCATGGAAAAATTTTAATCCATCTCCAATGTTCCTGGCCTCCTACACATAATGCATCCTTCTTCTCTCTATCATATCTGCCAGCTCTCTCCTCCTTTATTAATCATAGTCCCTATATTTAGTTTTCATCAACACCCAGCCTGGGTGGTGTCGACCAACAGCATCCAGGCCTCAACCAATGTGTTATTATCAACATGTTTGATTTGGCCAAGAGTTTATGCACGGATGCCCTTCCTGACAAAACCATCACCATTGTTCCCAGCTTCAGACCAGCATTAAGAGTACACTGGCCTGGCCCCCCCATGACAGAGTTCATATCCACAGTCTCTCATTCTCTATAATCATAAGGACATGCTCATGTCACATGATTATTGTGGTCATGTACTTTCTGGTTAAATGAGACAGAGATAGCAGGCATCAGAGAGAGACAGAAAGTGTTGTGGGTCATAATTGAAGCTCAGCCAGGTTTTTTTTTTCCAGAACGGGGAAAGGTCGAGGCAAAGCATATCGAACTTACATGACTGAAATGCCAAAGACTGCTACGTTGCTCGTGCTTTCACCTTTTCTCTTAAAGGGAAACTAACTCAAGTTTTAAAGCCAGCAGCAGTTCCTTTTGCTATGGGGGACATCAAGAAAGGTTATTTGTACACTTGCTACATCAGAGTTTTTGATTTTATGTTGTTAGATGTTAAGCACACTGCCCAGTAAGTCCGTTTATTGCATTTCTCAAGTGGTAAGAATTGAAGTTTGATCCTGAAAACAACATGTAAATGTAACCTCAAGACTCCTAGAACAATGTCCTTGAACAGATGATACCACAATGGAAATGTTTGACTATAACGTACAGCACTATGTTTGACTAAAACAGAATATAGCAACACTTCATACGCAATGTCAAGCACGGAAATGGAGGTTGATGATTTGGGCTTGTTTTGCAGCCACGGGACTTGGGCACCTTGCACTTAGTGAGTCCACCATGAACTTCTCTGTATACCAAAGTTTCTAGAGTTTAATGTGAGGCCCTCTGTCATACAACAGGACAGTAGTCCCAAACCCCAGCATAATGGCTAAAAAAGAAAAGATGAAAAAGAAAAGGTGTTGCAATGTCTCAGCAGGGCTCTAGACTTACTTTTTGCCACGGTTGCACTGGTGCGCCTAACCTTTTTTACTTAGGTGCACCAGCACAAAAGTTGGGTGCACCCAAATCTTTCAACCACATCGCTTAACACCACTGTTCTACATGTTCACGTTTTATTTTGTTTAACTGAGAGCCATGCTAGGCTCAGGGAGACTCTGCTGACCGTCTGTCCCACGGTCATGCAGGGACTTCATCAAGCTTGGTTGTCTGTTCTTTGTGTGTTTTGATTAAAGAATGTTAGCTACCGCTCACCGCTCGTCTGCAGGCTTTATTTAAATGTAAAACTTCCACAACAGGCAAGAAAAAAAAAGCTTTTTACTAAAAAAAAAAGATTTAGAGCAGAAGTTTTTTGCACTGCATTTTAAAATGAAAACATATTGCATTTATTTACAATTAAAGACACACAGAGCAGGAGGTGTGTTACTGTTTTACATCCACAGACACACAAGAAAAGAAGCAGGCAACATGAGGTCAAGTTATGGCAATTTTATTTGTGTATTTCAGTACATGTATTTAGATTAGAGTTTTTAAAAAACAAACAAACGTCCCAAGAAGAAGGATGGGGTGAAAGAAAGGTGGAGAGAGGAGGAAGAAACTATTGATGTCCTCAAACTCGATGCTGCTGGGTCAGTTCTTTCTCAGCAGTCTGCTCCAGAATCCCCTCCTGTCCTCGGCTTGCTTTTTTTTTGCCTTCAGTTCTTTTAAGGTTTTGTTGAGCTGCTCCTCGGCATCTTTAAATGTTTCTTTCAGCTGCTGTTTGGCCAGTTTCACTTTCTGTTTGAGGAGCTCTTTAGCTTCCTTTTTGTGCTTTTGTATTTCTTTAAGTGCGTCTTTGCAGTCTTTCTTGGTCACCGCAGAGCCGGTCGTTTCTTTCTTGAATACCTTCACCTCAATTCTCTCTTCTGCAAGTTCTTCTTGCACTTTCATCAGTTCCTTCTTCATCTTTTGAGTGTAACTCTTTGTATCTTCCATTTCTTTCTTTGCTTCCTGTATTTTAATTTTCTCTTCCTCCAACACTTTTTGAGCTTCCAACAATTCTTTCTTCATATTTTCAATCACATTTTCTGCCTCGTGTTTACGTTTTTTCTCCTCTTGAAGTTGTTGCTTTACGTGCAGTAATTCCTTCCTTAGTTTTTCAGCTTCAGCCATTACATTTGCAGCTTCTTGTGTTGCCAACTGCATTTTCCTTTTCCCCTCTTCAAAAGCTTCCTGCACCTCCTGTAATTCCTGAATCACATTTCCTGCCTCCTTCTTTGCAGTTTGATATTTATTTTTGGCTTCTTGTGCTGTGCTTTTCTCTTCCTCCAATGCTTTTTGAGCTTCCAACAGTTCTTTCTTCATCTTTTCATTCTCGTTTTCTGCCTGTTGTTTTCCCATTTTCTCTCCTTTAAGTTTGAGACCCACATGCAGTAATTCCTGCAATACTACTTCAGTTTCAAACTTTGAATTTTTAGCTTCTCCTCTTGATTTTTCTGCCTCTTCTTTTAATTTGATATTTGGTATTTTTGGTATTTATTATTTATTGTCATTGTCAAGAACAATGAAATTGCGTTTGGGGCTTCCATACAACCCAAAAAAAAGAGAAGAAAATAATAAATACCCCTTAAAACCCAAGTGTACATATTTAACCCAGTGTGACTCCAATGCAATAAGACAATCCTTAGCAATAATGTTCGTAGAAATTCAGACAAAGACCTGAGAAACATGACAAAATACAACAATGCAACCCATTCAATATTATTGTACTGTGAGATATGATATCAGATATGATAGTTATCTATTTAAGAAAGAGGGGGGGGGGGGCAGGAGGGGGAAGAGAATAAAGATATGATGCACCAATGCAGACCAGTTCATTGCTATTAAGAAGTTGGATATGGTTATTGTCCGTGAGAGGGGGGCAGAGAGTTCAGGAGCCTCACAGCCTGTGGATACAAGCTGTTGGCCAGTCTGGATGTTCTGGCCTGTATAGACCTGTACCTTCTCCCTGAGGGCAGCAGATGGAAAAGGTGGCGCGCAGGGTGATGTTGGTCCCGCAGGATACTGTGCACCCTCCTCAGACAGCGAGTGGGGAAGATATTACTGATCTCTGGCAGACTTGTTCCAATAATTCTGCCAGCTTCTTTCACCACCCGCTGGAGTGCTTGCTGATCGGCCTTGGTGCAGCTGGGGAACCACACTAGAAATCCATACGTCAGAACGCTGCTGATGGCACAGTTGTAGAAGTTCAACATCAGAGATCTGGGAATGTGTGCGCTCCGCAGTCTCCTCAGGTAGTAGAGGCGCTGTTGGGCCTTCCGTACAACTGAGGTGATATGGTTGCCCCAGGACAGGTCCTCGGTCACAGTTACCCCCAAGAATTTAAAACTGCTCACCCTCTCCACCGCCTCACTGCCAATGAAGAGAGGCAGATGGTTGTTATGACCCCTCTTCCGGAAATCTACAATGATCTCCTTGGTCTTTTTGGTGTTTAAGACCAAGTTATTGTCGTGGCACCATGACTCTAGTTGTTGCACCTCTGTCCTATAGTTTGTCTCATCATTGTTGGATATAAGTCCGAGCACTGTAGTGTCATCTGCAAACTTAACAATGAGATTGGACGCGCAGGAGGAAATACAGTCATGGGTGAAGAGAGTGTATAGCAGAGGGCTCAGAACACACCCCTGAGGGGCACCGGTGTTGACCACAAGGGTGGAAGAGGTGTTCTTACCCACTCTGACACTCTGTCTACGGTTAGTGAGGAAGTCCACAATCCAGTTGCACAGAGAGGAGTTAAGTCCCAGTTGGTGGAGTTTGGGACGTAGTTTGTATGGCCGGATGGTATTAAAAGCCGAGCTGTAGTCTACAAAGAGGAGCCGTGCATAGGTGTTCCTGTGTTCCAAGTGCTAATGACCAGTCTCTCCAGGCATTTGGCGGGAATGGGGGTGAGTGCCACAGGTCTGAAATCGTTCAGACATGTGACATTTGACTGTTTTGGGATGGGAACGATGGTTGCTGCTTTGAAACAGGATGGTACCAGTGAACAGGACAACGAGGTGTTATATATAGAGGTGAAGACGTCCGCCAGGTCCGCAGCACAGTCTTTTAGCACCCGGCCCAGCACTCCATCCGGCCCGGCCGCCTTCTTGGTGTTAATGCTCCGGAACACACGCCTCAGCTCATGAGTGCTCAGGACCGTCAGGACCGGAGCAGGGTCGGTTGAGGGGAGAGGGGACAGGACAGGGTCGGTGTTCTCCCTATCAAAACGGGCATAAAAGAGATTTAGATCCTCAGCCAGAGTAGAACTGTCGGCTGAGGGTGATGGTGTTCTTCTTTTGTAGTCCGTGATAGCCCTGATGCCCTCCCAGACCTGCCTTGGGTTTGTGTTGTTCTCAAACCTGGCCTCGATACGCCTCCTGTGCTGCTGCTTGGCAGTCTTGATGCCTCTTCTCAGGTTGGCCCTGGCAGCACTGTATGCCTCCTGGTCCCCGGATTTGAAAGCGTTGTTCCTTGTTCGAATAAGTTGTTGAACTCCGTGTGTCATCCAGGGTGGATTATTAGGGAACACACGGAATCGTTTCCAAGTTGTTACATTGTCCACACAGAAACAGATGTAGTCCAAGACAGTGGAGGTGTAACTGTCCAATGCGACACGATTGTCAGTGTCCTGCACCTTGAATACATCCCAGTCTGTGCAGTGGAAACAGTCCTGAAGCATCGGAATAGCATCCTGCGGCCATGTTCTCACGGTTTTGGTTGTAATCCCAGTGCTCTTGATCTTTTGTGTGTATATTGGGTGTAGCAGAAGGGAGAGATGGTCTGACAGACCCAGGTGGGGATAAGCCTGGGCTCTGTACGCATTCGCCATGTTGGTGTACACCTGGTCCAACGTTCTATCTCCTCTGGTAGCACACTTCACATTACGGTGGAAATTGTGAAGTACAGATTTCAGGTCCGCGTAGTTAAAATCCCCAGCCGCAATAAAGACACTGTCCGGGTGTGCTACCAGGCTGTAGCACAGCCTGTATCATTTGAAATTCTTCTTGCAGGTTAATCAGCTGTGCTGTATTGTATGGTGAAGCACTCGCCGATCCTCTTCTCGTTCTCCCTCGATTCATTTTGGCCTTTTAAACAAAGGAACCAACGTATTGTAGAGGAGTGAAGTGAAGTTTTTGATGTTTTCTTCGTCAACTGTCGTTTGTCCTGCACAGAGATGCTGCTGTAGATGTGTCTCTAGCTGTGTCTGGATACAATGAAACATGCTGTAACTAAGTGCTTGTGTTGCACAGTTCTACTAAACATTCCATTTCATGCATGCTCCGCCCACATGGTCAGGAATGTCAGGTGCTGCATCAACAAATGCTGCTCCCGTTGCCTAGCAATAACAGCTGTTTACTTTTTGGGGTCTGGTTCATTATTTAATAAAGAAAACATGTCCAAGTACTGGGTGCTGAGGCTCAGTGCATATTCTAGCCTGCTGTGTGGGTGGGCAGCTAGAAATCACTGGTGGGCAACATGAGTGAGGAGAAAACTGGAGCAGCCAAGCAGGGAGCTGCAGGTTGCTGGTTTGAGTCTCTGTTCAGATGCTGGTGTCTCCTCTCTCTGAGATGTCTGCAAACAGTCCCAGATAAAACAATAAGGATAATAAACAAACACGTGACTAAAATAACAATTATGACTCTGATGTGTTTCATGTGTAGCAGGATGGCCTCTATACAGCAGTCGCTGCAAGCATCCACATCGCCACACCTACTTTTCTTTAAGCAGGCGTGCTGGGGTCCTCCTAAGGAAAGTTTGAAACTTCATTTCCTTCATGCTGGTGAACTTTTTACCAAATATTTTCATCAAAGCTTCTCCATCACTGACAGGGATTGTTTGGATTTTCACACTCATGTCCACCAACCCTAAAAAATGAGTCTCACTTTGCTCATATAATGCCAGGAGTGTCTCCATATTTCACAAAAGTCTATGCAAACATGTAACAGTATCCCATATTCATAGAAATATTATTGATATTATAACAAAAGCTGTCACCAACACAATTGTCCCAAGTGCTTTTTTATTAGTTATTGCAAATGCTTGATTGCAGTTCTTGCTAGATGACAAAACCACTTATTAGGTTTAGAAGGAAATTACTTTTTCTACATGAGGTAAAGTTGGAGAGCTGTTTCCCCAAACTAAATGAAATCATCATTTAAAAAACTACAATCTGTATTTACTCTGAAAATCTGTGTTAACATTTGAAATTGGAAACATGTAAGTGTAACAAACATGTTAAAACATAAGTAATCAGGAAGGGGCATGTATAGGAATTTCTTTTACTTATGTATTAATCACATTATTTTATTGTATGATACCTTGGTGCCACTGGATTTTAACATGTCTGACACCCATACAGTAAGACAAATGGTGGGCGTCTAGTAAGGAAGTTGGGGGAAGCAGACAACTCCACAGGAAGAGTCTTTTGTCTCTTTGAGGACTCTGGTAGGTAGCAAGGGAGTGTGAACCTTAATTGCTGTCCATACAGACAATGTTGATTTTTAAATAATTAACAATCTTGTCAACACAAAGTTCTTTATTTGGAGCACCATTCTACAAAAAAGATAAGTTACTGAAAAAGTTCTTGTGCTTAAAGTGCTTTGGCACTCTTTGGCAATATTGTGTTAAACTTTATCATCATCTCGGCCTCCTCTCACAACCTGTTTGCTGCTGCCTGCTGCTGGAAGGCAGTAGGGAGAGGGGACACTTGGGCCATGCATTTATCGCGGCATATAATGTGTTTTCTGGATACACAGCATTCAGAGGGTAATGGCTCCGTGTCAGAACACTGACTATGAATTTCAGATGGATCAGGCCTTAACGAAAAAGTTAGCAATCGTTCTTTTCATCTTCAAGTTCAAGTTCAAGGTTCTTTATTTGTGACATGCATAGTTATACAAGTATAACACACAGTGAAATGTAGCCTGACACGCTCCTCGACATGTGCAAAAAAATTGGGGGGGGGGGGGGGGGGTGTAGAGGAAGAACATTATATATATATATATATATATATATATATATATATATATATACATATTAGGGGTGCAACGATACACAAAATTCACGGTTCGGTTCAGTTCGATACTTTGGTGTCACGGTTCGATATTTTTTGATACAAAAAAAATGTTCATGCCTTTTTAATTTGTCATTTATTAAAATTATAAATATATATTTTAACTCAAAAGTACAGTTTTTAAATTTAACCCTAACCCTTGTGCGTGTTTTTTATTTTGACAGCGAATGCGCACCTGCGGACCACTTATGTGCAGCCCTGGTTATTTAGCTCGTCATATTGCAGCCACAGAAATTATTTTGTCCATGAAACCATAAAGCTGCACTTTCTTTTTGCCTTATAGTCTGATTTGTCATAACTTCTCCGTTTTGTGGTAAGCTTTTCTTTGGCTGTCACTTCTTCACCCTGACCTGTCTTATTTGGCTCAGCAGAACTAAAATATATATCTGTCTGTGAAGGTTCTCAGTCATCCAGGTCATCGTAGTCAAATATAAATCCTGCTGCTTTTACACACGCACTCACATAAGCTCAGCGATTCTCTGCGCGATCAACCTCTCACATGTTTAAGCTTGCTGCGGGAGATTTCACTTGTCATGTTTGCATAGTAAGCTAACGATTAATAAGACGATGTCAGAGGAATTGGTGCACAAATTATCATCACTCACAGATCAGTGCTGTCGCTCTCTATACACAGTTCGCACGACTGCAAAGTGAAAGCAAAAAAACAAGCGCAAATTCAAACGCGATTTCAATATGTCACATATTGACAGTGGCTCACCGATGCCAATGACATAATTACCCAGCTACATTTCTGAAAGAATGCAAAAGCATTGACATATATTTTTCCTTCCTACAATAGCCCGACGGGCAGGGAAGAGATAGATTTTGGTAGCCCGACTGAAAAAATCGCTAGCCCCACGACGTCAGGCTAGCGATATTGCAAGCCCTGTATCTGATTGAGGAATCATGCATCTTTGGAAAAGAGAGTTTATTACAGAGAAATGTCTCTTTCCAAAATAAAAGCTATACTATCCGCTTCTTCTGGGCTATACTCTCAGCAGCATAAGGAGAATCATGTGCTAACAGCTGTCTAAATGACTCGGCTAAAGTTAGTAGCATGCTTGTTGTTTTTGTCTTTGCACTAGGATGATGTCGGCGTAAATGTGCAGTCATATTCGTTGTGTTCCCACTAGTGCTTTCAGGTTAATCTCGTTGAAATGACCTTAACGCCACAACACGGCAAATCTCCGTTAACGAGCTACCGCCGATCGCCCCGTGCATGGGGCTAGACGGCCAACACGTTAACGAGCTAACTGCGCTAACACACTAGTTCCCACCCATGTAATTGAGCATTGCATGGCACATCCAACATACTGTTTTACTTTAGTCCATGACTCGCTTACCTTCAGGGTCATACGTCACAAAATAATTCCAAACGCCAGATCTGAATGAGGGTGGGGGAGGTGCCCTGCGCTCTTCCTTCTGACTATGCTGTCTGTGTTGAGCGCTCAGTGGATCTGCGCTCGACAGTGCAGCCTAGGCGGAGTAGTCGAACGCAGATTCACTGAGCGCTCAACACAAACAGCATCGTCAGAAGGAAAGTTGATAAAATAAATTACAAATGTTGTATTGTTCGATACATATGCGTACCGAACCGAAAGCACTGTATCGAACGGTTCAATATCGATACGAATATCGTTGCACCCCTAATATATATATATGTAGTACATACAGTACATTGGGTGAATGTGCAGTAGTAGCAGCAAGCAGGTGAATTCTGTACATTAATATGAATAGACATCTGACATCTGACTATTTTACTATTTTACATCTTTTCTCATTACCCATAGCTACATCCACTTTCTGCAAACAAATAATGCAGAAAACAGAGATTTGAGATGGGAAACTGTTCTTGAAATATACTGAGAGGCAGAGAGAGAGCTATGCAGGAAGTGTGATTTTTATCATGGTGGAAGCACAACAGCAAAAGTACGAGGGGATTCATGACGATCTTTAGCAAATGTGAACCGTGGTTTGGATCTTCTTTTGCTGCTGGTTCAGTCAATTTTGGTTGGAGAGAGACAAAACCTGCAGCACCAGAATCGAGTGCAAAGAAAGATGTAAATACAAAGCCTGGACCCGATGCATCAGAATCTGTGAGCTTTCGGCTTTCAGCCCCGACGGCAAGAAAGCCGACATCTCACTATTCACAACATCTGTTTGTTTCTGGTCATACAACTTATTTAATCAAAGAATGTATATAGTCTTTTTTTTCTTAGACTGCAAAAATCATTTTAAAACTTTCTTTTTTAGATGGCTGTATTTCAAAGGGCTTCAAGATCTATAAGCTTAAAACAAAATCGCCAGCAGCTTTCAACCAACTCATGTTGTTAGCATTGATAAGCTATCAAGTGATAGTGTCTATGACCAGCTGATATGTCAGGGGAAAACAGGAAGTCAACTTGTCTTTATTTTTAGGTTGAAATCAGAAGACAAAAGTATTCAAAAATAAGACTATGACTAATGCTTGAGAGATATACAAAAACTTAAAAAGCGGATTTACAAAAATAGTCTTTGACTTATCTCTTTTTGGGATCCTTTCCCCTTGTGAAGATAACGGGAACCAAAATGTTTCAGTTTTACTATGAAGCATGTTGTGGACAATGTCAATGGTCCACTTGGAGGCTTTTGAAAGAGGCTCAAAGAATTACATGAGACCTTTCCATCTCAACTATGCAAAACAGGAAGTGACCCTAAAATGACTTTTGTGTCTTCAATTTAAATACAAATAAGAAGGTTGAGCTAAAACACAAGAGATTGCAGGTTTTGTCATTCAAACCACTGGCTCTGCTTTCAAGGTAACACTAACACAGAAGCTCTGTTTTTAAATGGTAGCTTATGCAGGATTTGTGTATACAGCCACACAGATCGGCAAGCACACACATGCTCTCTTTCACACACTGAATTAAAGATAACCCTTGACATAATCTTTACCCCTGTAATTATGCCCTGGTGCATAAAGCTACCAGTGTGTCCAGGTTTTCTATGCCGACAACGCAACTGTTGCTAGGAGACAGGTAGCCCCTCAATGAAACATGGATACACTGTCATTAGTGACCAGATTCTTTTTCATTTACCTAAACTGTCTGAATCGCCTGGGCTCTTATCTGATTTAACTTCCATTTTGCTCAAAGTCACTATAGAAACCATCACTTGGGACAAGAGTGCATCAATTTGACCACGAAAAAGGCCTCAGGTCAAAATGAAGAATTGTGTATTTCACGTATTTCTCTCTCTTTTTTTTAAAGGGAATGGCAGCAGGCAGTTGTCCATAAACTGCCTTGTGCTGCAGCGCAGCCATTTTGAGCACTAGAAGAGAACAATCTTACTCACAACTGATGGCCATAGTCCATGATGAATTTGCCATGGGTGGTGTGGTTCCCCTTCTCTTTAACCCACCAGTGGGCTTGATGGAAGCTGTTTTTGGATTATCGCTTTGTGAAGCTGTAAAAACAGGGCCAGGATGACCATTCAGGAGTTCAAGAAGGGAAGGAGAGTTGCATTTGTTGACCCTTTTCATGGTCATTTGTAAAAGATAGTGTGTTCCCATGCTTCTTGTAAGGAGTGTCACTGAGAGATTTGAACTGCAGAAAAATATTAAAACAATAAAAAATTTGACAAACTTGACAAAATTGCAGTGTAAAGAATTATTGTTGTGGACGATTATCTTTTAAATGGCTTGCTCTCCTAAAACTGTCATCATCATATCTACACATCTTCATCCACGATTCCCTTTTTTTGTTGTATTTGCTTTTGTCATTATTTAGAACTGCAATCAGTAATTTTTAAAGGATTAAATAAATCTCATATCAACTACTAATTAAGCAAATAAAAATAAAGACAACAAAAATAAAACTCTGGAGAGATTAGTTACTAGCAAAATTATGATCAATCTGCTTGTTTTTTATTCCGGTTAAACAGGTTACTTCCTCAAACAAAAGACACAAAAGCAGCCTGATATCAGACAACATTGTCCTCTATTTGCTCTTTTGTCTTCCTTCTTTCCTGTCTACCTACCTTTAGATGTCAGAGTGTAAATCAGGCCAGCGCATGATGCCACTGGTAATTAATGAAAAGAATAAATAAACAAGACAAGCTGAGAATAAATATCAATGCCTGAGAGCTTCTTCGCAATATAACATAAAAAACACCGAATTGTTGGTGGATCTCAGATTTTCGCCATAAATTGATACAGAAAAGGTGGAAATTGTGCCTAAAATCCAAGCTTCATAAAACTGCTTAATGTTGCTCTAATATCAGGTTGACTGTGGTCTAGGAAAACTGCCTTAATATGCCTGTGATCTTGCTTTTTAAAAGCTGTCAGGTTCTCTTCTTCAGCCTTGACGATGCCGCTTGAATACAAATACCTTCACCGCCGCATAGCAAAAGCAATTTTACAATATTGATCCAACGCTAAATCCACAATTTTGTTATGTGTTATTGTATCAATACTCCAGATCTTGAACAGCCTGACCTCCATTTTTATAGCTTTTACTAAAAAAAGAAGAAAGAAAAAAAGGTCTCTCAACTCATGTTTGGTAACTAAGTGAGCAATCCATCCAGCCTTTCTAAGAATACACATGACACCATCTCTGCCGCTCTTTTGAGCAAACACAGCTTCGTTGCGAATGACAAAGATCTGCTGACCTCCTCTCCTCCCTGGCAGAGAGAGAAAAAGATTCAGAAGAAAATATTGGACTCTGAGCCAAAAGCCCTCCCGCCGAGCTTGATACAAGTTTTTGCTGACTGCTCAGACTGCGGATCCAACAGTTCCTTCCTCCTCGAGTCAGACTGTGAGACAGCACGAGACCGGGCGAGAAGAAATAAAAGATTACAGAAAGTAGGCCGGGTTCACCAATTGAAAACTGTCGATTCAGTCACTTAAGGTATTATTTGGCCTTATTGGAGAAAATAGAAGTCTAGGTGTGCACCTGCTTGGCAAATCTCTCTCTGAAACCAAAACCTCCATCCGGCCATTTCTTGAAGGAATTCAACTTACTGAGTTCCGCCGCTGGAAAATTTTCATGCTGTGTTTTGCAACTTGTACTGTGCATAGAAGGATGTTTGACTGAGAAGAAGTGATTAAACAAATTAAGTGTACAACAGACTGGCACGGAACAGCAAATAGGTAATTGGGATGCTATTCACCAACCGAAGCTAATGGGCCAGACAAAAGGGAATATGTATCCGTTTTCAGTTTTTCCATTGATTTCCTCGTCTCTATTTGCATGTCCAGCATGCGTGTCCTGTGTGTTCTTCAGCAGTGGTGGTTTTGAACGTGGTTCCTCTTAACCACACAAAACTGAAGTGTTATAATGATGCGTAATGGACCAGTCGAAGTGCTGACCTCGGCACGGATGATGAAAGAGATGCATATATTTCAAAAAGATCAAAGACATAACCAAGTGATGTTGACTGAACCATTAGCTGCCCCTATTAGCTCATTGTAATTTGCCCCCAGTTATACACAAACACAAATCACCATCTTCGACACTGAGACATTTCACAGTGTTTGCTCAACTGTGTGGATGCAAACACCCACACATACACAGATAGGTGCAGTTCTTTTTTCCCCTCTTTCTGTCAGTGTCTGTATATGAGACGCTTGTGGTGGTAAAGCCTCCACAGACTACAGGAATACGAGCATTTGTAGCTGTGCAGAAACATTTTCCATTAAAAAAAACACATTTTGGCTTCAAAACTAGGAAGGAAGGAAGGTAGGTAAGAAGGGAAGGAGAGAGTGACTCAGAAATAAAAGACTTTAGGGTGTTCTACCAGGCAAATCAGGCAAAGACATATATTTAAGTACATTTAAGCTGGCTGTCATTTGTTATAAACCCTGCTATGCACCACATACAGAATGTAAATAACAATGTTGAGTTAAGGTTTTTTTTTATATCACCATATAGATTTGCTCCACACTGTAACCTCACTTACTAGTTTAACCCTATTGATCAGGGCTGCAAGCTCTATTGGTTTCCAGTAACTGATGCAGCAAGTCTCCTCTGGACTCTTCGATTCACTTGCTGAGCTCATCGCCAAGAGCATCCATCTATGACTATTGACACAGTGAGCTTCCTCTTCAGAGATGTTCCATCAGCCAGGACCTGGTAAGACTCCCACAACAAGTCACATTCTCCTGGGAAGCACTGAAACCATATATAGGGATGTGTGACATATCAGTGATCGATATATTACTGGCTAATAAGTGTTTTTTTTCTGGTGAGATAAGGTCAGCTAATAATTGTGCCCGATAATGCAGAACATGCGCCAGAGAAGGAAGGTTACTCGACCCAAATTCTGAGTGAGTTTGTTTATTTTTTTATTTTAGCATCTCTTCTTCTCAAAGCCAGTGAAGTATAACTTCCATACATTGGTTGTTTTGAAAAGAATCTGATTTGACTAGTGCTCACACACACAGACACAGTGGAAAGGAGAAACAAGCAGAGAGTGAAATGGGTTACAGTAAGTCCCACTTAAGTCAAGTAAAAAATGGTCTACTCTTATAAAATGCCTTTTAACATTAGAGGTCGTACAAAGTTGTACATTACTGTGCACTTCTCATTTGTCAAGTCACTGTTTTGCCTACAATCTTTAAAGAAGATGAGCTACAATCACATTTTTACTGGTCGAGCCTAACAGGAGATTTATACCTCTGCGTTAAATCTACACCCTAAGTGTGTCGTTACCACAAACCCTTCAAAAACCCTACAACATAATCTATGCTGTAACCTGACGTGCACCTCCATGGAAATAACCATGCATCGCACTGACGTGGCCTAACTTCCTCCTACACATTTCTGGATACTTTTTCCACTGCAGAATAACAATCAGCGGCTCGATATAAGAACTCACAGATGCTCCTCCAGATGTTCTACAGGGAGATTACCAAAACTATCAGAATGAATGTGTGGGAATGTGCAAAGATGTGGAAAAACTTTAGGGACAAATATGTCTTTCTGCTAAAAACAGCAAAAAAAGAAAAATTATCACAATTAAGAGCTGGAACCCTGAAGGGAAAAAAGCACCAGCCTTTAGTTTATTTCTATAATGGTTTAGCACAGTGTTTAAAACACCAGGATATAACCACAGGTTAATTACTGTAACCCATAAACCACAATTCACAGGGATGAATGAATGGATGTTTTATTTCTTAAGTTTGAGCATGTCAAAGAGCAACCAACCCCTCTATCTGCAGTGCCTTTAAAGGGGCATGCCTTGACATATCAGTAGCAGAGGGTAGATTAGAATGCAAACAATTTTTGAGACTAAACAGGTAAACATGAAATACGACCCATCATTTGGACAAGGCCAGAAAATTGGTCGAGAAAAACTCCACATGGTTAAACAAAGAGCTGCCTTATTTCACAGTTCACCATATCATCACAGGAGAACGGATAGAGCAGTTTTGTACTTTTAAGGATTTCAGGAGGAGAAGAAGCGCAGTCATGTGAAATAACAACGTCCCATTTATAGCACCAAACTATATTTGGAAAGTGTCAACTTCAATTATATGTTGGATAAGGTGAAGCTAAGAGAAGTTCAGGTTGATGTGTACTTTTATTTAGAACATGGTGAAAGGCTTGCTGCATGCTCTGGTGCCAGGTGATGATTACTTTTGCAAAGAACAAGGTGATTAGCATACATCTTTAGAACACCTGGGTAGCAAATGAAATATCTCGAACAGCTGTGGAATCATATACATTAACATTCACACATACCAGTACATAAACCACCGCTCAGAACAGCGTCTGAGATACTCACCATCTGCTGCGCAATCCATGCGTCAAATTGACTATATTTATGACACCTACCGTCTACAACTGCCCTGAAAAAAGAAAAAAAAGAGTAATGTCTGCAGCAAGCATAGGCTCATTGGTCTTTTCACCAACCTGACATGAATGCCACTGGATGCTATGAATGTCACAAGCGTTGTCAGAGGAAGATGACAGTTCCATCAACACTTGTCACAAGTGAGCTCAGATTGCCATCATCACTTTAAAGAAAGCTCAGTTTTTATTTCACAAAGTTTGATGACAAACTGAACTAGGGGCCATATTGCAATCGGTTTACGCCAGCCGGCATGCCGATGAACTCTCGGACCACGCCCGGCGTTCAAACCCTGCCTTCGTTCTGATAGCACAGGCACACTTGTAGAGCTCCATGGTTGCTTCTTGCACATTTATGACATCATGCTGACATGCTGTTTGACTGACATATTTCGCTCCAAAGTACTCTTTGTGCTAATTCCTGCTACAGTTGGCGTCTCCAGAAACAAACTGTCATGACTCACAGGTTGAACATAAGCCATGCTGTCCTGGTTGGTAATGGCTTATTGAGCATTATTAGGCTTTCATCACATGCTCAGTGTAAATTCTGTTGTTGCTATGCACTCTTTTTAATTCTATTACCTCAAAGAGGAACAGGTGGGCTTCTGCCTTCTTAACTATGGGTCATTATGACTGTGATTATTCCTCTTTTTTTTAAATTCCCAAGTGCATACACTGCCACCCCCCACACATCTCAGGACTACATATTTGACAAAGTGATAATTAGACTGATTTGAAGCAAGAGAGTCACAATCATGTCTAGTCAGATGTCTGTATTAACTTGAGAATATATTAAAAAACAAAGTCAACACCTCGTCATGGCCCTGTGAAGACAGTGGGGAGTCTTTCTACTAACCAGAGAACTTGTGAAAAGAAAATTGAAATACACTCATTACAGAGTTACCTAACGTAGAAATGGAATGATATCAAAGCAATGGAAAAGTCTTCCTCACTGAGCAGACATGGATATAGTAGCACATCCTTCATTTATTGTCTCTGCCCCAAAAAATGCAGATAACATCCACAAAAAGCTGCAAACATGCCATTATTTTTCAACTGACATGCATTTCAGAGAAGAAAGTAAATTTTTATTTATTTTTTTTTACCTGCGGACCGATTTTCAGAGTTGAATTGTTAATAGAGCTAAAGCTAGATTATTGACGAGTTCACTGAACACTAGATTTCCCTGTATTAGTGGCAAATGCTACGGTCAGAGATCCACTGTCCTGTAAAAAGATATATGGATGGTGGTGTAAATGATACCTGCGCCCGAGGAAATGTCAAAACAGTTATGGATATTAAGAATGAGCAGTGATAGAGATTGGGCTAAATGTCAGATAATCAACCTGCAGGTTAGATTTTTACATCACAGCTGCATCTGTGACACAAAAAGGTGTTGATATCAGGTTAAAATATCACCGACATAATTGTGCAATCATGACACTCAGTGTGAAGGATGGGTTAAATTCTCGTTAGTATTGGTCTACTATTCAGACAGACAAGTGAATTCAAAGGTACACTGACAGCATGATCACTGCAACGCACTTAAAAAAAAAACAGTGCTCATGTTGGGAACTTTCTTTTTAAATGACACAGTTTTCAACATGTCATACATTATTTTTAGGCACTAGCTGCTGTCCTTCACAGGCTTAATCGCCATGTGTTGATTTTCCCTTTAATATAGCTGCACACATTAAAAATGGCTACAATGACTTAACAGTCTCGCACTATCATTTAGCAGCTTTTGGGAGATTTTTGTTGTATTCACCAACCTTCCTCAGGAAATGAACATACCCCAATTGAGACGATAGTGATACAATTAAAAGCTAGAGAGCAGCGACTAAATAGACCTTGAATTAAGAGCGTTCCCTCAACTGATGTTTCCAAGTTCAAGAGTGGCCTTTTCATCTCAACATGAGAGGCGTATCATGGTTTAATGAAAGCTTCAGTCAGATGTCTGAAAGCACACGGGTTATGTGATCTTTTTCAGCAAAGAGAAGTTAGAACCAACAGCAACTCAAGTACTTACTGGCAGGAGCAACGCAGTCAATACTTTTAAAGAAATAACTACTTGAAGACCATTTTTCATATTTGAAAATGATTCAGTGTATCTGTCAGTACTCACAAACATGTTCTTTTCCTGGTTTGAAATTTCAACTAATAGGATTTTATAAATCAAACCTGATCATGTTTAAATCAGGCCCAAAGTCCACAGTTAAAGAGAAATTGATACTGTTTTTAGAAACATGGCAGGTGGTTACCATTTAAAAAAAAAAAAAAAAAAAACTTCTCAACAAACCTGATTGAGGTGCAGGTTAGTTTAAAAAAACAAACAAACAAACAAACAAACAAAGAAAAAGAAAAAATGAGCGCTTTTCACTATGTTACTTATTAATTACTTGTTTAATTTTAACGCTTCAGCGTGACGAACCAATGAGTACGAGAAGCATCTCAACACATCTATCAGTGGACGACAGAGGTTAGTCTAAGTGTTATATTACCTTGCATTTACTATCTGTATCTGTATCTGTATAGTATCATTAAGCGGCTTTAACAAGATACAGACAATAACCCAATGCAATACAACATGTAATCTTGAGTAGTATTCAGGGGCACATTTACTCTGTGCCCAAACAAGTCACTACCAGACGAGCTTGCAGTGTCTCTCAGCTTCTCAGTCAATTCCACTCCTTGCTCACCTCAAGTTTTAACACTAAGGGCCAGATTTACTAAACGAGGCGAAATAGCAGTGTAAACACAGGTGCAGTCAGTTCATTTTTATGTCAAGTATAACAATGTTACATATTTTTTGCTGTGTTAAATATCGTCGTATGCCGCAAATTGGTTTGTGTTTTTAATTATGTCCTGTCTTCCTTCTCACACCCCCACCGGTTGCAGCAGATGGCCGCACCTCCATGAGCCTGGTTCTGCTAGAAGTTTCTTCCTGTTAAAAGGGTGTTTTTCGTTCCCACTGACGCCAAAGTGCTTGCTCATAGAGGGCTTTATGATTGTTTGGTTTTTCACTGTATGCATTATTGTAGGGTCTACCTTACATTATAAAGCACCTTGAAGTGTGGTTTGATGCTGTATAAATAAAAATGAATTGAACTGAATTAATTATAACATTCTCCTCCCTATATTTACACTTTGAAAAAGGAACTCTGAGAAAGACATATGCAAAGCAACTTAATATCATGGCAAAATGTAAAGTGGACCCGCCGGTCTGCCGTGTCCATTTCACACTTTACCTCTCCAAAATCTTAAATGTACTTGCAAGCAGAAGTTGCCGTAAGTTGCAGTAACGGTGCAGTATTTTTCAGTTCCAGTAAAAGTAGTTTAGTTAACACAGTTCAGTGGGCTGACTGTATTCCAACGTCTCGATATAGTCTGGAGGTAATCAGTCTGCTAAAGTAACAGCTATGGCGACCAATAACACTTTAACATTAAATAATGCTGAATAACTGACATGAGTCATGGCTGAAACATTACTTTTGTCACTGTATAAGCTAGCTTGTTATTCTTTACCTCTCTAAAAGGACTGTGAAAGTGAGCTCTTTGTCTTTGCTGGGGGGTCTGAGTCTGCTTGAGGATCTCTTTGTTTCTCTTGCTTCTCTTTCCAGGACAAAGCTATCTTTTCAGTGGTCTTTCATGACTTTATGTAAGTTATGTAAGGGAATGTTGCTAAAGTAGAGAACTTCCTTCCCACACGCATCATTGTTTGCACTGTTTTGTGAAGAACCTCTAACGTGCCGCTGAGTCACATGACAGAGGCCATCTAAGCACAACAGAACAGGAAAGAGGTGGCGGAATAAAGTGTGCCTGCATAAGAGGAGGCGTGTTTGCACATGACAAACAAACTAAAGCATCGATGCTGTCACGCTAGTCTCAATCCAATACCAGCACCAGCTTTGGCATTGTTGCTATCAAAATTTGTATCGATCTGCCCAGCCCTGCTCCGCTTTCTTTCTAAGCACTTTGGCTTAACTGTCTGTAAACTCAAAACCTGGTGAGTTTGTTACAATAACAGTTTATATTTTAGGTTCATTTCACCTAAAATATAAACTCTATCTGCATGCTCATATCAGGCAAATGCACGAAAACAGCATTTCTGTGCTAAATGTGCTAAACATAGCTTCATTGCTTCTATGAAAAAAAAATACAAAAATACTGGTATTCACATCTGCATGATATCAGGGAAACGTGGTGATGTGCTACTCGCTAATGATTGAAGAAAGTGGGATGGTGCCTTAGCAGTTAAAACTCCCCCATCACTAACTAAATAAATAAATAAACACAATACATGAAAAGGCACTTGTTTTTGATCACTGATGTAATGTATTCGCTCGTATTCACATGCTTAAGTGCCATGTCTTTCCGGCTCTGCGTGACTAACATTTTTCTGAGAAGAGCTTGCGTTTATTACCATATTAGTCTACATTATGATGAAAGAGTGTGTGTATGTGCATATGGCAAAATGTGCGAGTCTTCCTTGCTACAGACCGCCTGCTGCAATCTCATCGTAATACAGGAAATGCATGCTGCCTCACACACCTAATAAAGCTCTCTCTCATAAGAGCGCACACACAGGCATCTGCCCAAGCACCTGTAGAGGTTTTAAAGCTTTGCCAGCTGCACAGCACACAGTTCCAACGCTTGTCATAATCAGCAATGCCTCCGCACGCGGACATGTTTAAAGATGATCTACCGCTTGTGTGTGTGTGTGTGTGTGTGTGTGTGTATGTGCGTATGTGAGACCATTTTCATTAAGGACAGGTATATACTCATGCTGTGGAAAATCTTGTTCATTATATAGCTATCTTTTCAGATATAGCATCATTTTTTTTACAACTAGGGATTGAGTCTTGCCTCCTTTAAAGAAGCGAAGAATAAACACTTATCTAAGAAGCTTTGGCGAGCATAAAAATATGAAGTTATTCCCATAAGTCTTCTTTGAAAGGGAGTCTATCCATTTGCTTTACTCGTGCGCTTGCACCCCTTTGCTCTTGCTCTGTTATCACAAAGAGGCACACACGCAGTGGGGGACCCTGCTCGTATTCTCTATCTGCCGCTGCCACTTCTTTGCCCACCCAACAGCTCACTATCTGCACTTCTTTATTATTCCTTGTTCTGTCCTCCACTCATTTCTGGCCAGAAACTTTTCTCATCTGTCTGAGCTCCTCCTCCTATTCTTCCACTTGTCACCTCTTGGTGTGTGCCTCATCTTTGCCTCTCAGTTTGGTGTTCTGTCCAGTGATTTACTTTTTTTTGTTTATAGCTCTTGCATTCCTGTTATCCCTGTTTTTTGTGTTTTCTTGATGGAGTCATTCTCCATTCTTCTTCCTTGGAGAAAAATCTTATTCAGCACTCAAAGGTTGGAACATTTTCTATTACAGAATGTTCAAGACGCAATGTCTGCCTGGACTGAATAAGAAATTCACATTACTTTATTTGTTCAAATTAGTGAGAATCATGGGGAATTAAAGATAGTACCATGAGTTTTGTAAGAACATTGGATGGATTTTCCTTTTTTTCATTCCCCCGACTGAGAATTAATTTTTGAGATTAATTCTCAGTTGGGGGAATAATAATGGATTGGATTTATATAGCGCTTTTCTAGGCACCCAAAGCGCTTTACAATACCACTATTCATTCACTCTCACATTCATACACTGGTGGAGGCAGCTACAGTTGTAGCCACAGCTGCCCTGGGGCAGACTGGCAGAAGCGAGGCTGCCATATCGCGCCATCGGCCCCTCTGGCCAACACCAGTAGGCAAGTAGGGTAAAGTGTCTTGCCCAAGGACACAACGACCAGGACAGAGAGCCCAGGGATCGAACCGGCGACCTTCCGGTTACAGATGCGATTCCCAACCCCCTGAGCCACGGTCGCCCCATGAATGGAATGAAAAAATTGAGAATGAAAAAAAAAACTTCTACCCATGTTCTCTTATCACCTTTGGGCACAAGACAAAAAAGTACAAATCTGAGAGGTTAAAAAAATAATGTTTAAATGCTGAAACCTCAAATATGAGATTTAAAGGAAGCAAAGCAAAAAATGCACACTTATAGATCATTGACAACAGGACAGGCTGGGCATAGGATTAGTTCAGGTAAGTTATTGAAAGGCAAGCTGGTTCTTTGTTATAAATGACATCAGTGATGCCCAACCCTCTGTTGAGTGCTGGGGTGTTGCTGCCATTATCCCTGCCTCTGGCTCTCCAAGCAGAGGCGGAGCCAGACATTTGAAACACCCGGGGCTTAGCCCTAAAGGGTAATATGCATGTGGGATTTTTTTTTATTTTTTTGGGGGGGGGTTAGAAATGACTGAAAGATTAATAGGCTCTGTTTTGAGTTTTGTTCAAAAAAGAATGACTTCATATAGGGAAAAATATATATCACATGTGCAGGACACCTTAAACTAGTTTTTTAATTAACCCTTTAAGACCTACCATAGAACCAAGTCCGCCAGAGCTTATATTATATTTTTACCTGCTGTGGAGCCATTTTTGGGAGCATTTCAAGTTGCTATACATCAATACAACCATTATAGCCCAGATTTTAATAATGTGTATTCATTAAGTGCATAGAAATTACATAAATTGCAAAAAAGTGCAATAAACTACAAAAAAAATTGAAAATCGTTTTTGCTTTTTTAACATATATTTGTAGTTAGAGAAATTTAAGAGGCTTATCCCTCAAAACTGTAAATACAAAAAAGTTGCACAAAATAGTTTCCCACCACAGGAAATTTATTTTGAGTGTCTTCATAGTTTTATTTTTGAAATACACCAATTTTTATACACTGCAGGAAAAACGAAAATAAATATTATACTGCAAATTTGCAAAAAAGCAGCATATGCATCAAAATAAACAATTTCCAGCAGTGCAATATGAGTCCTAAGCATCCCAGAAACGACACAGAAAGTCATAAAGTCAAAGATAACTTTTAAAAAGACGAGTATAGGCTCTGAGGGCCTGATAGTAAAAAAGACTACATTTCCGCGAAAATGACGTCACTTCCGGTTTCGGGCAGGTAATGGCGGAAATGCAAAAGTTCGCGCTGACGTCTATTCCAACGTAGGAAGTGTTATGAACAGCTGATCGGACCGGCACAGCGTGTTTCTGGAATATTATGTTTTTGTTCCTGCAAGCGCTTTTTATGCAGTTTTTGCAAAGCTTTATGTGGAAGGAAACCATGACCTAGGACAAGCTGATGGCATAAGATGTAAGTACAACTCCTCCGGTTTCATATGCAAAAAAAATTTTTGCGCTAGCTTACGTGGTTGCAGAGCTACCGGGATTTAAAAATAGTTACGCAAAACAGAGCGTGCCCGCTCCGATCGGCTGTAAAGGGTTAAGCAGCAAGGCAGAACAAAGTCGGGGCTGTATCAAGACACGAGGACTAAACCCCAATTCAACCAGACCCAGAACTGATCCAGAATTAAAACAGGACTACAACAGTTCAAAATCAGGACTACTGAGGATTTAACCAAGACAGAACCAGAATCAGAACTAGATGATAGTAGCACTAAAAATCATCATAGACCTGCACTACACTTGTTTTTTTAATTCTACCAAAGTCCACTATTTAGATTGAGAAAAGTTTATATAATTATTTAGCCTTGTTGTGCAAACAAGCCTGCATAACTTAATAAATGTAGAATTTGAAAAATAGCAAACCTAAAAAGAAACACTAGGTACGAGATACATGAGGACCTATGATACGGTGATACTTTTGGTAAACAACCATTTGACTAACATGTGTGTCTCACCTGCTCTTCCATCTCTGTTCTGTCCTCATTCTCCTCTCTCTCCCTCTCTGTTCCTCTCTCTCTCTTTGTGCTGACAATCATCAAATATACAGATATTTACAAACTCTTCAGATAAAAACACTTTTTTAATTGTAACATCAAATCAGACTAAATGTTTATTTTTTTTTAGATTGATAAATATAAAAAACATATTTGTTAACTTTAAGAGTAAAGAGAGAAACTATCTGTATTTCTTAATTGTAAATGGCACCAAATTGTATTCAAACTGAGCCACACTTATGGAGCTCCACAGTTCTTTTCCTGGTGTTTTGGTTGGCATCTCTTGATTTTCCCATGTCAAAGAAACAGGCTCTGTGTTTTGCCTTATATGCATCCACAGGTGTGCCACCAATTTACTCACATGGACTCTACTAACCTATCAGAAGCTTCTTCAGCTCAGAATGGAATCGTCTGGAGTTTCTTATTAATTAACAATAAACTTAGTGTACATGTACTCCTAAATTTGATGAAAGTGATAAAAAACAGAAAGCTCTGTCTCTCTTTATTCTGACATTTAACTAATTCAAAATATATTTCAATATAAATCTAAAACAAAAGTTTACTCTAAATTGATGTTGTACAGTAAAAATGTTTTATGTTTTCTCCCTAAAGTGTATGTAAATATCTGGTTACAAATGTGAATATCCTGCTGTGTACTGAAATCCCTCTTGGGCTACGTCCACACGTACACGGGTATTTTTGAAAACGGAGATTTTCTGTTTTCGTTTTAAAAAATAATCCCGTCCACACGTAAAGGCAGAAATGAAGGAAAACGCTGCTAGGAACATGCCAAAGCAGCAGGTGACGCTATATTCCTAACCGTGTAGAAATGTTGGCCAATCAGAAGTCTAGAAGCCTCGGCGGGAAAAAGTAAACAAAGCTGCGGCATAGAAGCAGAACAGAGTCGTATGTGTGGAGGGACAGTAACTGTGTGTATATGTAAGCATTTAAACACTGCAGAGAGTAGAATTAACAGTAACAGTATTGTAGGAATTCATTTCACCGAAACAATAACGTGGCGCACACTGTGACGTCAAAAAAGGCGCACACCTTTGACGCTGCATTTTCTGCGTTTTCTCCGTTTTTCTCATCCACACGTAAATGCAAAAACGGAGTTTTAGACAATATCCACCCTGCCCGGAGTTTTTAAAAATCCCCGTTTTCAGTGACCAAAAACGCTGTTTAAGTGTGGACGAAAGGTGCAAACGCATAGAAAAATCTGCGTTTTCAAAAATACCCGGGTACGTGTGGACATAGCCTTGTTTTGCATAGAAATATACTGAACAACATACAAAGCATAATATATAAAATAACATTTACCTGAGTTTTTTCTTTGAAAGAAGCCTCTAATGTCCATTCTTATATTTCAGTACATAACTGAAACCGATTTAGTCGGGGAGGGTAAGAACTGAAAATATGAAATAAACACACGTAAGCTAAGACTCTCTAAAAAAATAGCATTTGTTCGGCTTTTCATTTTGCCATTTGTTGATTCACTTGAAGAGCAAGTAACGTAATATTGGTCAAGTGATCAGTTTGATATCAATCTTTCGTGATGCACCGTCATATTTACATTATTTGTACAGTACGAATGATTTGCTTTGGTACCTGGTCAAACGTAAGCTCTCCTTAGTATGGCTGGCTCCGTTTCTCCAACAGCGCACTCACGGGCAGCAGCTGCCCCGCCCCCTCGCTCAGTCGCTTAGTGCCTGAGCTTGGATCATACCAATATCAGGGGGGATTCACGCACAGTCGTAAATTCCCACAGTGTGCACTATGTGCTTCGAATATTGTGTGTACTTTTTTTTTTATACAGTTGTCAGCCAGACATCTAACTATGAGAAAATTACACTCCAAAATACCCCGGGCTTCTGACAAAACAACCCGGGCTTAAGCCCAGTAAGCCACCCCCACGCTCCGCCCCTGTCTCCAAGTATATGCATATGGAGAAGCAGGAGGAACGAAAGAGAAATTAAAATAACACCAAATATAAATGACTGCAGATGTATATAACAATCTGATCTGATCAACAATCTTATGAATATAGAAGTCCTGCTTACTGAAGAGTTAAAAAAAAACAACTGCTGGGTGGCCTTTCTCTTGGAATTTTTCTGTCAGTTCTGAAAAGAGCAAAATGTATAACTCCAATGTGAAATGCAAGCATTTTTGGCAGTTAGAGTCTAATGAGAAGTGACATCATTGAGCAGAATCACAGATGAAGGTTGGAGAGACTGACTGGACCCCCTGCCCCGGAGTCTTGGTGCTGGTAGTGATGTAGCACTATAAGCAGATGCCCTGATGAATCTGGACGATGTAGCAATTGAGAAAAGGAGGGGCGGATACACGATAGATGGCCTGAAAGACAGGGTAACATATCACAATGTATTTAAAGAACAAGGACTTGTGGCCTTTTGGGCTCAGAGAAACAGGCAGAGAGTTCACTGTGTTCACTGAGTAGTGCACTGAAATTCTGAAACAGGTGAATGTGAGCAGAAAAATGGAAGAAAGAAGAGTCCAAATCACCTAGAGGAATAGGATGTCAAAGAAAGCATAAGCTTCTTTTAACTTGTGTTAAAAAAAAAGGTATGTATTTACTTTACAACAGATAAGATGAGATTCCAAATGTCCATTTCTTCCAGCATGGCACTGACATGAGGAGGATGGGGTGTGTTAGAGCAAACAGTGGAGCAAACTTTTGTGAAAATAATCGCCCTGAGCGAGTGGACAGCACCGTCGTGTGTTTACCATCGCCTACTTTACTTCTGGCAAATGCACTCTTTTTGTCTCTGGGGCATTATCAGTCATCTGTGATCTCAACCACACTCTCTATACCTCCATAAGGGATGTAGCTGGTGGCTGTGCTGTCTAGCAAAGCCAGCTTCCAGCAGTGGGAGGGACCTTATAACTGAAGGAGAGAGCTAGCCAAAAGCACTGGCCCGGGACCAGAGCAGTGATCCTGGGCGGCCCGTGCCCAGATTAGCCACTCCTCTGAGTGGCACTGGAGCTCCCCTGTTCCCTGGGCTCTAGCTGGAAGAGAGGAGATTAGAGTGAGAGGGAGTAGCAGATTGAGACACTGGAGATTCCAAGGCCCGTTTTTAGACTGCCTGTGAAATTGGATAACAGATTACTCTCAAATGTCCTCCTAACACTTTATATTAAGTAGAACTAATAACATTAATCTAATAAATTGCCACATACTTCAGTGGTGCTTTGAAGGCAGTGTAGGAAACTGGCTATGCTGTACTTAATGTCCCCAGAATGGTTGTGGTTGATTGTAGCTTGTAACTTGCTTAGGCTGTTGATGATGTTTTATCGTGTACTTTTTAGGGGTTAATGGCTATTTTTTTGTTCCAATCTGATCTGTATTTTAGACACTAACAATAACAATAATAAGACGAACATATGTGTAATGTTTTATTTTTGTTCTTTTTCTTGTTTTTTTTCAGTGTCAAACACATGAATTTATAAGTTTAATTTAGCTCGTTGCTTTGACTTTCTGGCCCCAAAACCACTATCAGTGTCGGGAAGGTTACTTTTAAAATGTATTCCATTACAGAATACAGAATACATGCCCCAAAATGTATTCTGTAACGTATTCCGTTACGTTACTCAATGACAGTAACGTAGAGCTGGGCGATAGAACGATAACGATATGTATCGCGATATAACTTTTACTCGATAGAGAAATTAAGCTATCGCGATAGACCTCGCCGCTCTTGTCCTCTTAAAATAAAAAAATAAAAAATAAAAAAGATCAGCCAATCCAAATTAAGTAGCGCAGAGCCGAACCAATCACAGCCGCAGCGTCACGTCGCGTGACTTGTTACGTACAGCACAAGTGCCAAGCCGCACGTGTGTTTGTTTGGGAAGCAGCCAGCGGGTAATGGAGGAAATGAGTGTGCCGACTAGAAAAATCAACGAGCGTGACCGAAGAGAAAACAGATGATGGTTCCAATGCCGGAGAGATTGTCGAACGGAAGAGCCATAGAAGTTCCGTAGTGTGAAGGTATTTCGGCTATTTCAAGTCTGACAAAAAACAGAGTAGCGTGCACTGTAAATTGTGCCGAAAGCAAGTCTGGAAATACAATAAACTGGTGCATGCGTCACACTGTGCGCCACGTTATTGTTTCAGTGAAATGAATTTCTACAATACTGTTACTGTTAATTCTACTCTCTGCAGTGTTTAAATGCTTACATATACACACAGTTACTGTCCGTCCACACATACGACTCTGTTCTGCTTCTATGCCGCAGCTTTGTTTACTTTTTCCCACCGAGGCTTCTAGACTTCTGATTGGCCAACATTTCTGCACGGTTAGGAATCTAGCGCCACCTGCTGCTTTGGCATGTTCATAGCAGCGTTTTCCTTCATTTCTGCCTTTATGTGTGGACGGGATTATTTTTTAAAATGAAAACGGAAAATCTCCGTTTTCAAAAATACCCGTGTACGTGTGGACGTAGCCTCAGTCTCTGACTGGAAGCGCTAATTCGTCATTCGGCTTTTGTCAGACTAAAGTAACTGTTAAAACTGTTTGAAAAGCTCAGCTATACAACAAGGAGAGATTGAGAATTTCCTTTTAGTTCTCAGTTTATTTGATATTGACAAAAGTTAGTCAGTTTTGTCTGTTATTCTGTAAAACAAACTAAGATTTATTTTTAGAATTAATATTTTGTTTCTAAGTGGAATTGACAATTTAGTCTGTTTCGTTTGTTCTATTTTGAAACTTAAACGCTTTAGCGGCTGCCTTTTGTGTAGTTTGCAATATTTGCCTTTATTTATCTGAAAAAGTCTCATGTTCCTTAAGTACATCTACCCTGTTGAACTTATTATGGGAAATAAATATTTAAATAAAAACAAGCTGCTGATTATTTCACATTTTACTTATGAGCAACGGCACATTTAAATCTTACAAATATAGTTATTTGGCTTATATCGTGATAGATATCGTTATCGCCTGAAATGAAAAAAACATATCGTGATATGAAAAAATCTCATATCGCCCAGCTCTACAGTAACGTGTTCTGAATACTTTGGATTACTTAATATATTATCATGCTTTTTACAACAACGTGAATGTACTATTGCTGTGTGATTTATTACTATTACTGAAGGTCCGCGACTCCGAACTGTAGTAAAGGGACCTCTGACTAATACGGCGGGGTCCCTGTCGGCTTGTAGTCGAAAAATAGCTTTACTTTGTTGTGTGGGTCAACTTTTTTTGCGAGAGACAGAGAGAGGCGTTGAAAGACTGCTCCAACGGAACTTATTATTTTCGGAGGAAAACATGAACACGGTGTACAGTCGAGTCTTAATAGCTTACTTACAACTGGGCTCGTCAGGCACTCTTCTTGGCTGAAGTGGTTATTATTATATTTACATGCTTCCAGCTCCCGTTTTTCCTCGATGACAACTCGTACCTTTCCACTCCCCTTTTTCTCCTTCCTCGCGCTCACAGACCCGTGTATGGCAGTCCATTCTCCCTGCAACACGGACTACACTGCCCATGATGCTACATTCTTTAGAGCTATGCTTGTAGCATTCTGCCTGTTAGCTTAGCACAACAACAACGAAAAGGCGCTCTCTCACCCAGGAAACACGCAGTCGCAGAGAGAGAGAGAGCGTCGCCCTGTAACCATGGCAACCGTAACGCTGCCGCCTGGAACAACAGCACGTAGCTGTCAAACAAAACCGAAACAGGAAAGTACCGCAGTGTAATCCATTTATTTCAACAAAGTAACTGTATTCTGAATACCACCTTTTTAAACGGTAACTGTAACGGAATACAGTTACTCATATTTTGTATTTTAAATACATAACGGCGGTACATGTATTCCGTTACTCCCCAACACTGACCACTATGAACCCCTTTTCAGGAGCAACAAGCAGTTGTTTTGCAACAAATCTTCAAAAAAGACTCAAAGTGTGACAGGTTGAATGACTATTGCATATAAAACTGTTCAGTTAATACTAATTCATATCAGTTGATATAAGGACGAAAATAATGTAAATATGGTAAGAAAATGGTTAAGAGTTTATTATTTTTCATGTTATATTAATGGCTTTCATGTTACTTAAGAGAACTGCAATCTATACATCAGTGATCGGCTAGTAAGCCTTTTCTGGGATCGATTAGTAGTGTCTCTATTCTCCACTAGGGGGCTTTCGCGCGTTCTCCTCACTGCAATAAACTACTGCATGAGAGACGCAAGTCATAATCACTCTCGTGATTCTTTTCCCCCTGTTTTCAGGTAAAAGTGTTTAAAAGTTGATATATTTCCAATGTGTACACTGTTAAGATATTTAAGAGGTAATCCTTCATTGTTTTGTAAGCGTTAAAAGCATTACATTGCAGTTTTGTGCACATATACGTGGCGGTTTTGAGCTGTGTTTTGTACTGTGTAATGGCCATTAAGATAACGGCAGGAGCTAAAAACACCGCGATTGTCAGCCATTTTGTCAGGAAACCTGCTCAAGTATATGTATAGTAAGCACTTTAGTATTTCGGTTTATTATTTAGTGTTTTTCTTCCACCATGTGACATTTAGCAGTACAGAATGTGAAACGTTTCTGCTCATTTTCACTGCAATAAACTACTGCATGAGAGACGCAAGTCATAATCACTCTCGTGATTCTTTTCCCCCTGTTTTCAGGGGTGTAACAAAAGGACCTCAGTGAACTCCATGTGCAGAGAAGCCATTTAGCTAAGATATTAGGAAACTAGCTGGGACACTTAAATGAGCAATAACAACTTATGACAAAACTCTAAACTGCTATTTGATAAAATGATACTACCGTATTTTCCGCACTATAAGGTGCACTTAAAATCCTTGAATTTTCTGCGCCTTATGTATGAATTCTGGTTATGCTTACTGACCTCAAACCAATTTTATGTGGTACACAGCGCTCATAAAAAGTTTTAGTACTACTTTGGTAAGCTATGAAGCCGCACCGTTTGATGAACTGCCGGAGCATTACGGCTACCGTAGTCACAAGCCACGCGGAGTAATCTGGGTCCAAACTCTGTCCACTTCGGGTCCCAAAGTCAAACGAACACTGCGGCATAACTGAGAGTTAAAAACTGTCTAAATTCTTTCATCTTTAATAAAATGATGAGTGTTGCTGCTTTATCAGGTCTTACAATGAAGTTTGACATCCAGGCATCCATGTAAACAGAATTTATTAAATTTACCGAAGTTAGAAGTTAGCAGGAAGTTAGCTCGCTGGCTTCCACCTAAACATGATATGCTATGTTCTGACTGAGCGATTTCCGAGAAAATTAAAACGTACAGTTGTGCTATCACTTCCAACATAAATGGCGACAGAAAACTAAACAGCAGTTACTTTTGTAGGGTTACTGAAGTTGGACTAGCTGGTATATAATGACGTGCTACGTGATCGCTAGTGACATAGCTATGTTAGCATAACATAAACACAGTGAAGCTGGAAAATGAATGCTAACTTTTTTCCACTAGATAAAAGTTCCCGATGGTTAGGGACAAATGCAATCGCATGACAGAATGCTGTAAATGGACCAAACTTCAGTCAGGAGAACAACTGAGGTAATCTATCCACAATACGAGGTTAGTCATTAATATACTGCAACAACATGGGAATAGAGCAGCTGCAAGAGAATTCAACATTAAGTTTGACTTATCTGACTGTTTTGTTTTGCTTAATGCGCCCTATAATCTGGTGTGCCTTATGTATGAAAATAGACACGTTCATCGACAGTGCGCCTTATAATCCGGTGCGCCTTATGGTCTGAAAAATACGGTAAGTGAATGCTAATGAAATTAGTCTTTCCTTCTTTTTTCTTTATGTTACAGACATGACCACACACAGGGTGGGACGACACACCAAGGAGAGACTAAGACAGACAGGATATCAAAGGAAACAAAATCAAACAAGAACTAAGAATATGAAACTTAAGTAACAACACTGAATATTAGCATATTGATAGCCTGCAAGAAATGAACAAAAGGTTTATGCAAACTCAAAAACCTGAGTCGAAGAAACCTGGTACCTCAGGTTTAAAATATTGAGATTTTTTATTTCTTTTTAAAAATAAAAGATCATAAACTCAGCAGAAAAAGTATTTTTTACAAAAAAAACGTATTGCCCCCTGGTGGCCATTTATGGGACTTCTGTGTTTGCTTCACCAACTTTTGTACAGTTTGTTTTTGCAGTTTTATTTTGAAGGAAAAAGTCTCTGTTCCTGGTCCCCAGCTCAGATACTGGTAACATAGTAGTTTTACTGGTTTCCAGTTATTTTTTTCTTTATTTCATTTTATTATTTTGTGTAAATAATGAGATACAAGTTGCATCAGGTCAAGAAATGTGAAAGCATGACACCCAGCAGCACTGGCAACCACTCGCACTGTCAATCTCATGTCAGCATCAAAACACATGGTTGCATCGCACATCTCACCTCCCACAGGATACACAGCATCTCATTCACACTCTCTTCCCTTCCACAAAGGGCTAATACGAGGTGTCAGAAAAAAGAAAGAAAGAAAAAACGCCTCCTCGTTTCCTATGAAAAATAATCAAATACACACACACAAAAAAAAAATCACACTGGATTCTACTCAGGTGTACATGTGCACACATATCTGTTAGGTATTTTAGTACCATGGTAGCATTTACTGGATATTGTTTTATAGTGACATTATGCAGGAAAACTCTGTCATTCAATAAGGCCCCTTTGTTTTAGTTATTTTTCTCTTTGACCCAAGAATTGATGTGTGAGAATCACAGGCTGGTACAAGGTTGAAATACCACAGAGATCACTCCCTCAGCTACATTAGTTTCTTAATCTTTTAGACGCCTGTTGAGGCCAAATGGTTTGTTTCAGATTTCACTAATGAAAGAACTCTTCGTTTTGTGCCTTGAAAATATGTCGCTGAGATAATCACAATTGTAGCTGAACTGATACACTACACAAAGGATGCTTCTTCACCCAAGGGCAGGAAGACGCTCCCTTATCTTGGTCTGTACTGGTTTAAACTGATAAATCTGCTGTCTCATGAATTTTACCCTCTATATAAACTGTTGTACTTGTGAATAAAGTTGAGTCACTTTGGGAAGACAATCTAAAGCAGTCTCTGTTTTCTTGTTCTCCCAAGCTGCTCCCGAGCTGCTCGTACTAACACGCTGAATGGCATGCTTGAATATTACTTGAGAATATATTTGACTGTGTTACAGACTAAGGGACATTCTCTGCTGATAGGTGAAGGTACATTCTCTGCTGATAGACGTCCACGCCTCGGAGGAAGCCGATCCACGGAGTAGGCCCTGGAAACAGTTTCCTTCAATTTTGGTGTCAGAAGTGGGATCCTGACGAAGGTAGGCACTCGTCTTTTATTTTATAAGACTGTGTTATGCCTTTCTCAGTGATCCACATAGAAACGGGATACGCTGACGAGGCCTTCTTCAGTGGCCCACATAGTAACAAGTGGGATACGCTGAGGAGCCTTCGTTAGTGGCCCACATAGAAACACAGGAAGTTGCCTGTTGTTTTGTAAATAAAAGCAGAAAGGACACAGGAAGTTGCCTGCTGTCATAAACTAAGAAGTTGCTCACCAGCAGAAAGGACACAGGAAGTTGCCTGGGGTCATAAAACGAGAAGTTGCTCGTTAAAAAGTGAGAAGTTGCTCACTAAAAAGATAAAATTGCTAGCAAAAAAAAAAAAAATCAAGTAACCTCAGGTGTGCCACAGCAAAAATAAAAACTAACTTAAATCCTTCAAAGCGTCTAAACCCCTCTGGAAATCACTGACCATGGGTCAGAATAATTCAAAGACCTTAGACGGGTCCGATAAAAAATCAAAATTAACTGTAAAACCGAAAAAAATAAAATATAAAATCACAAATAGCGGCTCAGTACGACTCCCACTTCCGGTTACGTTTAACCCACGCTCGCGAATCAATGAAGACTTCCATGATTACGTATCCAGAACATGCGGAAGTGCTTACGTGACTGATTTCGTCTCGAACTTAAGAACTATAACTTTAATGCATCCTAATGTATTTCCGGAGCCCTATCCCGAACGATTATCGCCAGAAAACAGGTCAGTAGAAATGTTAAATACTATTTGTGATAAGGAAAGTAGGCTGATTAAAAAGTCCTGTAAAAAATATATGATAGAATGTCGTGATGTGATCAGTCGCATGCTACCACTATGGAAAAAAGGACCCGAGCCAGACGTAAATGCTTTAAATCAAGCCAGTGTAGGCTCTAGTAAATCCACTGCAGAAAAAACTAGCCTTATATGCCCATCCGTTCAACCTACGGCTCCGCCGCCTTATGATGAAAAGACAGAATTAATAGCTGCTGCGGCGGCTGCACGTCACCAGCGCGTATATCCTGATATAACAGCAAAATCCCAAAGGAGTGAGGAAGGCACTGAAATGACACCTAAATCAGAAGAAGATGACTGGTTTAACCTAGATCAAAGACAGGAGCGAGAATACACTGAACGAGAAAGAGAGTTACAGGAACATAAAAAGCAAACAAAACAGTTAATGGCAGAGTGTGAGGAAATCATGAAAGATCCTTTAACTGAACGTACGGAAGCTGAACTGCAGCAAGCCGTTTCCGTCATAGATAATCATGTTCAGCGCCACACTAGAGTAGCAAATGGTTTGACTGTGCCAAAAGCAATAACTAACACCAGAAATTTAATAAGGAACTACTTAAAGCAGAGAAAAGAGGAAAAAACTCAAGAGGGCCCCCACAAAAACACCCGTTATAAAGAAAAGCAGGGATCACAATTTAATGACGTCAGCACCTCCCTCCCGTTCATGATAATAGGGGACATGTGTTGCATTCAACCCCCTAAAATTTCAGAGTTAGCAGCAACCATTAAAGAACTTCCCGATCCTCTACAAAATCCTACAGCCTTTGTTTCTGCATTACAGAGAAGTACCAGATACCACCACTTGGGTGGGCCTGACTATAGATATATATTATGTCAACGAATCCCAGGTGTGACTGAATCTCAGCTTATTGAAGAAGTAGAGGAACTAGACCCTAAAAATGACCAAGCAGCCAACACCACCTCGTTTTTGTGGATAAACGATGACAAAATCACAGCCTTTTTTCAAAATCTAAAGAAATTTCTGCTCACAATGTCTAGAGATAAAATTGATTTAAATGCAGTAACCATGTGTAAGCAAAAGCCAGATGAATCCATTCTAGTGTTTATGAAACGTTTCACGCACTGCTGGACTAATGAGGCATGCATGCCTGAAGGAGGAAATGATCAGATTTTCATAACAACATTCTTAAACAATATTCATCCAGAATGTTCACAACTATTGAAGCTGACTGCCACTGATAATCTCTATGACATGAAAATAAAGAACTTTATCACACTTGTCAAAACAAAAGCTGGTGCAGATCTTTTCCCGAACAGCACGAAGGCTAAAACTGTTAAGATGATGTTGAATTTTGATGTTGAAGGCTCAGAGGAAAGTGAAAAAATGATGTATGCAGGGGCCCCGTCCCCTCAACAAGCGCAGCAGGGAGATTTTAGAAGGAGAGATAGGAGTGGAGACGTATGTTTTTATTGTGGAAAAATAGGACACTGGAGGAGGGAATGCAAATCAGCAGCACATAGGTCTCAACCACAAAACACAGGACCAGCTCCTGCCACTAGGCGTCAGCAGAGCTCTTACAGACAAGGTAACTGGCAACGCAGACAGGAATCACATCAAAATAATGGCCCCTTTGCACTTAGGCAGCAACCTTATAATCCACATTTTAATCCCCATCCATATGATAACGAAAGACTGGACCAACCATAGGGAGGCCCAGGTGATGATGAGGGACAGTGTGAAGCACTACACACGATGCTGCATTTGCAATTGTCCCGTAACACAGAAAGCTTGCCCATGTTAGATATAGAGATAGGTGAAAAGACTTATTCCTTTTTAGTTGACAGTGGAGCCACTAAAAGTTCACTGTCTGGAAAATTCTATAGTGGGCCTGTTTCCTCTGTGTGCATCAACACCATGGGAATAAACGGAACTCTAGTGCAATGCCCCAAAACTCATTCTCTAAAGACACGCTGGGGCCCAAAACCAGACGAAATTACATATCATCCATTCATAATTATTCCAAACTCGCCTGTGAATCTATTAGGCAGAGATTTAATGGCAAAAATGAACTTGTGTATTTCATTTAACACAAAGGGTGAAATGTTTGCAGATACTGATAACAGCTATGTTTTCTCTGCCCTATGCACCGACACCATGGAGAAGGAACAGCCTCTGTGTCAGCTGGACGCCTCAGCGGAGAATGAACTCAATATCCATCTGACTGGTATCCCACGTCACACTCTGTGTCAAAAACATGTGCAAACACCGTTACCAGGTAGCCCCATGCCTGGAAGCCACATATTTGTTTCTCTCACACTGTTCAACAACATGATAACTGCTCACACCAGTGAAGGCCGAACAGTGGTTTTGTCACATAACTCGGACATAGGCTATGACATTACTGCACCATGTCGACACATAGATCTAACCTACCCCATACACTGTACTATCTCTGCTGTCACATTGCCAGCTGAATATCAAAACATGACATTATGGTCAAGAGGTGAGAATGATGTAGGATTTATTGACTGTACACCTTATCATGCTCAGCTGAAAAACAACAAGCCGGTATATGTCAAGCAATATCCCATTTCCGCTGAAAAAGCCGCAGCCTTAGACATCATCATAGGAGATTTATTGACAGTTGGAGTAATAAAGCCCACAGTATCTCCATATAACACTCCTGTCAATCCTGTGCCAAAGCCTAACAAACCTGGCGTATGGCGTTTCACACAAGACTTAAGGCAAGTTAATGCAGTCATTATGCCTCTGCCACCTATTGTCCCAGATGTTCCCAGCATACTGACATCTATTCCAGCAACAGCCACACATTTTACAGTGGTGGATTTGTGCTCAGTACCTGTGCATGAGGACACACAGCCGATATTTGCATTCGTATGCTGTGTTCCTCTGACCGACAGGATGGTTCAGACGACCCTGACGATCATGATTGTATGACACGTATACAGGAATCCACAGCACCACGCCCAGACTTAGAGCAGACACCAATCCCAGACTCAGTCATTGTTTATGTGGACGGGTCCTGTTCAAAACCAAAAGACAACTTATTTCTTTGTGGCTATTCGGTGGTGACATTGCCTGACATCATACTAGAGGCTCACTCATTACCATTTCACTCAGCACAAAAAGCAGAGCTCATGGCTTTAATACGCGCCTGTGAGCTCCATGTGGATAAGCGGGTAACAATTTACACTGATAGCCGTTATGCATTCGGTGTGGTGCATGACTTTGGCACATTGTGGAGACAAAGAGGATTTAGATCTGCTGATGGAAAATCGATCGCTAATTCTGACCTTGTTCAAAGACTTTTGCAGGCTATACAGCTGCCATCGGCAATTGCAGTTGTTAAAACGAAGGGGCACAGCACGGCTGACACAGACGAAGCAGTGGGAAATGCTCTTGCAGACGTAACCGCGAAAGCAGCTGCTGCCTCACAGCAACCACCCAGAAGGGAAGTATTATCTTTGCCTTTACAGCTGCCACTTGTCACGCTCCCAGACTATTTAGAAACAAATGTTGACCTAAAATTCATACAAGAGCAAGCCTCTGCCTTAGATTACACTTACTGGGAAAGTAATGATTGTACCTTAGATAACAGAGACGGCTTATACAAAAACCTTGAGGGTTTGATTGCCCTCCCATCTTCACTACTGCCAATCCTTGTCCGCCATTTTCACGGTGTGAGTCATGTCGGACAAAGAGGGGTAATAGGAGCAATAAAATCAAGATTTGTAATCGAGAAAACATCACACGCAGTAAAACGCATATTAGCAACCTGTCTAACATGTGCACGAACTAATGTAGGAAAACCAAAAGCAAAACATCAGCATTTACCACAACCAGATTTCCCATTTCATACATTACAAATTGATTTTACACACATGCCAGCACAAGGAAGCATCAAGTACTTACTGGTAATAGTGGACCAATTTAGTAAATGGGTAGAAGCTTACCCAACATCAAAAGAAACTGCAGAAGTAGTCTGTCAAAAGTTGTGCAATGAAATAATACCCAGATTTGGAATACCTCACCAAATTAACAGTGATAGAGGACCTTCATTCACATCAGAAGTAATTCAAAAGTGTGCTAAAACTCTAGCAATAGACTGGAAATATCATGTGCCATACCATCCTCAGAGTTCAGGAGTTGTAGAAAGAATGAATAGGACCATAAAAAACCGCCTGACTAAAGCAATGATAGAAACAGGAATGACCTGGATCAAATTACTTCCTCAAGTCCTCTGTGAGATTAGAATGACTCCATCCGCAGCAACCAAATTATCTCCATTTGAAATAATCATGGGAAGACCGTTTCCAACACCATGGTCAGCCTCCAGAGGGGCACCGCTATTGGAAGGGGACATAGACACTGCATTGTCTGACTATGTTCATAACCTGGTAGAAACACTGAATAATAACTATCAGAAAGTTTGTCTCTCTCAGCCTCTCCCTTCCATAGATCCAACCCATCCGTGGAAACCAGGAGATGCGGTGTTGGTAAAGTCGCTAAAACCAAGGGCACTCGGGGAGGCCGCGTGTTCCAGCCCCCAGACTGTACTTGCAGTGACGAGAACCAGCATCCTAACAGACGGACAACCTCAGTGGATTCATGCCAGCAGGGTTAAGACCAGCCCCACCAAACCACCTAAGGCGTCGGATCAAGTAGATGACGTCTCCGGCGAGCCAGCGCCCGGATTCAATACACCTACAGATGACGACTCAGGCGAGCCAGCGCCCGGATTCAATACACCTACACACACACAATCACTGATTAACACACAACGCCGGAAAGAGCCAAGACTCAGAAAGCCCTTTGATCCCCCACCTGAACAACAACAAGGTACTCGAACATCCAGCAGGAACAGAAAGCCTAGAGTACCACACAATGTCTAACCTGATAAAGATAGACTCGTTTCATCCTGATAATGGAGAAAATGAAATGCCCATTGTCATCACACGACGCTTATACGGTGTCTCTCGAACCTGGGACCAGGCCAGGAGACGACTAAAGAACTGTCTTTTTTATATATTTAGGTTATTAATCATATCTACTGCATTAACCTTAGGATTTTTATTTACTATTTCGTATTGTAAAGTGCAACCCTGTTCACATTTCTGCAAAGCCACATTTTCAATGATAACCCATATAGCTACTAGTACAGCTACTTCAATGTATTTGCAATTAGCACAAATTGATCCTGAGGATGTGCCAGATGTTACCAATGATGTTCCTGATGTGTATATTGAACATTAGGTTGTGAACTATTACATTTTATGATTTGCTTTTTATATTATGTTATTACATTTGTGATTTTTCCTTTCTATTTGAGTTATTATTTTTAAAAATAATAAAAGAGGGGAACTGTTAGGTATTTTAGTACCATGGTAGCATTTACTGGATATTGTTTTATAGTGACATTATGCAGGAAAACTCTGTCATTCAATAAGGCCCCTTTGTTTTAGTTATTTTTCTCTTTGACCCAAGAATTGATGTGTGAGAATCACAGGCTGGTACAAGGTTGAAATACCACAGAGATCACTCCCTCAGCTACATTAGTTTCTTAATCTTTTAGACGCCTGTTGAAGGCCAAATGGTTTGTTTCAGATTTCACTAATGAAAGAACTCTTCGTTTTGTGCCTTGAAAATATGTCGCTGAGATAATCACAATTGTAGCTGAACTGATACACTACACAAAGGATGCTTCTTCACCCAAGGGCAGGAAGACGCTCCCTTATCTTGGTCTGTACTGGTTTAAACTGATAAATCTGCTGTCTCATGAATTTTACCCTCTATATAAACTGTTGTACTTGTGAATAAAGTTGAGTCACTTTGGGAAGACAATCTAAAGCAGTCTCTGTTTTCTTGTTCTCCCAAGCTGCTCCCGAGCTGCTCGTACTAACACGCTGAATGGCATGCTTGAATATTACTTGAGAATATATTTGACTGTGTTACAGACTAAGGGACATTCTCTGCTGATAGGTGAAGGTACATTCTCTGCTGATAGACGTCCACGCCTCGGAGGAAGCCGATCCACGGAGTAGGCCCTGGAAACAGTTTCCTTCAATATCTATCGTAGATCTGTTTACAAAAAAAGTCACCGACTCCAGGAGGTCCACAGGCCAAATCAATACAAATTCTTTAGTGAGGTGAATCAATAGAAAGAAGTAAATGTTAACCTGCTTCAGACTGCATGGCACCATTCACTACACCTCTGCTGCTTTACACCTTTGCCTTATTTAGTATCTACAGATCTCTGTATATGCAAATCAGTTCCCACCTCCTCCCTCAGAAGATGCCTTCTACTTTAGCTGCAAGCTTTATTTCCCCTCAAAAAATTCCTGCTACATGGAGGAAGACACAGCACCGGTCCACACTCCCAAAGTGTGTGTTTTATTAAGAGGAAGAGGAAAACCCAGTGCTTAATAAATCACTACAACTGGGATAAAGGAAGGAAGACGCAGCACGTCAGGAGAGACAAAAAATAAAAAAGGTGATGGGAAAAAACACAGTGCCTGCAGCACATTAAACAACACCTGGGTGCAGCATTTAGGCAAAATTGTCATCGTACTTAAAGTATCTTAATATGGTGTCAGCCCAAGTAATGTTATCTTCACTTCACCTATCTCTCTTGTGCTGTGTGTGTCTGTTTAACTGTGACACACACCAAGCAAATCAGTGGAACAGCAGAACACACACATACACGCACAGTGGAAAAAGGACAGAGGAGAACAAGAAAACAGAAGGAGAGATTACATGTTGTGCTGAAATAAAAAAAAAAAGCACGCATAGGAAATATGACCTGACTTGGGATGGGATTTCTTCCTTAAGTTTGTTACACAGGAAGCACGGTTATTAGTGAGCTCCAATTCCATAGCAAAAAATGCTCAGACATCATTGTGACTGCTCCTACTACTCATGACATTCATTATACCACCAGAAGTATTCACTCACCCATCTAAATCATTGAATTCAGGTGTTCCAATCACTTCCATGGCCACAGGTGTATAAAGTCAAGCACCTAGGCATGGAGACCGCTTCTACAAACACTTATGAAAGTGATTGGGAGCGACAGTAATCAGCCACAATGTGGTGATTTTATGTGGTTAGTGTGCAGAGGTCACCAACTGTCTACATACAAACTCTACAGATCTCCAATCTTCATGTGGCCTTCAGATTAGCTCAAGAACAGAGAGCTTCATAGAATGTGTTTCCATGGCTAAGCCTTATATCACCGAGCACAATACAAAGTATCCAATGCAGTGGTGTAAAGCACGTCGCCACAGGACTTTAGGGCGGTGGAGACTCTCTTCTCTGGAGTGGGGAATCACAGGTCTCTGTCTGATAATTCGATGGATGAGTCTGGATTTGGAATTTGCTATGAAGACGACACTTGGGAATAAAATCTTAATCCTTTACCATGCCAAGACATTTTGGACAATTTCATGCTCCCAGCTTTGTGGGAACAGTTTGTTTGGGGCCACGTCCTTGTGCAGCAGTGCACAAACCAAGATCCATAAAGACATCAATGACCAAGTTTGGTATGGAAAAACTTGACTTGCCTGCACAGAGTCCAGACCCCTACCTGATAGAACACCTTTGGGATAAATTAGCGCAGAAACTGTAAGTCAGGCTTTCTTGTCAGTGTCTGACCTCACAAATGTGCTTCTGGAAGAGTGGTTAAAAATTATGAGTGAAGAATCGACCACATGCCACACCCAAGAAATGCCCCAAAAATTCCCATAAACACACTCCTAAACCTCACGGAAAACCTTGAAGCTGTTATAGCCTCAAAGGGTGGGTTGACATCATATTAAATCCTATGGATTAAGAATGGGATGCCAGGTTCATATGAGTGTACCTCCTAGCTCACTAATATATATAATATATATAAAAATTAATATGTTAACAAGGGTTAAACCTTGATTCTTGATGTTTTTCTTTGTAGCAGGATTAACATTCTTATTTCAAAACTTAGTATGTGCTCTCACAGCTTTGTAGCTTTAATGATGATGTTGGTAACATGGTAATATGAAGGGTAGCATGATGGTGACACTGTTGCCTTAAAGCAACAGGATCCTGGGTTTGGATCCGATGGCTGGCTGGTCCCTTTCTGTGTGGCAGTGGGCTCTCTCCAGCTTCTTCCCAGAGTCCAAAGACATACATAGATTTGGGCTAATTAGCTATTTTAAATTGACCATAGGTGTGAATATGACAGGCTGGCGACCTCTCCAGAATGTACCCCGCCTTCCACCCTATACGACAGCTGGGATAGGCAGCACGCAGCCCCAGGCACTCTGAGGATTGATGGATGGTAATATGCATATATGCAGTCACCTGTAATAATAATAAGACAAAAAAGCTCAACTGAACTTGCTAATGAACTATCAAGCAGGGTTCCTTTATTTCTGAACATCCCTCACAAGCTGTGACAAAAAAAAAATCTACTTTTAGCGCAGTCATAAGAGGGCTGAGATAGTGATCGAAAAAGCCAGTCTGTGACACTCTCTTGCTTTTGAGCTGACTCAAGTGCTGCACTTCTAATAACTCAGCAAGACCCTTGACGTTCCCTTGGTATTTAAAAAGGATCTGAAAGGGGAACAGCTCAGTGTGCAGTTTTGATCCAGCAATTTGAGAGTAATTCCAGCTGTGATCCTACACAGTCGTATTAGTTATAATGTCTTCTTTTATCATTGTAATGTCATCCTGCTTCCCTCGGTGCCTTCATTGAGAGTGCTTGTGTTGATAACGAGTTAGGATGCATGCAAATACATACAATGCAAATAATGTCACCTTCTTGTTTGTCACAATTTAGCTCAGTAGCTTTTTTATGAAGACTTTCAGTAACAGTAAGAGGAATTAAAATCATGGAGATCGTCAAAACACGATCCTTTTATCACGGCTACTGGTGTTCAGTACCTAACAGTTATGCCTCTGGCTTATGTGTATGAACGGACAGGCTTTTTTCTTCTTCTTCCTCTTTTTTTCTTTTTTTGGAGGTTAGGAAAGTTGAGAAAAGTTGAGAAAGTTGTCCTTGCATGACAGCCAGAGTTGTTGTCAACAAACTGGATTATGGGATGTTTCGGCATTAAGGATTTATCCTTTGTGTACGGTTCGGGTAAATCGAGTTTGACATTGTTTGGGTGGAATTGCAATGCAGTATTTCAAGCCAAACAAATTCTGCAAAAGCATTTGAATTTAAGTCTTAGAAGAAAAGACAGTGTTTTGAATGATGAATAGAATGACAGCGATCTGAGGTCCTGTCTGAGAGTTCAGGAACGCTTTGAAGTTTAGCTTCAAAGGAGCTGAGAATCGCTGCAGTCATGGTCAGACCAAAAAGTAATAATATTAAATCTGATGTAGAGTGAAAGCACAAAATGATGACCTGCTGTTACACACTTTTAAATGTACTTTTTTATCGCTTTTTTTTCTTTATCCACACAATGTAGATCTAATTTAAGGTGGACATTACTGTCAATTGTATGGAATAGCAGTGGGTTGAGTTAAAATTTAGACGGAAGACTTGCGTAGATTAGAACATGCAGAGAATCTTATGATAACAAATTACTGCTCACAGCTGGAGCTAAATAAGATGCTGATATTAATAACAGAAATGATATTAGCTGGGGTAATGTGCTTGAAAGACTGACTATAGGCTATGCTTTAGGAAGCCATCTGTAGATCTGTGATCAAACACAGTTGTGTCGATCGGCTACAGCTACAGTCTCGCTTTCCTTCGCTGAGAGCGTCATAAGGTTTGCTGAAAACATGCAAGCATGAACATTAACGGTTTAATTGCCTCAGATGCTTCCGTTCTGTATCTTCTGTTCTGTTAGGCTGGCAATGAATCAGTGAACGGCACAGAAAAATTAATAGATGTTTCTCAAAGAAAAAAAATGTTTTGATCCATCTGATTATGTTTGGCTGTCACTCTGAAACGTCTTTGAATGTATGATTACAATTCTTTCAAGCCACATTTCCATTCGCGTGGCTCGCATCTATTTAAATCGAAGAGAAAATAGATGACCCTTGGTGAACAACACCCTAACTTTAACCTTCTCAAAATTCTTAAAAGAACTCAACATGACATGGAAATGTGAATGATAAGTGGTGTGCTATTTACCTGAATATGCTATTCCGTAATATCAAGTCGGTTGTCACAACTGAAAATACATGACACTCACTTGCAGACTATGAATTGTTGGAAATACCTGCCCTGCTTAAAAATGAACTCACTCAGACATTACACAGACCACTACAAGGCTAAACATGCTTTTAATTACCAAGAGATCTGCACACTTGCTCATTCTCTTTCTTAAATACAATTAAACTCGAGCCAAAGATGTCTGTGCTCATTTCGTTTGACCTCTCCCATATGGAAAAGATATATATAAATCTTATAAAGTTTGTATCTGTCTTGTGTGAAACTTGTATGAAAAGCATATAAGTGTGAAAACAGATATAAGATCCCTTGAAAAATTATATAATGAAACTTGTATGTTTTGGATACTTACTAAAACAATGTATGAAAGTAATGCGAAAGTGGCCACTTTCATGAGTAAATCATGTAAGCCTTATGTGATTTACTCATGAAAGTGGCCACTTTCATGAGTAATCACATATAAGTTTTTACTATTTCTTTTCTGTATGGGCTGGCTTTGCCGAAAACAGACTCCGTTCAGATCCTATGAGAAAATTAGCAAAGAGAAAGCTTGTGCCATTGTTTGTGAGCTTCCTTTTAGAAGCCACGCTCCGCATACGTGATTCTTAGCTTAGCTTTTACTGATGCAACGGATTGTTCTGAGTAGATTTCAGCTGCAAGGTTTATGCGGATAGCAGCCTTTAAAAAGATCTGTGACGCACTCCACAAAACCTTCCCTTGACTTTTAAACAATTATTTGAAAGTGAGTATGTGGATCTGCTCGTGTGGGAGAGTGAAAAAAGAAAAAGAAAGAGAGGTTCTGAATATGCGTGGAAAAGCAAAAGCGGCTCCAGCCATGCAATCACAGAAAATGACAGATGACATTTCAAACTCACTTTGTTCCATATAGCAGTCCTTGCTGTAAATTACCAAACCAATCACCCATGACTACTTCTTTCTTTCTCCTCCCTTCTTGTTTTTTTCAGGAAACACATGCAGATGGAGGGACAAACCTTCTCGGCATGACCCATCCGTAAAATTGGTTACATATTTCAAGGGCAAATGACAAATGTGACCTTGGAATGCACTCAATGCATGCAAGGTGAAATTAAATCAATGGGTTGCAGACTAATGGAGCCAGCAGGAAGATTCCTGGAGAAGTAGCATTAATACAGCTGGCCTTTAGTTTGACACCTTTTATCTCCACTGGTGCTAGTCCTGGTTTATTTTGGGTAACACAGACATTTTAACCAGTCTTCCTGTAGATTATATAATTAATGAATTGAATTATCTCAGTCCATGAGATGAAGAATAATAGGACTTTAATGCAAATTCTGTCCAACGTTTGACCTCTACGTCAGGTGTGAGATGCCCAGAACCCCAATTTTTTTTTTTTTAAAAAGCACTGGGCACGACAAAGGCTTCTTTTATCCTATCTCTGCAGAAAGATGTCGAGATGACCCTCGAGTCGGGGGCATTACACCAAATTAATTCTAGACCAGTGTAACATCACCTTCTGCACAGCGAAAGTGCGCAAATTCACTCGATTTCAACCAAATGAGGAGGAAAGAGACAGCTCATCAAATGATGATAAATTGCCCCAAATTCATATTCATTTGAAAAATGTGGTCTCACATGTTCATCTCATATGTCGCTTCTATCGGGTGGAACATTGACGTCAGGCCCTGGCTCCTCGTGTTGTGAAGGAGGGCAAACCATGACCGGACTGGTCCATCATGCAGTCCTCCTTGACTCATTGTCAGCCAAGTATTTATTCTGTAATGGCCCTAATCTGACAAAGTGACCATCTGTACAATGCAGAATTATACTATAGTCCGTTATTAGGCTAAGAGCAGGAAAAGTAATTACTTCTTACTGCTCTGACTATTTAAAAGCAAAAGTAGAGACTGCGTCTAGAGGAGGAATTGTGTATAAAGACTAAGATCAGATCTCACAGTCTGTTTTTTGGGCTTTTTAATACAAGATACTTTTAGTTATTAGAGCTGAGGCCCTTGGACAGAAGCAAACGCTGTCTTTATTACACAAACTTGTGCAAAAACTCAACCTGATTATCACAGAGGACATGCCTGCGGTATTGAAGTGTCTAGTTATGAAATAATCACAATTATTCAAACATGAATACTTTGTGAGTTCTGCCATAGGCCTTAAAAATAAAGGGATTTAAGCAAGCTTTATTATCACTGCATTTTGCACACACAAAAAATCTAATATTTTTCTTCAAGCCAACCTAATTCATGCAGAGTGGCTACATACCATAAGATAGAAAAGCTCTCACTGAAACTGATGAGCTCTGCGTGTGACTGTGTTGATGCAGATGTCAAAGCGAGAGTCATCCTTTGCCCCATCCTTGATCTCTCCTCCCGACTAGCAGATTGAGTCATCCCTTACGGCACGTGGGCCACTATAAAATGGCAGGACATGGATTCGGAGTCAATAATTAATGAATGTGTCCATTTGCTGGAAGAGTGATAAGATGTTGTAATCCTTTTCATCTGCCCTGTTTTCTCTTTCTGTCTTTCTCGCTCCTGCTGCTTTTCTTTAAATCACAGCTATCTGTTTTGTTAGAAGCTGGAGGCTAAGAGGGAGGTGTGACTTGCTGTGCCTTAAAGCAACCAGCATCTGACAGTAAGACTCAATATTTAACACGCTGTCAGTCATCTGAAAGACAGATCACATCAAACCGAAATGGGAAGGGTATCAGAAAAAGAACTAAGAATTGAAAGCCGGGAGAAGCTGGCAAAAAAAGGGTGGAAAACTGTACAATCATACACTTGGAGCGTCCAAAAATTGATGTCAGTGCACTGATGTCTATAGTGCCTACTGAGTGTTCATATGACCATACAGTAGCGTAGCTGATGTATGCAAGAGACGGGGAGCTGCGATGAAGCCAGCCATAAAATTGATCTGAACACAGGCCTTAAGAGCCCTCACACACACCTCAGCTGCTCCTGCGCACACACACAAATGCAGTCAGAGGAACAAGAGGATGCCTTAGAAAATGAAAGGAGGACCTGAGGATATTAGTAAAGCAATGAGAGCTGACCTTCCATGCTCAGGAAAGCAATATCCAACCGACAGGATGTAAATCCACAGCCTGAGTAATAACTGCTGTTTAGCTTACATACAGAATCCTTTTTATTCATGCATCTGTTGTATGAGTAATTTGGCTGACGTTTACTGCAGCCTGCATGCAGACACATTTCTTTTTTTTTTGGGGGGGGGGGGTTAATGAAGACTAAATGTATATTTTTACTGATCATCAGTGTAAATGGGAGCGATGGTTGAACTCCAAAGACATAATTTCTAAGATGATAGTATAAAGTCAAAACCCATTATTTCACAAACGTTTGCAAAGACAGACTGCATGGTTGTGTGTTTGACTTTATGCACCTGTAGCATTGTCACTGAATGTGGCCTAGTACATCTGTATATGCACTTTATTAAGTACACTTTACTAGTACTGAGCTGGACTCCCTTTTGTCTTCAGAACTGGCCTAATTTTTCTCAGCCAGGTCCTGGGAACATTTTTCAGAGATGGTCCATATTGACATGATAGCATTACACAGATGCTACAGATTTGTCAGCCACTCATCCATGATGTGAATCTCCTGTTCCGCTAAAACCTCTGAGTTCTGATAGTCATCTAGTTTTGTAACATGCGTTATCTGGCACCAACCACCACGCTGCATTCAAAATCTCTTTGAATCATCTTTCTCCATCATTCCGATGCTCACTTTGAGAACTTTGGTCTTGGTTTCAATATTTTGTTTTTCTTTTGCTCTTTAATCCTGGCAGGGGTCATACACTTAAAGAGATATGACCCCTGCCAGGATTAAAGATCTATATTTTAGATGCTACTCCCCTCTGTGTTTCTTTCAATGTGCTCTTTTAACATCTGTACTGAGCTCTCTTTGCCAGCATAGAAAACATTTACACATCTCAATAGATTACAGTTTTATATAGAGCACATATAGGCACCTTTTGTTCAATGTATCTTTGCCCTTGGAGACATTCTGCAAGATAGATACATATATAGATTTCTCTCTCAAAATCAGCATTCTTCCCCTTTTGTAGTCCACCAGACAGGACACTAGTCCAAGCCTCCAATGCAGAATAACATAGCAAATTTGCAAAAATATATTATTAATTTCTTGTCAGAAATGGCAGCAACCATCTCTGACAAGCGCTTCTCACATTCGATTTTTTCTTTTTCATTTTCATTTTTCATTTCCTGCAGTGCACCTGAGATACAAATACTCACTCACTGCTCCCCCTCTGTGTTCCCAACCCTCTTTCCAACCATCTAAGTGGCCACATTGACAGGTCAGCTACGCGCACACACACACAATCAGTATATATGCACAGTCGCTCATGCAGACATAGACTCAATATCGTACCCTGTCATGCCGTACTCTGAATATATTGGAAAACAGCAAAAAAAAAATCACAAGAAGCGAAGCAGAAAATACGCTCTAAGATTGAAGCAGCAGCGCAAACTGGGATGATAATTTGGGAATTTAGATGTTTTGGTTTATGTTGCAAAAACACTGTATTTCTCTCCCTGCTCTCGCCATCTCATAGCGTTTTATTTGTGAGCCTCTCTTTTCTTTCTCTCTCTTTTCCGTAAATCAAACGCCTTTGTTTTATTTTATCCATAAAACTGGAAACAGCCCTCAGTTCTTTGTCATATTACAAGCATGCTTATTTTAGTGAACCTACACAACTTACAGCGACATTGTAAAATTCTTACTCATTTTTCAACTGTTGCATCAACGATTTTAACTGTGGCACAGGCTGGGCAGTTTTTATTATCTTCTTGCTGCTGTGTACCCACTTAGTAGTAAAAGTCACATGCATTTGGTAGTGTTTAGAAAGGTGGAGATCTGAATCTCTTAGCAACAGAACAAAGAGGAAAAACACAGGACCGACATGATCAGTGAACGACAAGCATCTTTCTGTTAATCCTGCTAAACAAAAGATAAAACAGCTCAACTTTGGATGGTTTTATTGTTGTGTTTTGGTTTGGTTTTTTTGTCAAATACTGACATATTTTGACATTTATTGAATGCAGCTACATGATTATCCTTAATGGCTGACAGCTAACCGTGTCTGACGTAGCATATAAATCTAAAATTATGAGACTGTGAAACTGTGCCAATAACACATTGACAAAAGAGCCGAAAGCTTAAGTTCATAAAAAGGCGGGTTATGGTTTGTGTTAATGGTCTGGGTTACTTAATAATAAATAAAATACTTTATGCATAATTTAATTGTTTTCAAAAGTACCTGGGAACTCGGTGACGTGAATGCGTAAATGTGAACTATACTTTTAAAAGAATGGAAAACAAGAGTTGTAAGGGATTATGAAAGCGTAAGAAAATAAACATTAAGAAGAACATTATATTAAAGTTTCATCAGATATTGCCGCTTTGGCTGCAGTGCACACGACAAGGCAATTTTAACTTCTAACAAACCCCTCACATTAAAATATGTGTGACAGCCAGATGAGCGTTTGGAGGACTTATCTTTCAAAATCAATGCATGAAACCACAGTGAGCAGAAATACATTATTCGATGTAATATGAAAGTATTTATACTGACAGGGTTTATATTGTTCTTTATCTGCATTTCCAGTCATGACATGGAGTTGTGGCCAAAATCAAATCAGAACAAATGTGTCAATTGCTGGCTTGTGTTGCACTATGGAAAGTCGTGTAGACACACACACACACACAATGTGAAACACATCTATTTCAGCATAATTACCGGCTAATTAGTTGTTGCAATTCGTTTACGATTCTATCCCAGCATTTCACCAGCCATCGCATGTCCTTCCTTTTCAGTTGTCACTGGCCAAACTTCTGAACATGACTGAAGTCAAAATTTGATTCATCCAGCTTGCTGCTCATTAGCATAGCGGCCCAGTGACGGCTGATTAATCTGGTGCATCGCTGGCTTTGCACACAGCTGCAAAAATCTTTAAATAAATAGTTCTCTGAAAGTTGTTTTGACTGTTGATATTAATTGCAACAAGCCACGGGTTGCCTTCAATCAAATTAGTCCCGACAATCAAGCTGTTAAAGTGTGTGTGCCTGTGTTTCCCCCTACAGAAGAATCTTTTTAATGCATTTATATTAATTCATTATTTGTATCTCATTCAATTATTCTCTCACTGGCCCCAGTGGCAGTGTTGGGGCAAATTAAAGGCAGTTTGCAAATAAGAAAAAACGGACACACAGTGACAGATCCTCATTAAAATGATAACGCACTGCGTAAGCAGCAAGTCACCAACATGCACACGTGCTCTGTTTATCAATCAATCTTTGGTTGATAATCTGATTATTTACAACAAGTAATGCGGCAGTGAATACATCGTGGTTACTGGGGAGTAAGAGGAAGAGATGGGAGCGATGTCTCGTGCGTGGCGTTTGAAAAAGGATATTAAAAAAAGGATAGAACGGTGGGTGGGTGGGGGTGCAGCACTGATTGGATAATTCTGCAGTTTCTTTTTGGAGGTACACCATAACAATAACTGTTCAAACACACTGAACAGCGTCCAACCTTCCTAAGGGACAGGACAATGATTGTTTATGCACAATTAGGCAAATTGCTAACTAAAAATATGTTTGTTTAGGAACAAATAAAAAAGGAAAGAAGACTAATGAAGTAGTTAGGGCGCACTTTCCAGCGGCAAGTTCCCATTAACGATCCTAAGAGTATTAAATGGACCTGAAGACTAATGTTTTAAAGATAACGGGTCATCCCACAACCCTGATTTCCACATCTTTCTTTGCAGCATTTAGTTAATGATGAGGTGAGCATTATTTAAAGCAAAGTTCAAATGAGCTTCCCTCTTTCGCCTGGAGGCTGTTTCACTGGGAGAAGCTACTTATACTTAATGGGTAGAGGACTACAGGGCAGGAATGAAATCATTTCCATTGGCTGGGCATCACTGCAAAAAGGTCCTCACCTCCATGTGGAAGGTCAACACATTCGCCCTGATAAAAATTTCCCTAAATCATACACCAACTATTGTAATTAAGACACTCAAAGCCTCTAAATGGCAAATGCATCTCATTCACAATTGTAAGCCTGTGGCATTGTGGGTAGAGTTAGCGAACGTGTATAACAGCACATGTTAATTAGTTTAGTGATCAATATTGTTTAAATGAAGACTTTGACAGTCAGAGGAATGAATTTCATGTTTCACTTCACCCAGAAATCTCAGAGGAAGGTTCCCAACATCTTGTTGAATCTGTGCCATGAAGAATGAAGGCAGTTCTGAAAGCAATCAGTAGGTGGCCTCATCTAAGTCAACATCTGCCTACTTGATAGATTAAGAAGGGTGGCAGTAGCAAAATCCACTCGATTCTCCAATGTGACACGGTCGAGAACTGTATCTAATCAGAGTTTACTAGCTGTCTTTGAGACTTTCATTACATCACATCACGATTATTTCTTTAATTGTTTTCAAGCTATTGTTCAGGTTTAGATGGCTAGTAAAAATGGTTTGGACTAAAATGTACCTGCTTACAATGCATAGCACAGGGTACATTTGCTATCTTACAACAGCATTTAACTGTAGTTGATGTCTTCATAGTCCTTGCTCTTTATGTCTAATTAAACTGTAGGATAATGGCCTACTGCTTCTGCTGCTAGGAGGTAGAGGAGATGGAGTTAAGGGTGATTATGACCATTCAGTGAGCTGATTCAGGATTGATGTGTACAAAAAGAAATAAAGAATTCAAGTTGCTGGTTATTAATTTCCTGAACTTGGGCTAAGCAAAGATGCTTTCCTTGTGACCATGCACACCTGTAATTTAATAGAAATGAAAAAAAAAAGTTTGGTGTTAGTTTAAAAAAAAAAACAAAGGTCAGAAAGAAATAAAACCATGGACAAAGTTTCCAACAAAGTTTTAACACAAGCCTTAAGAGCAGTGAACAAATTAATCATGTAGGGTCACTTAGTTTGCATAGCTGAATTCCTCTCTGGGAAATCTCTGATGTCAGGTGCTGGTAGCACTCCAGGGAACTGGACAGGAACTTGTAATTGTGCCTAATTATGCACCTGACAGGACAGTTCATTTGCATACACAGACTATATTTAAATCTGTCTTATGAAAACGAAATGGATTTAGAGCAGATAAGAAAAGTATTCTTTCAGAAGGTGAGCTCAGGTTTCAATGTTTTCTCTCATCAGACTGCGAGTCATGTTTGATGATACTTCAAACAAATGCCAGTGGAAAATAAAACACAGCTCAAGCCCAGAGACGATGCCTGGAAATAGTCCCTGTGATCATAGAAATCAAGCAAAGGACATGCTCAAGGCTCAAGAACATAAAGCAATCATTCAGCATTTTCAAAAGAATTATGACGTCCGCTGCGTTACCTTGGGTCCCGATCATAAGATGTATTCTTCCCTCCTGCTCAAACTTCGGCTGCAGCTGTGCAGGGACAGAAAGGACTCAAAGGATGCATGGTGTTGTATTTATTGAGGTTGTGGTGAACTTATTCATGTTAGGCCACCATGAGAAAGAAAGGGCGGAGATAAGAGGATAAGAGAAAGAAATAAAGTAGCAAAGAATTAGCCTTTTCTTCCCTGAAGTACTGCTGTTTCTTCCGGTCTTTAAGCTAAGATACATTTACATTTACTGCATGCAAAAGAAAGGTATGAATCTTCTCATTGGTTTCAGGGTAACAGAAAAATAGCTTCGTACTATTCCTGTATGATATACCACAAAAAAAGCCCAACTGAAAGTGTCTGAAATGGTAAAAATAACAGCCTGAAAGACACAGTGGAGTACTGGAGTACAGGAGGAACACCCACTTGCCCCCAATTATTTTATACAAGTCCATGTTGAAAACAATAACAGAGAAAAGGTGCAGCCACTTTAAAAGGCTATTCTTTTGTGATCACGCTCTCACCCCATCTGTCTCTAAAGGCTTGTGGGCTATTCCTGGTGCTGGCCTCTGTATTATCCAGAGCACGAGCCTGTGGTAAGGTGGGGTAATGTTATAAAAATGTCATGCAATATTGATGGGTGCAGGCGGTGGGATTTGTTATGTCTAAAGTGGCTGTAGATGCTAAGAAGTCAAAGAGGCACAAGTCTGTGAGCCCCTCGCGCCTGGTTTGTGTGAGTGTGCGGTCGAACGAGAGAGAATGAGAGCGGCCGATATCAAAAGCAGGATGCAGATGTCTACAGCGTGTGCGACACAGACACACGCAGCACTCGAACTCAATAGAACAGGAGCGTCAAGACAAAGTCACGAATCCAACAGACTAATCCACGAGAAGCGCGGCCGTGACAAGGCCCTCGGTTTGGGTGAGCACATTCTTATAGGCACACAATACTGTGGCATTTTGACAAACAGCCTGCCAGAGCTGCTCTGTCCATAGAGGAGGGACATGAGCCAGCAAAAAGTACTCAGAGGCAGCGCCCCTCTCTGGGGATGAAATCTGCACAATGTCCTGGAAGGCTGCACAGCTTCAAGGACAAGCACAATGAGCACAATGAGCACTTGAGCCGCTCCTGTCAAGCCGGACTGTGGCCCAAAATTAGAGTTTTCTGACAGGTGGAGGGCGTGATAAGCTGATGAGGCAGTTATCAGAAAATAGACTCGAATTAGGGCTATTTGGCAGAACTGTGATTTTACATGGAGGGCTAATCACGAATGCGGGAAGACTGCAGTGTTTTTTGCAGACTCTTGTCCAACTCCTATGATGTGAACGTTCCATTATCGTGACTGCACGGCAGCATCAGTAGCTACAGATGTAACAAATATTTTATACTGTCCCTTAATTGAAACAACAAAAGGGCTACAACACAGTGCGCTTCTGGATGAATTTGCTAGTTACATAAGTGGATTTAAATATTTTAGCCAGTTTATTTTCTGCTCAATGCGCTCATATTGTTATTTGCACAGAATTTGTCTTGCATGAGTTATGTTATGGTTGAAGTTACTGGGGCAAATAGGGAAAACAATCTTGTAGATCTGCTTTCAAAAGACTGCAAAGCTTCTTTGAAATATTTCAGTAGTCTCTTTAAGCTCAGAAAAAAATCTCATCTAATAAAAAATTCCTCTCATCAAACTGCTGGTTAATGCAAATAGCTAAACAAGTTCGGACAAAAACCGGAAAAAGTTGCTTTTTCACTGTCAAAAATAAAAGAATTTAATAAAAATAAAATAAATTGGTAAACATATTTCTTCCCCAGCCCAATCTCCCTCTTTTCCAGCCCTTGTTGATGCAGATCATTCCTGCTGAGTGTAGATATTTGGGCTTGTTTGTTATGGCTGAAGTGTATCACTCACGGAGGCTCTGCTGCGCTGCATCGCATGAATTAATGATGAATGGAAGAAGGGAGAGATGGAGGGAGGAGGAGGAGGAGGGAGAGAGAAAGAAAGCAGGGAGCTGCAGAGCAAAGGCAGAGAGAGATGGACAGGAAAGAGAAACGGAGTCCGAGATTAGTCCGAGACATTAGAGGAGGCTCATTTTGAGAGGCAAAATGAGAAAAAGGATTGGAAAGAGAATGAGACTGTGCAGGGAGGAGGGGGGAGGGAGTGGGCAGATAGCGAGGAAAAGAGAGGGAGCGGCCTCTCTGTAGATTAGGCACATGGTCTTATCTTCCCTTGTTGTTTCGTGGCAGGATAATCATGGAACTCATTTGATTACAAGTGTCTCATTGAAAAACATGGCTTTTCATGAGTGTGCAGCCAAATGCTTCAATCACAACTGCATGGCATTTGGTAACTGAGGTTTGTAATGAGAATTACCTTCCTCTCCCACTTGACGTATAGCACCGCAGTCTCGCACTTCCTGGCGATTTCGTCCTTTTTGGAGTACGTTCGAGAAAACGGATCGAGCTTTTGGAGTTTTTTTTAGCCAGCTCTGGAAAGTCTGTGTGAGGCTGCCAGTTGGTGCGTCTCTTGTGTGTCGCCACCATTTACGGTTTAGTCTGAAATAGCTCAACTGCTGCTAGAGGGAAAATTCAATTGGAGTAAAACATCCAAGAGGTTGGACACTGATGACTGGGAATGCTGACTTTTCATCTGGCGCCACCGTTGGGACCAGATATATTGTAGTCTGCACAAGACTGATATTTGTGGTACGGAGTGAAATGTTTTAGTGAGTGTTAGGAAACTGCTATTAAATTTGAAACAGAAAGCATACTGTGAATTTCAATAACTGACAATCTTGTGGCTGTTTAACTGGTGGCATCACCAAGTCACAGTGTCTATTTGTTTTGTAGTACTCAAACAGTGATCAGTCACTGAGCTCTGCGATTGTGTTTAGTGCTGATTAGCAAATATTATACCCACTAAAGTCAGCCTGTCCACGTGGATATCCATGTAGCAAACGTTAGATAATTATATATATGATAATATTTTCATGTTGTGGATTTTGCCAGTTGAGGTGGTGGTAGATTAAATTTACTTTACCCAATTACTAGTTCTAACTCTATCCATAGATAATTAGAATATGAAATTAACATTTTTTATTAAATTGTTTTACCACCTTGAAATAATGGTTAGAAAGTATTAGTGTTTTTTCCCCCTTTTTTTGGAAAGTGGAGTGTTTATCAAACCTTATATATGAGTTTTTATTTGTATTATTAAATTTGATACATCTGGATTAGGGTTCAGGCGAGTGTTTCTCATGGTTTAGACCTCAGAGACATAAGGCAGTGTTAGTTAGCAGGTTGAAAGTGATCCTAATATAATCTCAAGTTTTGTCATCTTATCATATTCTTTAGAAAGAAAATTTCTTTTCTTTCTTTCTCTGAAAATTTGTGTTGTAAAACTTTAAAAACAGACTGGTTTAAATATTTGTGAAGGATAAATCACACATTTATTAATATCAGAAAAGTGATTTCTACATTTTAAACTGATCGACAGTTCAACGTTTGATATAAACAATTATTATGTGAGAATTCTTGGCCCAGGTCAACCATGTTGCCATGATGTACCCATGGACACACATGGACATTTCTTGTAGTATGTTTTGCAAGTTAAATGATTAACTAGCAGCTAGATACTGCCAAACACTCTGTAAGGACTTTCAAGGAATTTAAGAAAAGCAGCTTTCACATTGTGAGTTCAAAACAGTACTTGAAAATTTAGAATACTGTTTTAGTAGCTTGTTAAAGAAAGGTCACAAAGCCATATGGTTTATCCTTCATGCATATACTACACCAGTGTTTCCCATTCACTGTGCTGCGGCACATAGGTGTGCCGTGGAAGTTTATCTGGTTCTACCTGATTAGTACTCGAAGAGATCAGCGTGAGTAACGGGCAGAAAAATTACATTCTCTTTCACTAGAGGGCAGTACAACTACCTGCTCTAATGAAATGGGTTGCCAATTGCCAGTAAAACAGAAGAAGACAAAGAAGAAATTACATAGTCATAACCTGAGAGGACGCAGTGTGTAATTGCAATCGATAAATATTTGAAAAGAATAAATACTCAATCTGACCTGAGTCCTGGAGAAAATTCCGACCCAGAGGAAGGCCCTGGGATGAGTAGTGGTCAGAAGAAAGCAAAAAAGGTATACTGGGGACAAACTGAACCAATTCCGCTATACGTGATGGGGAGGAAAAAATTATCAATATGCTTTTAGTGATTTTTCTAATGTGAAATATGTGCAGTGGATCCAAAAGGTGGGAAACACTGTACTACATTGTCTCTGAGATGGTCACTATACTAGAAAAAACTGTTCAATAAAATATGCAGCAATTGAAAGACACTCTTAATACCCGACTAAACTCATTTCCATAAAAACTCACAACTTCTCTGTATTGTCCTCTTTATTGTTCCTCCGGCTACTCTGGGAAAATGAGAAAAAAATGAAGGCTAAATCATCGGCCTCCAGAGAGTGCCTGATCTTTGTTTTACTTTTGAAGTACGACTATCTCTCAGCAATTTTAAGCAATTTCCTCTTTTGATACAAGTACAATTCATTTCTTACATTAAAACATCCTCAGGTTCCTCGCATATTACTCAGCTCTTTGACTTTATGCGTTCGCTGGGAATATAAGACGTTGTTGTCACCGTCGTGTGATGTCGACATGCCAAGTGCTGTTACTGAGAAAGACAACGCTGGGGAAAGAAAAAAAAAGAAAGAAAAACATTCAGAAGAAGAAATGAGATGTGATTTGTAGTTAAATCCATGTGTTAGATTCTGGGGTTTGCAGCTGGCTTCAGAACATGCATGCTATACACCCCTAATAAAATATCTTTGTAAAGTCTCAAAAATCTCAAGTGAGGTGACATTTAAAGAATGTCATTTGGTGTACATGGTTTAAACTCCAGTTATAACACAACTAATAAGAAAGCACATGTGGTAAAGGTCACTTGTGTTGGTAATACAGCAGAGATTTGAGTTTGAGGATCACACATGCTACTAATTCAAGTGAAAGGAATTCACACCCTAGGGTTTCGATTTTTCTTTTTCTTTTATACTGTTGCTGATAAAAGATACCAGTAAGAAATAAAAAAAAGGAGAGAGTTATTTTTTTTAACTTATTCATACATATCCACTTTTTCAGTAATGTTAGCAACAAAATTTCCTCAATAAAAGTAAAACAAAAGATTTTAGAGATTCATCCTACTTACCAAAGTTACACTTTGTATACCTCCTTCATAATTAAACCTTAAAGTCAACAAAGATATTTACTTAGCATATTTGTTTTTTGGAAAATGTGAGATGACACTCTGGGTTCTTTCGTGACCTAATGGATGTGGAGTAATTTTGGTTGGATGGCCACTCCTGGGAAGGGTCACCACTTTTCCAAGTTTTCTTTATTTGTGGATAATGACTGTCACCGTGATTTATTATAGTCCCAAAGCTTTAGAAATGGCCTTGTAACTCTTTCCACATGTCAATGACTTTCTTGGCTGTTTTTTTATTGTGGCGTGCAAATTCCATTAAATATAAAGTGTTGCATTAGACTTAGGTAACAAATTGACATGAATATTTCACATTTAATTCGATTACTTAAAGTTAACATTTTGGTCATAAATTTACTTTTAATGTACTTTAAGGTAAATAAGCAAGCTTGTTTTAAATTTATGTCAATCAAAAGAATTTCTTTGTATGGCTGATAAAGTCAGACGGAGAAATATGCAGATATGGCCTTATTGTATTGTATATGTGTTCGGGGTTATTGTCATGCTGAAGAATGAAGCCTTTGCCCATGAGATGGTTATGGTGAATCAAAATCTGTTGGTACTTTCCTGTATTCATAATTCCATCAATTTTGACAGCATTGCTAACACCACTGGCTAATGTTGGCAATCTGGCACCAGTGATTTAAAAACAGTCTCCAACCATGACACAGCCCTTACCGTGCTTTACAGGCTGCTGTAAACACTCTTTGTTGAATCTCTCTCCTATCATACTGACACATTTTGGATTCATCTCTCCATTATGAGTCTGCTTCTAGTGTAATTTAGAATACCCCAGCCTTTTCTCCATGTTTACCTTCCTTAAAAATGGTTCCTTGACAGCCCACACTAACATATCAGGACATGCTGAGACTGAAAATGTTTTAATTTTTGCTTGTAGCACTACTGAAATCCCCCTTCTTTTTTTTTTTTCAAAGGTGACGTCCAAATTTGTGTTAGATTACTGTGAAGACTCATCATTCCTTCCCACTAATCATTGCAGCGCAGATCTATTACCTCAAAGCCTGCTGGGGAAAACATTCTGCTGAAGACGCACTGCTCATCTGCCAGCATATTTTACTCTCCCCCTCTAGAGATGTCTCATAAGGTGAAAATGAAATATGAGAGTAATCAATATCAAAGTGTTTTTTTCTGTCTCGTGAAGAGTAATTGCCATAGCCACATCTAGATAAGAGTGTGATTTTTATTACTGGGGAAGCATGCTGTAGTTGTTAATGGCTCTATTCACTGTTACACTTACCTATAAAAATGCTTTTTATACCTCAGCAGTGAGGCTAATGCACATGCTACCTGGATTTGTTGCATTATATGCAATTTTACTTAAAATATTGAATTTTCTTTGAACACAACAGAACTTGAACTTTAGTTGGTGCTTATTTCTTCATCAAGTGAAGCAGAAACCATTTAAATTGCATTCTGCAGAACATCAGGGTTTCCTCAGATGTGTAAATATAAACACTTAAATGCTTATTAGCCAGCTGACAGCCATTTAACAATTTTAATTATTAAATGATCCTTTTAGAACTTATACTTAAAACTGGATAGTTATTGAAAAGCTGATTTAAAATTAATCATACAAGTTTGTTTTTTTAATATAATTATTTTATATCTGTAATTTTTCTTAGACCCAGCATTTTACGTGATCATAAACTGAATTTGTTTAGGGTTTTTGGCTAGCTCTTTATGTATTGACTAAATGATTAATAGATTAATCAAGAGAAATTGTGGCCAATTTATGCATATTGAAAGGCTGTGAGCTGAAGCTCTAAATCATCAAGGAATAGTTTTACGTCTTGGGAAATTATCTGGTTTCAATTGAGTTTTGGACTGTTGCTCATATAAAACAAGCAATTTAGGGTCACACCATGCACAGTTCCTTGCACTGCGCTCTGGCATCATTGGCCTTCCTCCCCACTCCGCCACTGGGCTACACTGAACACTGTGCTTAACGATCTGTGAGCTTCATTTTATCTCAGCAACTCAACTTTTCTCTCTCCCTCTGTCTCTCACTCACCGTTGCACAGCCCCAAGTTTTGCAAAGCAGTCATGCAGAGCACAATGAGAATCTTGGGTTTGTGCATTTTGTAGTTTAATTGGGTTTGTTTCTGGAAGCAGTGACACACTGTCCTCTAATATGCCCAATAGGTTTATGAATTACTTAAGTTTCATGCTTGGAGCAATTTTGTTTACCGTGACTGAACCTGATTTTTTCAAGTTGATCAGGGACTGGACAGTTAACCCTTTTGTAACAACCCTTATTGGGATATAGCACCGCCAGGGGGTGTTGTCCTACTATTGTAGTAGTTGAGGAGACTCCTCGTGCGTGTGAGTGCAGCGGAGGCCATTACATGCTGCTTATGTGTCTGCTACTCCAAAGAAATGGACATGGTGGACCAGCATGTCTATTAGACGTTTTGCTGTGATATCAGGTTGAAAACTCGGTTGGACGTCGGCTGTGAAGATGATGCTTCTGTAATGTTGAGATCCCGGCTCTTGGGAGGTCAGTCTATAACTCATAGTGTTCCACTTTCTGTTTTTATATGCCAGTATGCTTTCACTGACAAGATCTTTAACACCACTGGTTGAAATGCAAGCCCACACCATGACAGAGCCTCCATTGTGTTTTACAGATGACTGTAGACACTCACTGTTATCCGGTCTTTAAGTGATGATGTGATGAATCCTGCTTCTGGGTGTGACAAAGAGGAGGAGCAATTGCAATGCTCTCCATTTGTCCCATATGTGTTTACCTTTTTTTTTGCACATTGTACACATTATTCTGTTTCTATGTATTTGCTATGATTTGCTATTTGTCAAGTAACTGTCATGGTCCTGGGTCGAGCGACCCAGTATTTGAGTTTCATGTATCTTTTGTATTCATTTGCACCTAGCTTAGTTCACGTAGTTAATTTCTAGATTGCAGTTTAGTTTTGTTCCTTAGTTGTTTATGTCATCTCCCCCTGTACTAAGTCTCCCTGGTTCATGAGTCATATCTGCGTGGTTATGTTTAGTTCTTGTCATGTCTAATCTCCATGTTTCCTGTTTTACTTTGAAAGTCTGTATTCATTGTCAGTGTATTCAGTTTCACTTCTCCTGTCCTGTCGTTAGGTTCATGTGTGTCAGCTGTGTTCCCATGTGTGGCCACTTCCCCTGATCATCCCTCATGTGTATTTACTCTCCGTGTTTCATACAGTCTGTGTCGCGTCATCTGTGTGTTCCCACCCTCCATGTTGTCACAGCCAGTCTTAGTATTCATAGTTATGGTTTCCTGTGTCTTCATAGTTTTTCCTAGTTTTACTTTCCCAGTTTAGTCATAGTTTAGTTTGTCACTGCGTTCTGCCTTGTCTGCACTCCTTGTCACCAGCCACAGTAAAAGCTCGCTTTCAGATAAGTTTGCTCCAGCCTACTCTCGTGTGTTCGCACCTGGGTCCACCACACACTCCACCGCACGGTCTGCCTCCTCAGATCGTGACAGTAACATTGCTTCACTCACTATCTCGGGTTTGTTTGTGTAAGCGTTCTGGTGCCGGCAAATCAAACATTCTGCAAATTAAGACAAATACTAAGTTATGCTTCTTTATATTTTATTATGTTACAGATTAAGTCATTTGTTCATACTTACTTTGTTTGTCTTTTCAGTCGTCATAAGGGTCAGGTGTGGGGAAACGCCCGCCTGGCATTTCCTCATTTTAAAGTCCTGATGATGTCACATATGACATCAGCAGGTCAAACCAAGTGGAGGGGTTTCTTTTTCCAGAGAGATGCTTCCTTTTGTTTGTGTTAAGGTTTAAAGGGATTTGTTGAATGTTTTCCCTTTCGTTAATACTGCCATTTAGTTGTGTAAATGTGCGTGCTAGAAGTGTGTAGAGGTTTTGTTTTAGATAATCTGTGTAGAGTTTTAGATCCCTCAGTTGAGTGAGTGGTACTGGCTGGGCAATTGGAGGGAAATTGATGGCCCTATTTAAAGCCAGTCTCTACCAGATGCAGGAGAGAGGAGAGCTGTGTCACCAGATCCATGCTATGTTAATAGAGTTTATTTGGGGGGAAGTTTTGTTAAGTTACATTAAATTAAGTTCACTGTAAATAAATTGCTCACCTTGGAAACCTGAAATGTCTGCCATTTAGTTGGTGGGTAGGGAAGCAGACTATGCTTCCCTACCACCTTCCTTGACGTTCGAGTCTGACTACTTCACACTGGGTACAAACTACTATGCGTTTATCAAGGCTGTTGTGGTTTTAACATATTTTAATGCTCTATTTAACCTGTACAAGCCCCTAAAAAAGGCAGTGATCAATGCCAGCCTCCCTCGGTTTTTATTGCTGCTATTCATTTTAAAGCTCAGTTTTTAAAGCCTTACAATGTAACTACAGCCCAGCCCATGCAGCAGTATATTAATGACTAACCTCGCATTGTGTATAGATTATCTCAGTAGTTCTCCTGACTGAAGTGTGGTCCGTTTACAGCATCCTGCCATGCGATTGCATTTGTCCCTAACCATCAGCAACCCTCACGTTTTATCGAGTGGAAAGCAGTTAGCGTTCATCCTCCAGCTTCACCGTGCTAATGTGTTTATACCTGTGTAGCTGGCCACCATGTAGCACATCATAATGTACCAGCTAGCCAAGCTTCACTAACCCTACACTGCTGTTTTGTTTCCTGTCTTCACTTATGTCAGACGTAAAAACCCTCAGTCACAATATGGTATATTATGTGTGGGTGGAAACCAGCTAGCTAACTTTCTGCTAACTTCTAACTCCGTTAAATTTCATAAATCCTTTTTTCATAGATGCCTGGATGTTAAACTTAATTGTTACACCTGGTAGAGCAGCCACACTGATCGTTTTATTAAATTTAGACATTTTTTAACTCTCAGTGATGCCACAGTGTGCGTTTGACTTTGGGACCTGAAGCAGCATTTGGACCTGGAAATGGCTGACTTGAAGACCGGACACCTCTCTCCTGACCTCCTCTGTACAGACTGATGATGATTTGAACCAAAAATGCTGAAATTTGGGTTCATCAGTCCATCACACACAGTTTTTTCTGTAATTTCCAGACCTCAGCCTTTTCTCCTTGTTTCCCTTGAAGTACTACTAGAATGAAAATGAAGAGAAAAGCAGCCAATGTCCACAGAACAGCTTTGAAAGGCATTCAGAAAGCCTGATAATAAGTATCGTCTTCAGTTTAACTGAATAAGAAGTAGCTATCTTTGAGGATATAAACCAATTTCTTTCTTGGATTTCTCTTCTTTCTATGCAATAATACAATTCAAAAATCAAATAATAAAAACAAAATAAAAATAAAATCTAGGGGTTTTTTTGGGGGTTTTTTTTTTACTTGAAATGCCAAGTTCAAATATCTTCAGCAGTGCTTCAGTCTCACTCTCAGTCAGTGCATTTCTGTCAGTGCTATGCCCAGAGCTTCATCGCAATAACATTGTTTTTGAGAATCTCTGAGAGTCCGTCTTTCATCTGGCCGTCTAGCCGTCTGGTGTCTACAGAAGCAATCCTTTTAAAAGCCTCTATAAGAACTACAGTACACACAGCCAATGTAGCAGAGATGATTAAACGCTGTCTGCCTGCCTGGGTTTGTGTGTTAATGTGTGTGTCCATGTTCCCCTTGTATCCCTCATCCTGAACATTAAACCCTTCCTCCTCACTCCTGCTTCTTACCCATTCTTTGTCCCTTCATTTTCTCCACTGCGTGTAATAATATGAGCAATGTCAGATCCACCGAGAAATGCTTACCATTTGCAAAGTGATGAAGAGAAAGACAATGAGTGGGAGCAGAATAACGGGAGCGATGGTGAAAATAAACCAGGCTTTGGGCAACGTTAGGGGCGCTCAGTGTCATCAAAAGTGACGGAACAACAGCGACATTGTGGATATTTAATCATGGCCGGAGATGCAATATGCAAGTATTCAAATCCACGCAGGCGTTCATGCACGTCCACATTTCCACTGTTAACTTTTCTTCTGCGCACTTCAAAAAGTGTTGATTTACCATAAATTATATTTCTGTGTATTCACCAGCAACCTCAAAAATATGACATACAGAGAGAGAGGGGGGGAAGTGAGGGTTGGAAGGAAAACTCCAGGCACATTTTGAAACATTTTGATTTGCATTTTTACACAGTGTCAGCAGTATTCCATCTCCCTCTAATCAAAATATGTCAAACTTAACTCGTCTTAATGCTCCGCTGTGGTGCGGAGAGCCTGTGTTTGTATTCTTCCTGCTGGAAAATAGCAACAAAAAAAAATCTTATGACATCTTCGCCTGCAAGCCATCAAGCCTTTGTCGCCCTAAAAATAACGCCTGGCTGCGGAGAATTCACCGTCGGTAATGCACATTCCCACCCCACACTTCGCCCTCCGTCTCGAGCACCAGGAAAAGAACCTGGAAACAAAATTCAATATAGTTGCTGGTGCTGGCGTCATATCAGAGCAGGAGGTAATGCTGGCGATACATCATCATTACAGAATCTCTAGGGAAAAAAAATAGTTCAAATAATGAAACTTATTTTTTGCACTTTGCACAGGAACCTTATTATAAATCACACCTAACTCATCATCGGATCGTTCATTTCTCTCCACACTCTAATTCTCAGCTCCTCCCCGTGAGAGTGAGGGGAAGAGTAATATATATGGAATCCTGTAGATGTCAAAGGTGTTGTTTTGACAGTGCGAGGGGGAACAAGAGCGAACGGGGCGGTGAGTGGGGGTACGGTGGATGCTGAGTGACGTGGAATGATAAATGCATGGCAGAGGTGGAAATGACTTCCACCTGATTTGATATGGAACACTCTGCCTGTCCCTCTTAATCTCACAGAGCCGGTAACATATTCATTGGTACTGTCAGACACACTGCGTTATAGGCTAAAGGTGGGGCGTGTTGCCACCTGCTCTTATCTGTATAAACCCACATGCAACTTTTGGCATCTCAATACAGCAAATGCAAACTGCAATATAGATCTTAGTGCAGGTGAATTTACCTTGTGTATAACCTGATATGTAAGTATTTTTTTAACTAAAAAGTTTTTTTTTTATGTTTTTTTATTTAAGTAGACATTAAAGAGTATTAAAGCTGAGCCGCTCAGCTATCTATAAAGATAGCTGTTCTCGTCAGAGAATCTGTATTTTTATACTTGTGTCTGTATCGCTCCCTATGTCTATGTTTCTCTGAGACACACACATGCGTGCTCAAATTCCCTGCCTCTGCATCGAGTAAGCTGCTGCCAGTGATATAGAGAGGCTGCAGAGGCCCCAGCTGACCCGGGCTCCGCTGCACTATGAATCTTTTATCACATCACCTCTGCAACAGTTGCTCTCTTCACTCGGCCCTCCCTGCCTTCTCTGCCTCTCTGCTTCCTCTTCATCATCAAACCGCAGAAACACCCATACAAACAGGTTGCACACTTTTTAGAGAGCATTTTAAATAAATCATTACCATAGTAATCATCGGCCGTTTGTGTCATTTCCAGTAGATCGCCGCCCTCCATCAGCCTCGCGAGCACCTTCGTGTTACCTTGTTTTTGCCCGATTTATGATAGAATCTTAATATGAAAATTCATTTTTGTAAAAGGCTTCTTTTTTTCCCCCCCAGAAGACGGTAGCCAGTGGCGGTCCTAGCCTGTTTGACCTGCCATTATCCAATGACACATTTGCTTACCTGTATCTTTTGCTCGTTTCTCCTCCTCTTCTTTTCTCATTTTTATAAACTGAGCACCTGATGGCTTTGAACTTTTCTTGTCCATCTTCCATCCATCCATCCATCCATCCATCCATCTTCATCCGCTTTATCCGAGGCCGGGTCGCGGGGGCAGCAGCCTAAGCAAAGAGGCCCAGACCTCCCTCTCCCCAGCCACCTCCTCCAGCTTATCCGGGGGAATACCAATGCGTTCCCAGGCCAGCCGAGAGATATAATCTCTCCAGCGTCTCCTGGGTCTGCCCCGGGGCCTCCTCCCGGTGGGACATGCCTGGAACACCTCACCCAGGAGGCGCCCAGTGGGCATCCTTGTCAGATGCCCGAACCACCTCAGCTGGCTCCTTTCGATGTGGAGCAGCAGCTGCTCTACTCTGAGCCCCTCCCGGATGGCTGAACTTCTCACCCTATCTCTAAGGGAGAGGCCCTTACTCCCAGCAAATGGGCGATAGAAAACCGATCGGTGCGTATGCCATTGCCATATGCCATGCGCTGGCTGACATGCAGCATGAGTACGAGCATTTTTTTCTTTTTGCCGATGCTCGTGATGCCGCCCCCCACCACAATGCCGCCCCGGGCAACCGCCCGTGTCGCCCGTATCTAAAACCGCTACAGACGGTAGCTAGCAAGCTGCAGACGCAGGACTTCCTTTCATATTGTGAATGTAATTAGCTTGTGAAAGTGTCAATGCTGGTGGTGCAAAGTGTGTGGAAAAGGTGCACAAAATGTAAGCACAAATTAAAAGTATAGAAATGATAGAAATCATTTGGTTTACTGTTTTGGTCTTTAAAATGTGTAAAATCTGTTCTTAGTGTGTACCCAGTGTCTGCGTCTGTTCAGTCATTTCCTGTTTTATTTTGTCAGTCGCTTTCTTTGTGAGGTTCTGCTGGTTTTACTTCCTGTCTTTGTCTATTTCCCTCCAATAAGACTGCCTGCCTTGGCCTCACTAGTTACACCTACTGTTTGCTTCTTGTTGATATATAAACCTGTGCTCTCCTTGTTAGATGTCAGTCTAGTGGTTTACCAACTGCTAATCTGACCAGTTTGCCTCCCCCCCATTCTTTTTTCTAATGAGTCATCGCACAATTCATACCTTTCTTTAGGTTTTTTTCCGTATCATTCGGCTTTAATTTTGTTTGTCAGTCTTGGGTTTTTTTATTTGATCAACTTTTATTAGCATCAGCACATAGATTCCTTACTGTATACACTAAAATGACTACAGATACTACAATTCAGTACTTCAGTTGTGCTAAACATGTAGCCCCCTATTTTGCAAGCATTGAATCTAGCTTTGGTTTCTTTTGTTCTTAAGTCTAATTTTACAATATTAAGTAGATATAGGCAGATAAATCCAAACACTGATCGTATCTATCGTTGGTATCGGTCTATCAATACCAATCAATCAATGAATCAATGCCAGTATTGGTACTGGATCGATTCTAGTGCGATAGGATTGATCCTTTTTTCTAAGTTCAACATGTAGCCCATTTAATTGAGTTAATTTTTGGGAAAATGAAAACACATCACAAATATACACTAAAAAAATGTCTGAAGCTTTGTGGTATTGACTGGCATGTCTATTTTATTTATAGCCTATAGCACATTATAACAACACAAGTTAAGCCAAAGTTCTTTAGAGACAGGCACATTTATATTCCAGGTTTACAAAATAGCCCAGTTTCAAAATACATGAAAAGCTCAAAGGTGTATTTTGTTGTGTTAACTAATTACTGTGGAAAGAAAAAAATCACAGTAATTTAGTGTTCATTAAAATGTGTTCAGAATCTGCAAATTGATGGTGATTCATTTCAGAAGTCATGACATGCTGCTCTGCCCTACATAAGCTGCCTTTATACACAGCAAATTCAAAAGTGTTAAATTTTTTGGTGTTAATAGTCTCCTTGCAAAAGTAGAGTTAATTTTACTCTAAGCAGAGTCACATTCTTTTAATGTAACTCTGAGGTGTAAAATGATAGTAGTTAAAATCGAGTGTTAAAAATGAGTGTTTCTCTGTCAAATCTGGAGGTGTTACAATGGAAACATTAACTCTTGACCTCTTAACTCTGAACTCCTACAGGGGCTATGACACCAACAGAGTAAATTCACAGACTCCGCCCCCAGCACGGCTCCAATCGAAGCTGAAGTGAAGCCGTTTCAGAACATTTTGCTCTACATATTTGAGTTGTTTGCCATGCTTGGTAAGTCATTTTTTCAAAGATTGTTTCAATTGTTATTAGCTTTTACTTCTGTGGCTCTTTGGAGTTGAGACAAAGCTGTGTGGAAGGCATTAGCCATGTTGCTCGGTGATAGCATAATATTCTGTTTTAGCTAGCTGAAAGGTATTGTTTGCGGGCAAATACCACAGCCTTGAAAAAAGCTTGCATGTGAATTTTCAGTCAAACTTTTGGTCAAATACACCTAAAACAATGTCTAGAATGTGAAATGTTGGTATAATGGTGCTACTTGAAGCCTGAAAACGATCGCCCATAAAAATAAAAACACGAGCAAACAGCAGTAGCTGACGTCCTGACTGGATTCTACGTTAGCATAGATCCCTCCAGAGTTTTGTGCACACGGTTTAGGTAAAAATGAAAAAGGTTGAGGTTTTACATTTAGTTCAGTATTACCTGTTGCCTGTGTCCTTGTCTTTTGGGAAAATACTTTACACAAGTAATGGCTCAAAGAGGATTCCTTTTTTTTTTTTTTTTTAACTGTGCTGCAATTGTTTACTGGATTATTTGTGCCAATAATTAGTGTCAACTAATTTTTATTCGATCTCCGCACAGGATATGCTTGTGAAGATGGAATATGGGGGAGAGCAGAAGTGCGTTGAAGTTCCACAAAGGGATGAATGAAGGACATGCATATTGTATTGAAGAAATAAGTGATGAGATGCTGTTATTTGCATTTACCATGTCAGACCTTTTGATAAACAAAATTCTAATGAAAGTGAGAACATGTACACTGTTACATCTTTCAGAAAATGTTTTGAAATTGTGGTGCACAGTTCAGAATAAATGTTTTTCAAAAACCATTGCATCTTTTTAGTAAATGTTTATTTCCAAAAGAAATTTCTAGAAGTTCAGAACAGCAAAATTCCCGCTTTTTAGAATGAATTAGAAGATAACTCTTACGTAGTTAAACTAAAATACTCTTTGAGAGTTAATATATAAACTCTTAACACCAAGTGTTAAATTATCAACTCCAGACAGATTTGGTGTTTAACACTAAATCAGAGTTAACGTACCAACTCTCCAAAAAGAGTTAAATTAACACTCTCTGGTGTGGACCCATATAGACACTTTAATAGTGTTGAAATCAAATCCGACAGTGTTAATTTGGACATGATGGATTTGCTGTGTACGTTTAAAATATTGCTATCTGTATTGGTATCAACAAATACGGGCCCTTTATTTACTTAGTATTAGCTGATGCCAAAGTTTGCAGTATTACACAGCACTAGTATTTAGTTTGTATTTGTTACAGAACCTTAAATTCACAGGAGTAAAGACCCATGGATGTTTTTGAGCTGCAGCTTTTTCAGTTCCTGTATTAATGCCTTTAATTCAAACTTTGATTTAACAGCAAGTGACAACCTCGAGAGCTGAAAAATGAAACAGGAATAGAAAAGCCAAAAACAAGTTCTCCTACAAGCCACTTGAGGCTTGTTCCAAGAGAAAGTCAAACCCTATAAACTCCACTGTTCCCACTCAGAGGTTTAAGTCATCGGTGACAGTCCCAACCCTAAACCTGATTCTAACTCCAGGTGATCCGAATATGTAATTTTGTGTGTTTTACACTTGTTCTCCCGAGTCCTGGTTGTCAGGGAACAAAGACAATAATCACTGTAAGTGATACACTTAAAAAAACTGTTCCCATTTTGCCTTTCTTCAAAATATCGGTGTTAGGGTTAGGGTTAAAACTCCAGAATACCCAACTTTAGAGCAAAACAACAGCCTCGTAAAAAAAAAAAAAAAAAAAAATTCTGGTCTTTTATTGCCAATTTATCCCTTAAAAAATGTACAAGGGGTAAATATTTTTGTCTCACCCTTTTAGACTGTATTAAGGCTCTAAGTTATGCATTAATAGGGGTGTGGTACTTTGAATGGCTGCCAGCAAAGGCAGGCTTAGCACCTTGCAGTTTGCTTAGTGTCACCTCAACTAACTCACGTCATTAAATTGGACCTCTCGACCACATTCATGGTGTTTGTGGATTTTCGGGCATTTTTAATGCAATTATCTGTCATGCAAATGCTAGCTGTGTGTTTAACTTTAAATGCCCATCAACGTAGTGTGTATTCCAGTTCTTTCAGAGTCACTGTCATGCTGAAAAATGAAGTACAACATCTCAGAAACCAAGATATACTATTGCTTAAAACCACTTTTAAAAAATATCAAGAAAGTCTGGCTATTGGAAGCAAAAATATAAAGAAATGAGTGTGGTTCTGGACCTTTGCACAGAACTGTAATACTTTAATACTGGCCAATAAGTTACTGTAGCACTCTGGTCACTTCTGGTTCCAAAAAACTCAAAATGTAGACAGCCACAGGCCTCAAACCAACAGGTGGCGTCACAGTGTAAATCTTTTTAATACAACTTCTTTCCCTAACAGCAGTATCTCTGCAAAGTTGGAGCTGTTATGAGCATTGAACAAGTTCTGTTATGGGGGGGGGGGGACTTAATGATGACATTTTTCATGAGCACAGACTTTAATAAAACACATCTGCTTGAAACATCTATTAATGAATGGCTTGAAGGTATCATATATCAATGCAGAATATAAAATACACACATCCCTTAATGATTTCATTTTTATTCACTTAGTCTTGTAGCTGAAATAGGCATGTCGATCACATTTTGAATTACAGAGTAAAAAATTGCAGCTGTGAATTCACATACTGTGCACTGCATGCAATAACTGTTGGGCAAAACATCAAACCCCAACAATAGCTGCCTGTTATGAGCATTTTATGCTGCTTGGGCCAAGGTTTATCAAAAAAAGAAAAAAATAGGCACTGCTTTAAAGACGAAAAGGATGGCATTTCTCCTCTGTTTTCCTCCAGTGTTAGATGGTAGGAGGAGGAAGAGGAGGGACTGAGAACTAACACTAGGGAAAATGACAAGCAGGATAAAGAGTCACCCTGAGCCCACGCACAACTATGTAAACACTCAAACACCACCAACACATCTTACAAGACGCATTCAAATTCAAATGCCTATCTTCTTAACCTCCACTCATTCTTGACTCTGCTGTCACTCCATCCCGTGGCAGTCCGGAGAGAAGGTGTGGTGTTCAATTATCCCTCTCTTTACAGGACAAGTGTGGCGACCTTGGCCACCCCGGCTTAACTTTAAATGAATAACAGAGACGACTTTTATGTGAAATGTGAAACAGTACGGCACATGACAGGCAATTACTCTTGGCGATGTAAGTCTGTCAAGAGGTCACTCCTGCCGCCATTGTTGTTGCGCGCGGCTCCACCCGTTTGCTTGACTTTTGATAGACATTTCTTTAGAGTTCAGGCCGAGCGTTGCTGGCAGTTTGTGGGTGTGTCTGGACAGAAACTCGATATGTGGCCAGTCCAAGTAAGAATGAACTTGGAGATAAAGATGGAGGGAGGAGAGAACGTGAGGGAGGTCGAGGGAGTGAGACAACAGCTTTAGAAGTGGCAAAGAGGGAGAGATAGACCTAAAAAAAACATGACCCCCAAAGACTTGAATAGCCTTTGTTGTGGGGTTTTAGTGAAATAAAGCTGTAATTTATGCATGCCAGAGTCTTTTAATTTCTATTTACATGCATAACATATTATTCACAGTTAGCCACATCTAAGTCCTCGGAGACATCTCGGACTGCGTGATGAAATCTTGAGTGACAGCGAAACACCAACGGCTGATTACAAAAGCGCTGTGTCATTTTGGGAGAAACAGAAGACCCTGCAGTTTAAAAATATAAACACAAGCAGGCGTATTATGAAATCACGTACTGTCCTTTTTTTTTTAAGTCAGCGTAACTGCATCCCATTTCCCTATTGGGCATCAGATTGCTGCTCATTGCTTCCATAAAGAGCAGAGAGAATTTGCAAAAACGGGAGGAGCTCTTTTCCCATGGGCCCCAATTAAAACTTCCTTTGGCAAAGTGGCAGCTTTTTATCCCTCGCTTTCCCAATGTTTTTTTTTCTTTCTTTCTTTTTTTGTCGCATTTCCGAACAAACTGCGGGAAAGAAGCTGTAAAATCAGGCTTTTAGAAACTGAGAGCCAAAGTGAGAGGGGAGATAGGCTATAAGACAGAAAGAGCAAGAAAGCTATTAGACACGCATTAGTCAGAAATTATTGAATAATTTCAAATGTTAAAACTCCATATCTGGTATTCAGAGGCATTATTATACAGTTTGCTTGAACCTTAGGGAATGAGTGGACTGCTTATGTAGAACAAGAACGGCAACTAGTGACTGGAGTGCAGTTTATAATGCCAAGAAGGGTTTTTCAAGTCAAACTACAATACAATTATGTGTTCCAGAGGCTGTGTGAAGCAAAAGGAAGTTTGCACATTGACAGTTTGTCATATTTCAAATGCCGTGAAGGATTTGGATCCAGTTGCTGTGAGCTGTTCCTGACAGATAGCACATGCCCAGATGTTCGTATTCATAGCGAGATGATCCAGCTCAGGCAGAAAATTTTAGCTGATTGATTCTGTGCCGGTAAACGCAGCGATGGTCTATATTTGGGCACGCATACCGATGCCTGTACGTCTCACACAATTAAACTTCAAATACAGTGAAATCTTAAATTTAAAAAAAGTCCCTCCGTGTTTCTGTTGCTTTGATAAAACGCAGTAAGCTTTGCAATGATTAGTCATGCTCGTGGGGTCCGGATGGCTAGATGGTTTTTTTTGTTTTTGTTTTGTTTTTTTTACTTCGCTATCTCAGTAAGCCAACAGCTCAGCTTGCTGTTCCTCAGAACACAAAGTTTCCATCTGGACCTGAGCATCAGATTCAATTACTGAGCACAAAGCACACAACCACACAAAACCCACAGCTTTCATTGACTGATGGAAATTAACAATATGATTCAATATCTTTAAAAAAAAAAAAAAAGAATAGAGAATTCAAAGATAGTGGAATTGGTTCATGAGGTATTTTTGATTAAAAATACCCACTGATTGTTTCCTGTCTATTATTTTTCCATCCCATTTCATTTTTTCACATCATTTGCAGCAGTTTGAAAGGCCTCGAAAAACATCTCCCTTCTGACTAATCGGGTTTTATGTACATGGCTAGAGACTGGCCACATACATAGTACGCCAAAGTGAAGGAGTAAAGAACTCGCAGTTGTCCGCTTGCCATGAAGGGGCATTTAAATTCCTCTCTGCACCTTCAGACTGAAGATATGAAAGATCATACCCATGTTTCATCATCTGAGAAGGGGTCACCTTCAACAAAGAAGCGAAAACCCGAAGGAAAGAGGCAACGCCACCAGCATGTTAATAAAATGTTGTGCTCTTTCCGCTCACCTCAAACCTCCTAAACTGAAGTCAGCAGTCTAACACACAAACATGTGCATAAATACTTATTTACTCATGATATTGGTGCAGTTGGAACTAACAGCAAGCCAGTTATTCAACAACAGCTAGGTTTAAGCTAACATCGTATCAGCTAACGTTGGGCTCAGTATCATAAAAATGCACTTTCCCTCTGATAAACAGATTGATAACATTCTCGCATTAAACAAGAGTTCACAGTCCAACTGTGTTAGGCTCACTTCAAAGAAAATTTCACTAACGCCAATGAACAGCGGCTAACCAGAAGCTAACAGCGGCAAAAACAGCCGTGCTTACCAACGGAAAAGTATCATTCAGTATCTTCAGTATCATTGTCATCAGACAGAGCTTCACTGACACATTGGCTCATTTCAGACTCCTTTCACAAAGCTTAAACAAACTCCTCCAAAGTAAATAGATGTGGATGATGCTCATCTGGCATATTGACAGCTGAGTTAAACAGTGGAGTGAGAGCCTACCCAGGAATCGAAAGACTCTGGGTAAACTTGGTGAGTACAGCTGAATATCAGGTTTTTGAGGTGATTTGGGGTGAAAAGATAAAACTAGCATAGAATATTAGACACATATCAGTTTGTTTTCCTGATTTAAGTCACCATCCTTGTTTTCAGTTTAATGGAATAAGTATTAGAGCACCCATATCTGTGAAAACATTAAATGCATTCGGTGTGATTCAGAGCGTTCCTTTTATCCCACTTCCAGTAACGTGCTTGACAAACTCATCAGTAAACACTGTAAAAAGGTCAAGTAGTAGATACAGTGGGGCAAAAAAGTATTTAGTCAGCCACCGATTGTGCAAGTTCCCCCACCTAAAATGATGACAGAGGTCAGTAATTTGCACCAGAGGTACACTTCAACTGTGAGAGACAGAATGTGAAAAAAAAAATCCATGAATCCACATGGTAGGATTTGTAAAGAATTTATTCGTAAATCAGGGTGGAAAATAAGTATTTGGTCAATAACAAAAATACAACTCAATACTTTGTAACATAACCTTTGTTGGCAATAACAGAGGTCAAACGTTTACTATAGGTCTTTACCAGGTTTGCACACACAGTAGCTGGTATTTTGGCCCATTCCTCCATGCAGATCTTCTCGAGAGCAGTGATGTTTTGGGGCTGTCGCCGAGCAACACGGACTTTCAACTCCCGCCACAGATTTTCTATGGGGTTGAGGTCTGGAGACTGGCTAGGCCACTCCAGGACTTTCAAATGCTTCTTACGGAGCCACTCCTTTGTTGCCCGGGCGGTGTGTTTTGGATCATTGTCATGTTGGAAGACCCAGCCTCGTTTCATCTTCAAAGTTCTCACTGATGGAAGGAGGTTTTGGCTCAAAATCTCACGATACATGGCCCCATTCATTCTGTCCTTAACACGGATCAGTCGTCCTGTCCCCTTGGCAGAAAAACAGCCCCATAGCATGATGTTTCCACCCCCATGCTTCACAGTAGGTATGGTGTTCTTGGGATGCAACTCAGTATTCTTCTTCCTCTAAACACGACGAGTTGAGTTTATACCAAAAAGTTCTACTTTGGTTTCATCTGACCACATGACATTCTCCCAATCCTCTGCTGTATCATCCATGTGCTCTCTGGCAAACTTCAGACGGGCCTGGACATGCACTGGCTTCAGCAGCGGAACACGTCTGGCACTGCGGGATTTGATTCCCTGCCGTTGTAGTGTGTTACTGATGGTGACCTTTGTTACTGTGGTCCCAGCTCTCTGCAGGTCATTCACCAGGTCCCCCCGTGTGGTTCTGGGATCTTTGCTCACCGTTCTCATGATCATTTTGACCCCACGGGATGAGATCTTGCGTGGAGCCCCAGATCGAGGGAGATTATCAGTGGTCTTGTATGTCTTCCATTTTCTGATGATTGCGCCCACAGTTGATTTTTTCACACCAAGCTGCTTGCCTATTGTAGATTCACTCTTCCCAGTCTGGTGCAGGTCTACAATACTTTTCCTGGTGTCCTTCGAAAGCTCTTTGGTCTTGGCCATGGCGGAGTTTGGAGTCTGACTGTTTGAGGCTGTGGACAGGTGTCTTTTATACAGATGATGGGTTCAAACAGGTGCCATTCATACAGGTAACGAGTGGGGGACAGAAAAGCTTCTTACAGAAGACGTTACAGGTCTGTGAGAGCCAGAGATTTTCCTTGTTTGAGGTGACCAAATACTTATTTTCCACCCTAATTTACGAATAAATTCTTTACAAATCCTACCATGTGAATTCATGGATTTTTTTTTCACATTCTGTCTCTCACAGTTGAAGTGTACCTCTGGTGCAAATTACTGACCTCTGTCATCATTTTAAGTGGGGGAACTTGCACAATCGGTGGCTGACTAAATACTTTTTTTGCCCCACTGTAGTGATAGAAGTAAATGGAACTCCACAAGTAATTATCCACAATTCATCTTCACATATGTGAAAATAATCACTCACAAAGCCCTTCCACAAATCTTGGCTTAAACACAAGAAAGTCACGCCCAATAGTGGCAACTTACTGGAGTGAAAATCAGATTCACGTCAGTGTAAAATGAAGGAATGCCTACATTTATGTGAACTTTCCTAAATTGCTACAGTTATCAAATGCTCCTCTGTAACTCCCTACAGCGTGTAAACACTCCATCAGTTCGAGACTGACATATTAATGGTACTGATCCACAGCTATTTCACTGCGGCACTGATAAGAGAGCCACCATTGCTCCACATAAATGAAATCAGGGACCATATCTCACACTGCTACATGACACATTATGAAATATAGAGGCAACCATGCAAACTGGCGTAGTTTTGTTGGCACCAAGATGTGTGTATATATATATATATATATGTGTGTGTGTGTGTATGTGTGAGTGTGTGTAGGGAATGTGACAACATGGATCAGATAGCAGTGAATGCATCCCAGACTGGATTTAGAGTCTGACTGATATAAGGGTGAAAAAGGGGAGATTGTCTCAGATATTTATTGACTGCTTGTGCAAGTAGTGTTTGGTGCTGCAAGCTGAAAAGGAAACTTCTGTGCTTTGTGTTTCCACGGTTCCAAACTTGGATTGGACTTCTTGCACACAATCTGATGGAACAACGATAACATGCATGAGATGCCCCGCAACACAATGGGTGCCGGTATCGAATTTCCTCGCAGAACATGTTGAGCCCATTTGAAGCTTGGATTGAACATTCCTGCTCAGAAGTCTGTTCCTTAAAGCCACTGATTTGCAACTTGTCAGCGGATAATTACAGTTGTCAGAGCCGCACTCGATCAAGTCAACATCCATGCGCCACCCGTTTGTGAGCGTTCGCCAAAGGATGTAAGGCCTCTGAATCCTGTCACTTGAGATTAACCCATGCCACTCTGGTGATGGAGTAATGAATAAACTGTGTGCCGTGGGGAGAACAACAGCTAAGGAGAATGGAGAATGGAGTCTTTTGCAGTGAGAATTCAGCATGCTATGAGGATAGGTAAGAAGAAAAATTTGCATGATTATGCTGTCGCCTTTCTCTGTGACTGAGTGTACTGCATGCAAGATATGCGCAAGCCCCCCTAGAGTAACAGCACAGTTTGTCACCAGGAGTTTACATCCTTAACAAGTCTTTGTCTGTAGTCTGACAGAGGCAAAGGCCTTGAATGGGCAAGCAGCCTGGAGAGAGACTTGATTAGATACAAGAGGCCAAAACCTTGGCAAACCTTTCCCGAGAATCTTCCTCCAAGTGTCACTGAAGGAGAGAGCCTTACGTGCGTGCCTCAAAAGGTAGAATTGTAACCTACGAGTAAACGCTGCACAACAGCGAGAATTTATTTAGCAAAGACTTTGCATGATATTTTTCCATACATATATATTATGCAAACACACAGCCCTTCCTGCAATTCCTGATTTGCCCTCCCTCTTGACTTTATTTCAACATCCTGCTGTTTATGAGCTAGGAAAATTGCCTCCAAGTCCCAGCATGGCCAGTTCATATTACCATCAAGTTCGTGCTCCACAAACACTTTCACAGAAGCACATACAGAATAGCGCACTGTTGCATTTGCATGAAGACAAGTTAATCAGTTCCTCAACCTCTCCCGACCCCCTCTGATTTCCTGCCCAGCTACTCCTATTACCTGAAGAAACAGGAAAATGGTTATACATCCTCCATACATCTACAGTGGTGGGTGTTTGCCATGCAGTAAATGGCTTGAATATTAAATGAGTTTATGGGATGCTTCTATACAGGCGCCGCTGCAGAAATAGGACTGAATTATAATACATAGATTTAGAGATGTGTGTGTGTGTGTGGAGTGGGAAAATAGGGGGAGAGAAAAACAAAGCGGCAAAGGTCTATGTAGAATCAGCTGTAAATTGTGCTGGCCTCCTATTCAGCCACTCTTCTCCCTGTCTCTGGTGCCCTCTGGCAACAGCACTTGTTGAATTTGGAAGTATTATTGTTTGTTCCCTCCCACCCTCTCCCTCACTCAGACCCTCTGATTGCAATCGGAGTTGCAGCCTTCCGGCATTAAGTATGCAAGCCTTGCCTCATGCAGTGCGTTCACTATCAGCAATCAGCAAATGCCACCGTCTCTTACAAATTTTTTCCTATAGACAGAGTAAGAAAAAAAAGTAAAAGTAAAATGAACATGCGCAAACAGAGGAAAAAGTTCACACTGATGAAGGGGGGTGATGAAGGAATAAATACGTTAGGAACATTTAAGCCATCAGCAGCAGCTTCCTAAACCTTAAACTGTCACCTCTGAAGCTACAGGTTGTCTGAGTTTGATATTGCCAAAGGTGGCTTGCACATTTTTGCAACAGTGATTAATAATTTAACATTTCAGAGGCTTTTTGGACATTTCCTCAACATGCATCGCTTGACTACAAAAAATGCACGTGTGGTACTTGATAGGTTCAGAAGGTTGATGTCTAAATCCCTTAAGGAAAGCAGCCTGAGAGACTTTGGCAGTTTGCAAAGATTAAAGGCTTTTTTTTCCAGACTGATGCACAGCGTCTGTGACCTAATGAAAACATCAACGCCTGTACTTTCATCTGGAACACAGGCAGACATCACTTATGATCATAACTACAGGCTGAAAGAGGCCATGAGCTCCTACATGCAAAGTGATAAACTCAATGTGCACCTCCAACTGTGGTAGCTACAGGTGAGCCTTTTTTTAAAAAAAAAACAAAAAAAACCTTTGTTTCAAAGTTTCACAGTTGAGCAGATGAGAGCAGTTTGTTCTAACATGAATCGTTCAGTCACTCATTCAGTGTTTCTCTAAAGCAGAACACACAGTATGAAAGGTCTCCAAGCAAAGGAGTGCCGTTAACTTCATGACAGATTACAAGTGAACATTGTAGATTTTTAAAGTACTTTAAGAATAAAAGTATCTTGTTGTTGTCTTGTTCTCTTTGTTTGTGATGTAAAACAAAAAAAATGAAGCTTTTGTGTTTATTTCCAATTTCTTTTTTTTTTTTAACTGGCTGCACTAGAGTTGCTTTGGGTGAGTCACTCCTAAAAAAAGCCCACATTTTTCATATGCTGGGCGTTGGTGCAGCCCCCGATTTCATCCACTGGCTAAAATAAGCCCACTCCTAACACCCCAAAAGCCAGGTGTCATGTTTATAGCAGCCAAACTGGGAAACCTACCCTGCAAATCATGTTGTTACACTGGAGTAAGTCCATGTATAGTGGAATAAATAACTGCCTGAAATAACTGCCATAAGGGCATAGCCAACATTACTGCTGGGCGGTGATGGGATGTGCAGACCGAGCAGCATCTCCAACGACTGGACAAAACAAAGCAAATGTAAAAATGCTTTCAAAAAGTAACATTTTTAAAGTGTCAAATGTAGCAGTTCCTCTAGTGGCCTCTTGAAACTGGTTCCAACTGACCTTCATGTTAAATTGTTCATGGTTAAATCTGGTACAAAATGTTTTCGTCCTCTGTAGATAGTTTCATAAAACCTATAAAACCTATATGTTGTCATCCATTAGGATATCTGCAAGGCTTTGATCAATATGCCATCAGAAGGAGCTGTAGCCCATAGTGGTCTAGTAGGCTTCGCCTTAGTTCATTTAAGTCACCGAAGTGGAGCTCATGGCTGCGTTTGTGGTGTCGGTGCCCTTTTCTACGCATTTTTAATCCAGATGTCTGACAAATAACGGACATTGCTGTGTGGTACAGCCCATTCAGTTTTGCTGAGTGAAATGTATTAGTCTATTAGTTATGACTAATAATATTCATCCATCTGTGAATTGAATCTGGATAGTTTATGGATGGCACTCGCTACCATCAGCTTAGAACCCTTTGTCTTTTATGTGCAGTCTAACGTGGAGACTCTGCGCCCATAAATAGTAGTAGAAAATAGAATATAGTAATAGAAATAGTAACAGACTGTGAGCTTAAGAGACCTGATTTTCTTAACTTTGGAAAGCCCCAAGCTAGGTGTTTTTCTAAGTTTCCAATCCTTTGTGCCCAGATAGCTGATAGATGCTATCAGGACCATCTAATCCTCAGCAGAAAAAAAAATTAGTAGTTTTATTTTTTGACTATTAAGAAAGGAGGCAGCCTTTTGCATGTTGCTGATGCTTTGGAATAATAACACTGGATTGCTCGGGGCCTGATTAGCCCCAAGCAATCAGGCTTCCATCTGATGATTTAGGCCAACAACCTTTCATCCATTAATGGGGAGGCTTTCATATTGCATTTGAGTATCCTTCTGTACAGCAGTGTGGCATGCACATATCCAGAGGCCTAGCATAAATACCACTTTGATCTGCCCACAATAGAGGAGCGTCTAGGGGATAATAGTGAGATCACCTCTCCAACCCCCTCTCATCTACTTTCTGGAATATCACTAGCAAGCGTCAATGAGCAAAGCGTTGTACCCAGAGTCAATAGTGGAAAAGGGCAGCGCTGAAAAGAAAGCATTATTGAGTCAATGGTTTGACCATTACTGTGAGATTAGCATTGCTTGGATTGTGCGCTTCAATGCTGACTCTAAGCAAGGGTGTAAGACAGCAGGAAAAGCATTTTCTGTACGCTCCTAAAGAATAGCTAATGCCTTTGTTTTGATTAGCAGTTTGACCCCTGAGATGGACTCGGCTCACTTGTTGTAAGTGAGAGACTAGAGGGGAGCGTTGGCATTCAGACCAGATTCCTTGGCAGCCGCTTCACTCAGCAAGGATCAGCTGTCTGCCAAAACAGATTACACCGGGGATACTGACGCCGTCTCCAGAGAGTGTTTTGACAGCTGACTCCGAAAGGGTGATGTCTCATGGAAACACCAGTGTATCGCAGGGAAGAAGAGTTAGTTCATATAAGTTTTAACACTGGCTGAGGTATGAGGACTGCACATGGCTCTAAAGAGCATTCGCAAACAAGAACCATGACCTCCAACCATATGTGCAGCTGTATCTTGACAGATGGGGGATAGATCAGGACCAGTGTCATGGAGAAGAGGCAGGTATCTGTTCACTCAAAGGCTCGGGCAGTTCTTTTGGTGCCTACTACTACTAGGGTAAAAGATAGGCTACACCCTGGACAGGTCACTTCAGAGAGAAAGGATTCAAGCTTCTTGCATGTAAGGAAAAATCTTGCCAAAAGATACTTTGACATGCAGACTGGACCACCAACCTTTAAGGAGATATAGCCTATTGTATCGCCTCATAAAACATGACTATATCAAAAAGCAATTTATGGCCATATAACACCAAGTGTATACTGCTTTAAAGACTTTTTGCCAATGGACTGACCTACACAACCGTTGTGTATTTTACATTAACTAATCATATCGTTTTACCTCAGTATGATCTAAATTTCTTTAGTTTTAGAATATGAGTTGCAAGCTCTACAAATAAGGATGGATGGGTTGTGTTCACACAAGAACTCAATCCGCTATACATATGAAAGTTCTGATTGCTCAAGTAATCAAGCATTTGCTTGAAAGCCAATTGAGCAGCAGTGATTCTCATAATCACCGAGTTATTTAAGTCAACTTAAATACAGATGCCAAAGATTTGATGGTATTTGAGTAAATTTTGTATTTTCTACTGCTTGTACACAATGCATTTCAATGTATTACTTGTACAGTGTATGAAATCCTAAATTGCCTTAGGGACAGCAGCTTTCCCAGTTCATGACCCCAAACTCTGAAACAGCCTACTCAAAATATTAAGGAAACAAACTTTACAGACAATTTCAAGAAAATGACCCATTTAGCTTTTGCTGCCACTTTTTAATAATACTAATATAACTGCACAGTCATGCCTGCTGAGTTCAGCCACATTTGCTAATCTGGAAGATACAGACCATATGCATCATTGTCATATTGGCCTTATACTTTAGTTACAGACAATTTTTGTATATGTCTGTGTGGATGTATGTGCTTTTATGCCTGTGAGGCCATTTGAACCGCCGTATATGATACTGGGCTGTACAAATATAATATAATATAATTAAATTGTCAGGAAAACAAGAGATTTAGAAAAGGTCTCCATGCACTCTATGACAGAGTCACTGATATTCTTTATCTTCTTTTTTTTTTTTACCAATAAAGAGGTTATTTGAGACATGTGATTTACATTAAAAAGACACAGATATTTAGTCTGTATACTACATGTGTGAATGCGACCATGTATTGATTTATTTATTTCATTTAAAAAGTTCAGGTGTAATTTCTCCATGTCTTCATGTCTTCACGAGCTGTGAAGGAATGAAGGATGGCTGCTAATTAGAACGTGTAATGTGCAGCGTGCGTGTGATGCATGACACTTTTTGCACACTGGTTTTTTCAAAGATAATCAGATCCGTGCTGAAGTGGAGGGCACGCTTACAAGACGCAGGACGCCTCCTGCGAATCACAGAGCACGGCAGAAATAAAGTTAGATAGGTAGAGAGAGAGAGAGAACGATACGACAAGGAGGTGGACACACCTGTCTGCTGGAATAGCGTGACCTCAGCTACTAATGAATAGAGAGCTCAAACACAGCCAATTAGTTGTGGAGCTTGTTAAAACAGCCACTTTTACACTTGCTGTGTCAGGATAGATTGGCCTTTCATGGCTGCTTTGGGGATATTGATATGGCTGCTGACAAGTGCAATAAAAAGGGAAAATGCTTTGGGGCTAACCAGTCCCACTTCTTTTCTGTGGTACTTTTGTTTCATGCGACAAACGAACTAGGCTCCGCTGGTTAAACCGTAAGTAATCTAATGCTTCGGTGCTTCTTTTTTAGTTTTGTTTTTTTTTGCTGTTGTCCTGTTTTGTTTTGCTTGTTGTCTTTGACCAGCTTTTTTGAGAGAGGGTGAGAACAAAGAGGTGAAGGAGGGAGTGGCGATCATGCTTGAGAAAGAGAAATAAACCAGCGAATGAGAGATCAGCAGGATTACAGGGTGTCGCTGTGAGGCACTGCAGAGCTGCAAATCCACAGGAATAGATGGGAAGATGGGAAGCAGCAGGTTGAGCTGATGAAGGATAGGCTGATAAGGAAACAGGAAGAGAAGAGAAGAGAGGTAGAATTATGCAGACTAACATGCAGAAACAGAGTAAGGTGGAGAGGACTTGGCACAGTAAAGGGCGGATGGAGGCAGCGCCGTGGTGAGATGCCTCATGGGAGAATGACACATATCTTATCCCCCAGAGAGTGAAGGAGAGGGGCCAGACAACCCTGCTGATTGACTGGCAGCGTCTCCGCCTGTCTTTCACCATCTTCTCATATTCATCAACACTGGCTTGGCTCCCTGCAATGGAGCCGAGGGCAAAAAGCTAGCAATGCACAATGAGATTCACCCACACGAAGCTTTTGTATGCCAAACCACTGCACCACTTGAAAAAGAAGCCTTTTAAAACACAACATACCTGGCTCACAGTTCTGCTTCAATAGGCATCTGCGTTCTTCTTGGCAAGACATCTGAGCGCTGCATTAAGCACTTCTGATATAAAACAAACAGCATTAAAGTCACCGTCCCCTCAGTGAAGGGGTTAAAAAGCAACATAGTACATTTTTTATGTCATGGGGAAAAGAAGTAGAAAAAATGTTGCTGGTGCAGTCAGGGGGAAAAAAAGAAGGTTTTCCTTGTTTCAGTTGCTGCTCACTGAGGTAGCTGAGTCACAGAGGAGATAAACATGCTGCCCCCCACCCACCCCACATCTTGCTGTGTCCCAAATGTAAATATGTGGTTATTAATTACTGCATGGCCTCTGCTGCTGGATTCAAACATCCTGGATACAGTGGCAGAATGACTCACCAGATTGCCGCTGTCCAAGGTGCTGCCAGAGAGAATACATCACGCTTCTCAACACTGCAGCCCAAAACTGGCAGATGAGAGGTTGGTGTGATGGCATTGCACTCTCGTGGTCGTTTCACATATTACTGTGTCAATCATATAGGTCTACATCACCATCTGGTGGCCAAAGGACAGAATGCATTTACATTCTTTAACTTTTAGCCGTTCTGTACATTACAGATAAACAAAAGAAGAGGTGGTGTGTGTATGTGTGCCTTGTGATAATGCGTTTAAGAAGACTTTGTTGATAAACACCTGAAGGAATGGATATCAGAGAGGTAGATTTATGCATATGCAGTTTTAGGCAAAGTCAAATCTGCTGAGGACCAAAATTGTACCTTACTTTATTTATTTATATAGGACTCTTCACACAGTAAGAACCACAAAGTGCTTCACAATAATATAAAACAGCACAATCGAACACACAGCACAAATGAGTCTTAAGCTGCTGTTTAAAAGAATAAATGCAATCAAGATAACGTAATGATGGCGGCAAGGCATCCCACCGCTCTACAAGATCTATCTGCTCTGGTCTTAAAATGTGTTCGAGGGACTACCAACAGCCTTCGATTAGATGATCTCAGGCTGCGAGAGGGAGCATGTCTGCTTGTATTGTATACTGGGTAGTACTGGGTGAGACCCCCTTTTGCTTTCAGAAGTGCCTTAATTCTATTTTGGCGTGGATTCAGCAAGGAGATGGAAATAATCCTCAGAGATTGGTCCATTTTGTGAGGATAGCATCACACAGTCACTGCACATTACAGAGGTGCTCTAATAGATTGAGATCTGGTGACTGTGGAGACTGTGGAGGAGGAGATTTGAATACACTAAATCCATTTTATGCTCAGGAAACCAGTTTGAGATGGTTGCACTTTGATCACAAAGGGGATGCACATGGTTAGCCGCAATACTCAGGCAGGCTGTGGTGTATAAATGCACAAAGTCAGCATGGACCTCCACGTGTATGAAGAAAATATCCCACACACCACTACTCAGCAGCAGCCTGAACCATAGAAACAAGGTGGGGTGGATCTATGCTTTCTTGTTTTTTTACACCAGATTCAGACCCTACCATCTGTAGCTTCAGATCTTAGCTGCCAGGTGTGGCACTTGGTGTGGTCTTCTGCCATAGAGGTGCTCTTCTGCATACGACTAGAATTTGAAAGCACATTGTCATCTTTGTAACTCAAATTATGATGGGTTATTTATTTTACTGTTGCCTTACAATCAGCTGGAAGCCATCTAGCTATTCTCCTCTGACTTCTGTCATCAACAAGATGATTTATCCCAGAAAACTGCTGCTCACTGGATATTTTCTCTTTTTCAGCTCTTTCTCTGTAAACCCAAGAGACGGCTCTGTGGGAAAATCCCAGAAGATCAGCAGTTTCTGAAATATTCAGACCAGCACATCTGGCACCAACAACTACGTCGCATTTAAAAGTCACTTAAATCACCTTTCTTCTCCACTCTGATTCTCACTTTGAATTTCAGCAGGTCGTATTGTCTATGTCTACGTGCTCAAGTGCACTGAGCTGCTGCCGTGCGATTGGCTAATTAGATATTTGAGCAAGCAGCACTACCTAACAAAGTGATGGGTGAGTGTGTGTGGTCACAGCCACAAGCAGTGTATTATAATATGGTGACATCATGAGTCCCATAAACACAGTCCCTGTTTGTTTTGAATGCTATTGTTTCATATTTTGATCCACCAGACGTTTATATTGTTATTTGTTATTTGTAATTGTCGGCTTGGCCTAAAGTCCTCAAATATGTAAATATAGAGTTTCCGATAATTTAAAAAAAAAATGTAACATGAACTTCCCTTTGGCTGCCAAAACCTCAAATACAGGTTCAAACCTGATTGTAAGCCTTGAAGGCAAAATCAGTACTCCATTATCATAGTCATTATCTGCGATGGCACATTAGTCATCTTTGTATTCCTGTTCTTTCATCCTTCAAAAAACACATTTCAAAGTGACAAACATCCATTTTGCAAACTGCCGAGTGAAAATGCATGACTTTTTTTTTTTTTTGAGTGTGCAGTCTTAAAAGATGCTAAATCCCACTTTGAAAATTAAATGGTTTCGCTCTGAAGCACCAGAGAATGATATGCAGCCGAGTAGCCTGTGGGGAGTTACTGCGCGGAAACACACGTTCTGCATTCGACAGAGACAATTGATCAAAACAGACTAATTAATGTATGTGTTTTACATATATTCATTTCCGTATCAAATATTAATGAAAATAAACGTATTTGTTTTACAAATGAGCACAAGGCTATCAAATATTTCAGACACACTTCATTAAAGATACAGAGCCGAGAGCGAACATGCATTTTTAAAGGGCCGCGATTCACAATGGCGTACTCTCCAGAGCTGCCTGCTCAGTAGTGTGGCCTAGATTGGGCAGAGTGCTCCGAGACATCAAGGTCTTCTCACGGAAGGACCTAAGCCTTTTGGCATTTTTCTCTTGCACTTTTTGAAGCTATCATAAAAGTAGTGACTGGGCTTTTGATGTCCAGTTTAAAGCAATTCAATTCAGCTTCCATCAATGAGTTCGCTATAGGCTACTTTCTTCTACACGCGAGCATAATGTGGACCGTGAAGCAACAGTTGCTTCTTTATTAGATTCACTTTGGTCAAATTAATTGCAACAGCCCTGCCTTTCGCCGAGGTTAGAATATTCTCCTTTTACTTTACGCCTTTACACACCTCTCAGATTAACCCGGCGCAATTCAGCAGCACAGCAATGAAATCCGCAATCCCCAAGATGACACTGACTTTACTCAGCACTCATTTAACAACTTCAACAAAAGTCCACTTACAAACTTCACGAAGGAACAGAAATGTTTGAAATATGGCAGCCAAGTATGAAACGGAGTGAATAAAGTAAACTCATACAGACAAGGCTGTTAGAGTTCCAACTCTTTCCGATTGCCGTTTCATACAACAAGAAACAGATAACAACAACAACAACAACAAAAAAGAAAATATGGAGGCAATGGCAGATGATGTAGAAAAAACAGATGAATGTGCTTTATGCTTAACATAGACCTTAAAGTGAGGGCCGTAACAACCCTCAGTCCAGATGTTGGCGCTCACACAAGCCCATTTGGCCAGCACATGATAAACAGAAGCAAACACAAGCAGAAATACAGATTTTTTTTAAATAAACCAAGACCAGACAACAGGAAGCTGCAAAGTTTTGTTTATTTAAATTTTCCCGAAAGACACGTCATTCATGCTGCAAGACATAAAACACCAAATGGACTCCTTACTCTGCTTTAAAAGCCCTTTAAACAGTGCTTTAAGAGCAATGCCCAAGGGCACTTTGGCATACACATTAGAGCAGCCAGGAATTGAACCTCCAACCCTACGTCGGTTGGAGGTTAAACCCCGAAAGAAGTAGGGTGCCCTACTTTGTTGGGGTCAACTGCCAATTCTAATGTGAGTGCGAATGATTGTCTTTCTGTGTTAGTCCTACAATAGATTGGCGATCTATGACAGCCCTGCAAAAGCTATAGCAGGAAGTAGTAGTACAGTATTGTAGTTCAAAGAGAGAATTCACCTCTTCTGGTTCTATTTTCAGGCTTTGGACAGGCCAGGCTGTCATGGAGGACTTTGGTCAATAGCAGTTTTTTTGTTTTTGTTTTTAACCCGATCAGGTATGAGGTAGTATAAAAAGCACAAGAAGAAAAATAATCCATACACGGACTAAAACAGGGTGATGGAATGGGTTAGGCTGTGAGACTGGGGTTTTAATCCCTCCCCTCAGTGTTTCAAGGATCTCATAGGCACATGTAACATGCCCGATCTCCTTTGGTGGAAAAGGGACGCAGTAGAACAAAGAGGGGGGCAGGGGCTTTCTATTTTCAAATTCTGGTCTACTGCTTTAGCGTAACCAGTTCACATTTCCCCTGAATCATACAACAAGCAGAGAAACGTACATACCTGCTGGCGTTTTTTTTTTTTTTTTAAAAAGGGAAAAAATATTCCAAGTTGGAGAAATAATAAAATGAGGGGTTGGCATAGGTGTTTTCCAACATCCTGCAGGGTTCATCAAAGTCATGCTGTTACAAAGTAGTTGAAGGTAACAATCAACAAATTACATAAAACCAAGCAGCTAAATGAAATGCAATCGCTGCTGATTAATTACTATAACACCCGTTTTGTTTTAGCCTTTCTTTTTGCTCCTGAGCCATTTTCAAATGCGTGTGAAAATCAAGAGTGATTTTAATTTTAAGTCTCACATTTACCCAAACTAAATAGTTTAATCAATCAATCGTAATCAGATTTACATAAAAACTTAACTCATTTGTTTGCCTCACAGCAGCTCGATCTTTGCCTCAGATCCAGAGGCACTGTGGGGTTTGGTATCTCTACGTGGCCACCTGTCAGCTTGATGCTTTTTAAAGCTTTCAGCACTCCGTGTTATCCATAGCAACAAACACTGCGACGTCATTCGGTACTTCGTGTCAAAAGAGTGTGAAAGGGTGAGGTGTTTTTGAGCAGTGAAGTGAGGCTGGCGTTTTGTATCAATTACCCTCATACAGAGTGCACTTTGAGAAAATAACATCTGATCTAAACTTACCCAGATTTCAAAGAACAAGGCAAGTGGGTGTCGCTCGAAGTATCATCATCTTCTTCATTGGTGGATCTTTGGCTTTCTGATAATCAGAATGTTGATATCAGGCCTCTGGGTGGCCCATGCCAACTGTCCTCAGATTGTCTTTGCGGCTGTTTGAGCACAAAGCATTTGGAGCTTTATTGCACATTCTCACTGGTCCGCTCCAGTTTCTGATCAGCCTGTGAAACTAACCTTTAGGGTATTTTAAGACAAGTGGCCCCAAATTGTGATGATGGTGTGATGATGTCAGACTCAGACAAAACTACATGAGTGTTTCTGGTGTTGAGGAAGAAGCACAGGGCAACAGGATTGTGCCTTTGTACCCAGCAATGACGACATTCTGAGTCATTTATCAAGTGGTTGCAACCTTTTTCCTTGTAACAATCAGCCTCTTGCACGACATTTTCCTGTGCTCTTATCATAGATTTGGAAGTAAATGACGTCCATATTATTCAAAGCAAGCTATGCACGGAACAAGGAACTGGCAATACAGTCTAATTATCTTGCTGTAGGCAGTCGCAATAACTGACATACTCCATTGATGTCAGTGTCAGCAGAACATCAATGTCAGATCACTTCATTATTCCAATTTCCTCACAGAGTACTCTTAATAAGTGTTTAAATATAAACAGAATCATGTTTGCAGAGAGAACTATTATGTATGTGGTGAGGAAAAACACATTATACAGGAAATGATTATATAACATTAGCAAGTAAACCAGCTTCAGTGACTTATCATGGTGACAGATGAGTTTCCTCTTGGTAACTATCTTGGGTAACGTGCGATGTAGAGGAGATGGCGTGTGAAAAAGTTGTTAATAACTTCTTTAATACAGTAACAAGGAACGCTTTCAGGATGATGGAGAGGGGGAAGCAGCTCTGACCATGTCTGGTCTAATAAAACAGGCAAGTTGAGCAGGTGCAGGCTCAGCAACTTTTTTGTATTAGCACAGATTAGAATGTCTGAATTCAGCTGCTTTGCCAACACTAGATATTCATTTTTCATTCATATTTTTAAACCTCCCTGAAGATAGCTGTTGACAGTTAACCATGTCACACATTGCTCAAGCCTTTTAAATTCAGCTGATTTTTGTTTTATATATTTTTTTTCCACACGCCATCTCCTCTAGAGAGAGAGATGTGTGCTTATTATTATATATTTTTATTATTATTTTTAATCAAGATGTAGGTGTGTGTTTTTGAGCTTATGGATAACCACTACAAACATGTGACTTAGCGAATATGATGATGGACAGTAAGTATGATATTAAGGATTCAAAATGAGCTCAAGCTTCAGCGTGTAATAGTTCTATGAATCCATTTAACACTGATGGGGAACATTTTTCTCCAGAATAATCGTTTTTACTTTTGTCTTTTGCTTAGTTTTCCAGTAATACAGTTTTATGTGTACTGAGGTGTTTTCATTGTGTTTAGTGCTCTTTCTTCTAAGGAATGGAAACTTCCAGCACTCGCCGTTTTTAGGTAATAGTAAAGGATTTTTGGCAACATGCCCATGTAGAGTGCAGACAGGCACAAGTCTGTTTAATCTCCAATTTGTGTTGTTGCAAAAGTAAAAAGGAGGAAGAGACGCATTGCAACTACCAATGAACTGTCATCGCTCTCAGCGTGAGTGGAACGACTTCACTGCTCACGCCATGACACCGTTTCAGCAGCAGAGGGGGCACTTTCAATTGTTTGAGGTATTGGCAGGAGTCGTGATTACCACTTGAGATTGTGAGTCATCGCTTGGTACCTCGGTGTCCTGTGCTTTCCACGTGGTGCTGACTCACTCTCAGATGAGGAAAGGACATGGGGGAGTTCCTTTGACAGACATGTCTAATGAGAACATACTGTCTCGGAAGCACTGATTGCGTTGATCACTAAGTGCAAGGTGAGAGCCGGCGTTGTTGTTCAGTTTAAAAAACAAAACACAAAAACAAAGGGGGGGGGGGGGGGACAAAGATGACATTTTGCTTTAAACATCTGAATTTTCCAAATAAAATGTAATTTTTTACCACATGACTAAACCAATACCCACATGTGAAAAAATATGGAGAATGTGTGGGTAGGCAAAGTGTGTATCAAAGCCATTCTAAAAGCAAGTCTCACCTCAGCACCTATGTTTGTAACACCTTTGGGCACTTGTCATTTTAAGTGAAAACATAAAAATACATGTACAGAATCACCAATCAGAGAAAAGACAAAGAAAAAAAGCTTTTAAAAAGCTTTCCGCAGCCCTGGGAGAACTTCCACCACCTCTACTGTTACAGAATTGTTCCATGGATTTCAATTCAGGATCCTTGGAATGTGATGCGTCTCATATATGCCTCTGGAAGTACTGACTCATCCTGGATGGCACTGTCTGACATTACATTTCAAACCCATTGACTGTTATGTGTTGATTTTAAATGCACACCATCTTCATACCAGAACTTTTAACAATGACTGGCACAGGAAGTAGGAAGTTTTGGTTTAGATATCCTGTGATATCCAAGTGTGTCATACTTTAGCATAATGAAGCAGGTATTTCAAAAAGCATGGGTAAGGAATCAAGTATGGGTAAAGAGGGATCGGGGGTTTGTCGGGACTGCAGCTGGACCCTTCCCCTGATATCAGCCAGATACACAGGAAGACCAGAAACACTGCAGCCTTGCAAACCCAACAAGACAACCGCACAATCCAACAGGATGTACAACCCCTCCCCCTGAACTTTATTCTAAGCCGTCAAACACAAGGCCTGGGGGCCAGAACTGGTCCTGCTAAGTCTCTAATTCAGCCACTGAATTGTTTTGAAAAACCTTTTCCCCTCATACATTTTCCAGCTTTTCCTACTTCTAAAGAACAAAGTAATTTACTAATAAAGAAATTAAGATTTCTTTTTAAATGCATATTATATAAAGATATCTCAGGGATTGTGTAGGTGAAACGTCTTTACACTGACTTCCCATTTAAGCTCAAAGTACGTTGCATGTGGCCCAGGAAATGAAATTAGGCTTCACTGCTCCAAACAAAGGAAACCATGCATTCCCATGGTTTCCTTTTAGATGGATCTCTTACAAGCTCCTCTGGTTGAAGTGAACTTTTAGGACAGCGGCATTTAGGCAGGGACTTCTTATCTGCCACAAGCACCATACGAAACACCCATTTCACTACACATCACGCCCGTGCCCACTCAGACTGTGACAACCTCGGGGGGGTGGGAAGGAGACAAGTTTGCTTTTTATTTGAATTTATTTATCTTTAAAGAACCAATATGAATTGGGGATGTTTTCAAAATGGGTACAATGATTAAAAAAACTGACCACTTTCATTCTTCTCCAGCTTGACTTTCAGATTGAATCTTAGGCTCTGTGTAAGAGTTTAAATACGCATACCTGTAAAAAGTCCTATTGTAGCCCCAGAAGGGAGAGAGAATGAAATTACAAGTACCTGTTGTAGTTACATTTGTTTTTTGTTGTATTTTTTTTTTGTTTTGTTTTTTTATTTTTTTAAAACGGCCTGGATGATAATCTGAAGTTCGTGTGTATGTGTGCGTAGGACACTCAGCAGGGTTTGGCGGACATATCTGAGGTGGACTGATTATTGCACTCCAACAAGATTTAAAGAAAAAGAAAAAAAAAAAAAAAAGAGAGAGAGAAGAAGAAAAAAGACATGGCTCTCAAACAGATAAAACTAAAACTATTGGATGACAAAGTGTCCTTGCCCCTGCCAAACTCTTAACTGCCACACATATCTTGTGAATAAATATTACAGACATATTCAAACTCAGTGACCCCTTAAACTGAAAGTGACATTAAAGCAAGTGAAGGGTAAGAAGAAAAAAAACATTACTGCATTTTTCAGGTGAACCTTTGAGTTTTGTGCAAAAAAGACACAGTCACAATGTGTGTTTTAAAAAAGAAAAAAAAAAGAAAAAAAAGTATGTCGTTCTGGCCCAATTATAAAATATCAATAGTGGAAATCAAAATGAGAATATATAATTTCATCACCACATTTGTGTAAAAATAAACATTCACAAAAAATGGAAACTGTTATCCCATGATTAAAACTGGAACAAAAAAAAAAAAAAAAAAAAAAAAAGTCAAATAAAAACCCCATACGAGACAGGATGGACTCAAGTTGAAAAATTCTGGCCCGTGGTTGAACAGTATAAACCGGGTGGCGGGCCTATCTGTGTGCTTTAACCTTCCATTCATTGGTTCGGCTGGTGGATCCCCAGATCTGGACTCATTCATTTGATCACTCGCTTCCTTCTCAATTAACCATGACTCAGTGTTAACAAATCATCACAATAATTACTGATAGCACTCTCCGTGTTTTGTTTTGTTTTTTCTTTTTAAATCTCTCCCGTTATCGGAAGATTCCCCACTAGATGTGCACAAGAAAGACGCACTGACAGGCAGCCTACTGAACGCAGCAGATGCTATCCTTGCACCGCAGACGCATTTTGGGTCTGTATTTCTCGAGGTAAAGAAGCTGTTTGGAGTTGAAGGCTCCACGTCTCTTCCTGTGAAAACAAGAAAAGAAGGAGAGGCTCTTTAAATAACGTGACTACAAAGAATGCAGCACATTAAAACATGACGGTGATTACAGGAGTTATAAAAGATTGACAAGCATTTTCAAGCGAGTTAGAACTAGTACTTCTGAATTCCTAGAACTACATCTTCTACTTTGGCGTAAGGGCTTAAAATGGGAATTTCTCAGTGACTCAAGTGTACTGTCATTGGTCTAGATGGGATCACATGATGTTTTGGTGCAGCACACTGCAACTGGCATATTTAAAGCAAACAACACACCTATGTAAACAGCATACATTAAAGAAGGACTGTCATTTACACAGCTAATGTCAAATAGCTCTTCAAAAAAAAAAAAAAAAAAAAAAAAAAAAAAAAAAAAAAAAAAAAAGATAAAACAAAACATGCTAACATTTCCTTTCAACTGCTTGGGCCATCCAAACACAAAAAAGTAATTAAGATTAAGCAGGATTACAGGAAAAACCACCAAGTGAATTGTTATAGTTACTGGATGCCATCTTTGGGCACAGAGCAGCACATGCTGGTAATGTGGGTGAAAGGCACATATTAATCAGGCATTTCAGTCCACCTCACTTGCCAGGTTATCTAAATTAAAACAGCATAAAAATAGGTCCCTTTTAACTCTGATTATCATGAGTCCATAGCTCTGTTCACAGCATCCTTCAACTTTTTGTTGATAGCCCAAATGTTGCTATGCTGTCAACCAACTCACTAATACAGTGCATTAGCTTTCCAACCAGGGAAGGAAAAACAAAAAAGTTCTGAAAGCACCTTCCTCCCAAAAGGACCTTTGATATCACCTAGCAGAAAAAAAAAAGTTCCATGACTCTAAATCCCTCCAACTTAAATGCATTTAATCATTTCTTATGTTTTATGGAGGTCTGAGTTTTCAGTATCAGCACACCTTGTGTCTGATTTACACTGCAAGTCTCTTAAAAAGGCAATAATCTTTGATAAGACTTGGCCTCCTTTTATGGTTCTAGTACAAAAGCAAAGAGTATACTTACTGTCTTATGAACTGCACAGCATCCTCATACTTCATCCCACACTCAATGAGGGCTAAGGCCACCAAGACTGGAGCTCTGTGAGGTGAAGAAATCCAGTGGACCACCAGTTCAAGCAGACAGAGCATCCAAGGAAGAAAGAAGGAGAAGAGAAGATTAAATGCCAAGAGTCACATGGTTCCACAGTAATACGGCGGTGAAGGAATGAGAAAGGGGCGTTTAAACCTGAAAAAGAGGCCTGGGAACTCAACAGGGGTGCACAAGTTCACTGTTGCCCTGCTGGGGCACTGTGCTCACACCCTGAGCCTCAAACACAAAACTAACTGATGAGTTACAGTAAAAGGCTTCTCCTTTCTCACAACAGGAGATGGGGTGAGAAAAGACAAACATAAACACTTTCCAGACCACTCGGCAGGTTAGAGCTCAGTGCTGACAGCAGTTGTTTTAGTGGCTTTTTTCTCACATACAATTCAAGACAGACAGAATGTGAGAATGTTGTGTGGACTCTGTTAAAAGGCGGCACATAACTGCTGCCTCCTACACTGAAGGCTTAAGTGTTAGCCTGTTTAAAGCAGATCACACTGCAAGGCAGAAATCTCATATGACTGCAGTAAACAAAGTACAGGAAAGAAGGAGAGGAGACGCAGTCAGAAAATGCCAGTCTAACCAATATTGGGAATTAGAAAGTCTCTGGAATGCCACAGCAATGCAAAACGCTAGAAGCCATTGAGAGCAGATTGGCTAACTCTGCACTTGTGGTCAGGAAAGACATTTTCACACAAACACCCCCCATGTCATGTGCTTATGCCTTATTTGTTTTCACACTTTGTGTTGTTATTCAGCATAACTTGTTTGTAATTCACTGTCACACTGGTTTCTGACTAAGAAGTGTGCATATTTTCATCTCCGGAAGATCATAACTAGATAGAATGTATTCGAAAGCTAGCGCTTCCCCCCCCCAGAACCAATGTCCGGCTGTTGTAGCTAATGATAGTGCTCAGTAAAAAGACAATCAGCTGCTTAAATGATCTCTAACAGGAGGAGAAAAAGGAGACAATCATTTGAGTTACTAAATGAATCACTAATGAGTATTGAGGATTCAATTCTGGAGGTGGGGGTGAAAGGCAAGACCAGCCAATGCTGTGTGATCAATAGTGAAGAAACAACAAGTGAATGCTTTCTCTGACCACATCTCTCTGGAGCTACTGTTAATACCGCAGCAATAAAATGGTCCCTGGTCACACTAACCAGATTACTAACAGGGCGGGAAAAAACAAAAGGATGAGATACTGGGTCAAATGGGCTGCGTTACACAAGGGACAGGCTGTGTTGCTGCCTTGGAAATGGCACGTCTAACTTTGAGAACCGATGTCTCAGTTATCTCTGCAGCCACTTTGATATGGACCCAAATATATCTCTGCAGCCACTTTGATATGGACCCAAATAACCACCTTCTAACCCTCTAACTTAAAACATACCACTACATTTCTCATTTATTGCACGCAGGACTGTTATTTGGGCACGTAAGAAAAAAAGAGTTTTGGTGAAAAGGAGGCCAACTGTACACCATACATACCGTCCGAGGCCTGCCACACAGTGTACGGCAATGCAGCAGCCGGGTTGCTCTCGAAATTTGGTGTTGAGCAACTTGAGCCAGTTATCCACGATCTGGGTGGGAGGAGGGGCACCATCATCAAAAGGCCAGTCCTAAAGCAGAAAACATCAATCGTCATCAAATAACTTAGTTGAACAGCACAAACATCCAGTAAGAGACTGCCGCGAAAATGTATGTCAACACTTACCAAGACCTGTATCCCCTCTTTCTCTACTGGAGCCTTATCATAGGTGGCATCACAAACTCTAACCAGAGTGTTCACCTCAAATTTTTTCAGTTCCTGGCAGAAAACGTGAAAGGGTGCATTTGAGACAGAGCCCTGGGAATCTGATAATCAGCAATAACACAAACGTAAGCATACCTCGGTGAACTTGTTAAGTGTGGCGTTGGTGGGGTTGTGGGTGATGAGGAACCTCATGCGCTCGTAGACAATCTCAACTGCAGCGGGGCGGTTCATGTTGGCGAGACGGCTTTAAAAAAAAACAATTACAATACAAAACTCTTACAAAACAAAAGCGACTTTTGGCTCAGAAGTCAGCAAAAAAAAAAAAAAAAAAAAAAAAAAAAAGAAAGAAAGAAAGAAAAGAAAACCCTCAAAAAAAAAAAATTTGCTAGGAAACGTATGTTTTCATGTAGGGTAGAATAAATAAAAATGACAACACGTGGAGGGGGGGGTCGCTCAGGAGGACAACAGGTATTCACTATGGGATGATGTACACAGAATGATAACACAAAAGAAAAGGAAAAAACAAACAAACAAACTAGTCCACAGTACTTTGGGATTTAAAAAAATAAAATAAAAATACAAAAAATACAAAACCAAAAAAAGTTAATAACAAAAAATAATAACACAGAAGAAGATGAGGAGACTATCCAGGAGTCATCCAATCAGTTTACCCCATTCAGGAGAGCTGTTTGTGATTGGCTGTTCAAGAAGAAAGTAGAAAGCAAAGGTTTTTCGTATCGGTTGGGACAGGGCAGAGCAATCAGGCCAAGGGCTACGCAATATCCCAGAGGGCCTTTGGGAAAAGTCAGCAGTTCCTAGTGCGCTGGCAGTCAGGGGGGTTTCTGGGTAGCGTAGTCCCTCGGGGGGCGGCCGATTCACTTCTCCACAGAGGTGAGGTGCTGTGCCTGGCAGAACTCTCCGCTCACACACGCCATATAGGTACGGCTCAAGTCAACACAGAAACCCTGTGAAGAGAACACAGAAAGGGAGACTTAAATGTAACGAGATCGCACACAAACAGCACCCATTTATTTCAAACAGATAACCAGTGTCTGCACAAGCAGGAGGCCACCGATTCAGGTCGTTACAGAATATGATACTTGTTAAATTTGCACATCTGCAGCTGATTAATGGTAATAACCACAATACATTTTGCATATCATGATTATATTTGACTATTAGTCTGGAGATTAAATATACCACATGTTGACTTTTGAGCACTGGGTGGACAACAGTACAGATTAAAGGAGCCTTTAATAAAGCAGATATAAATCTGGAATTTCAGTTTATACAAGATTATTTTTCCTCCCCATCAAAAAGGCTTTCTATAATAACTAGGGATATATGACTACATTAAACAAGTGATTTTAATTAACAACAAACTAAAAAGGTCAAAGTTAAACATCTTCAAACATTGTTGAATGTTTTACGGAAACCACCAAAACTGCTGATCACATTCTTCAGTGCCTCCAACAGCATTTTAAAAGCTGCTGAAATGTGTGGCACTTTGCAGCCTTGCACAACACTGTTCACACGCACAATGTCAGATTAGTTCACCAAGTGTGGTTAAGTGAACTGTGCTAGCATCAGCATGCCTCTTTCCTTGCAGGTTAGCTGCCACACACTTCTGCTGAAGTTAGGCTATGCCAGATTAAACTACATACAACAATTTAGATCAAAATAACACGCCAGTGTACTAGTTTATGAGTCTGTTCTTCCACATTACTCATTTACAAATCCCAATAGCAGAGTCACAGGTGGCAGGTGACTACCCAGCAGCCCAGACTCATACATACAAACCATTAGTTAATCCAACAAGTATTTCTGAATCTAACCAACAACACCACCACCATTACTGAAGTGTCTAGCCAACAAGCTCACTTCCCTAGTAATTAAAGGCATACATTTCAGTCTTGATTAACTGAAACATGATCTGCGGTCTGCTTGTAGTTGTTGTCAGTGTTTTCACTTCTCAAATATCAGCTTCTGGAATTTGCAACATAAAGGTTGTTCCATGCTGTAGAGGTTTACACATTCACAGAAGCAAAAGATCCTATTTTTGATTCCAGGGGTGGACAAATCCCCTGGGGCTGCATCAGGAAGGTCACCTGGTGCTAAAAACTCAAACATGTGGAGCTACTTGCTGGGACGACCCCCTGTGAATAACAAAGCAGCTAAAGGTAGCTTTAAAAGAACTAAAGCACAACGACAGTGTATAGACACTCAAAAATCCCCATCATGACTGTTTCTACCTTCCAGCCAGTTAATCCTGTAGTGAAATGAACGCACCTTTGGATTACATCACTGTCAATTCACCACCCGTCACCAACATGGAAAACTAATAATATTCACAGCATGGAGTGCAGACACTTCATAACAGTGTCTTTCAGAACAGGTAATGTCTGGCCTGTAACTGGCCACGGAGCAGCTGAACTGTGCCAAGTCCTTGACAGTCTAAATCCAGCCGCCACAAACTGGCTGGAACCTTCTCAGAGCAATATGGGAGAGAGGTGGGGAGGTAGCATTTAAAAACAAAACAAAAACGGCAAGAGCTGACTATCTCTACACCTACCACACACCAGAGTGTGTGTGTCTGCGCGTGCGTGCGTGCGCTAAAGAAAAAAAAAGAAAAAAAAAGGCTCGGACTTTAGCACCATGTCACAGGCAGCAGTCACAAGGTGCGGATTAACGGGTGGGCAAAGCTTCAAACAGCCCCAGCATTTCAATCCCATGCTCCCCTTTTATAAAAACTTATTTTGAATGAAACAAGACTCTGTACTCTCAGCTGCTTTATATAATACATTCAAATATTAAATAAATTGAGTGACAGCTTTTTCCATCTTTAGCCTGTCTCAAGTCAACCAGCCTGATATGTACTATCAACCACACCGCCACTACACAAGAAGTGTGTCAACCCATGGAACAGCTGCAATGGCACTCAAAGCAGCCTTGACTTTGTTTGCGCCTGTGTGTTGGTGTGTGATGGCCAAGATCATCTGTGATGCCTTTAATTACCACCACTGAGCCCGACAGAAAAGAGTGTGGCATGGCTACAATCTGACAACTGACGCCTGGACAAAAGTCGGGCAGGCTTCTAAGGGTTTTTTTTTGTTTTGTTTTTTTCCCCCCCCCATCAGCTCCTAATCCTCCAGAAATGAAAAGGACAGATAAGTGGAGAGACGGGGCAGCTAGCATGTGCTTTTCACCTGTGAAACCTGACTGAAAAGGAGGAGAGCAGACTAAGAGACTGGAAAAAAAATAAAATAAAAAAAAATAAATAAAAGAAATTAAAAAAAACTCCATCAAAGAACAAAAGAACCAGACACGCACACAAATACACACCAAGGACACCACAATGACAGCTTATGCTAAAAGGATGAAAAGCAACTGGATTGTGGATAGCTGCTCAGATGGACCAAGTGACTTCATACAGTCTGTGTTCCAAATGCTGCCACAAGAAGGGTTACAGGTGTGCGTGTGTGAGTGTGAGTGTGTGTGGGTGGGGGGGGGGGGGGGGGGGGGGGGGGGGGGGGGGGGGGGGGAATGGGAAACCCCATTTTAGAATTAACACAAGTGTATGCGAACTAAAGCACCTCAGGGCCAGGTGCAGAACATGAGGTGTGGCTAAGCAGCAAGTATTACGCTAAATGCAGTCTCAGTCGAGCTAAATTCAGGCGCTTCATGTTTTTGTTGCAATCCCTTCTCACCGTACTCACTACCTAGAGCTGTAATGATTACATAATTCACTTGTTGATTGACAGAAATCTATTACGTTTCTGCTATTTTGTTTGTACGTTTCTATTTGATTTAGATTCTATTTGTGCCGTACGGTCAATAGTACACACAGGCAGCTTTGTTTGTGCAGATAAGACCAGTGCATGTGCTTTTTAAATGAATTATTAAGTGATCATTCATAAGTTCTTCCTCTGTGAATATTTTATTAACAAAGCACTTTGTGATCAATAAACAACAACAACACAATGAGCAGCGTAAGGTGAATTCCAACGTCATCGTTATAGGCGATGTCGGCACAGGAAGCAATTCCAGGCCCGAGACCACAGAAAGTCTCTGACATAAGGTACATAAAGCAAAAAAATAAATAAATAAATGAAAAAAGAAAGAAAAAGAAAGAAAAAAATAAAATAAAAAAAGTGAAAAAGGCAAGGGTCCCGTATTGAATCTTCTAAGCTTTGAGGTGAAAACAAATGACAGCAAATGCGCAAACTTTCAACTCAAACCCAATAGCCATACCTGGCTATTTGTCACCTATTCATAAATTGCCTTACATAACAGAAGATAAACAAGAAAGTCGGAAAGATGAAGAAAAGTTTTGGCCACCAGTTCTGACTAAGCCTTTCAGAGGAAGTAAGCAAACTGTGGTAACACTGGGCCTGCCCAGCTGCTGCCCAGTCTGCCATCACAACATTGTCGGGAATGCATGCAAATTACTGTTGAAATTTGCAAACTGGTTCTGCAGCTATGCACTGCTTAGATCAGGGAAGACGGAAGAAAAAAAATGCACAGAGATACACACCAAATGTGTTTGTACAAGCCAAGTATGTTTAACCACACAGGAAACGAGCAGCCGTCGACAGAAAAACCTTCAAACTGTAGACCGAAAGCGTGTTAACGATCTCTCTAGTCACTTCGACATGAATGGCTGGTATAACTTAGTGGAAATGTTGTAAGAATGCTAGGACAAACTACTAATTAAAAAACAGGCTAAAAATGTTTAGCCTGTATTTTGCTAAATACAGGCTAAACATTTTCTGCAGCTGCTCTGCCACAAAACAGTGCAGCATACACAATTTCACAAAATAGATATATGTAATACAAATAGAAAAAGAAAGTTCTAGAAGGTGAAGACAGCCTGAAATCATCAGAGCTCATGATGCTAAGCTTTTCCTGTCTGGTTAACCCCAATTTTATTTACAAATACAAACTTAACCAATACCATTTTGTTTGTATAAATTGGCAGCAAATGAAGCAAATAAAATTTCATTGCCATTTTTAAACCAGACCAAAACACCTACTAAATGTGAGAACCACATTCAAAATCATCAACGAACATTACTTTTTAAAAATTGTATTTAACTAAGATTGCAAAAATTACTAAATTATCTAAATGTGAGATTATTTTATGAATACTAGAAACAGTATTATAAAGAACTTGGGCTTACAGCTGGCATTTTGCACATGCGTGTCCATGTATAAACATATATTCTAAATTGGGAGAAAGGTCACTGAGTAAAGGCAGAGGCCCACACAATGGCTCAGAGAAAGCTCCCTTGGTGCCCTGTTCAACATCACGTGTTCACTGTTGGAACAGGGCTGTTGGAGCAAGAAACAGGGGAAAAGGACTGAGGCTGGATGGGAAGAACTTCCCAAATTGATTGGTCCTCACCAGAACCCTCTTAAGAGTAACTAAGGCAAAGCAACGGTAGACAGCGAGTAAGACTGTGAGGACGAGAGAGCGAGGAGTTCAAGTATTAGCTGATAAGGACTGCAGTATCTCAGAACAGAAAAGGACACGCAAACCTAAACAGGTGATAAAAATGGCAAAAGAATGGGAACCAGGGTGTGGGTATCCTGCAGCTGCTAACTCATTTTCTTTTTTTCTGCTTGATTCATCAAACTGTCTGGTGAAATACGAAGTCAAGTCAGACATAAAACAAACTAAATGAATATGGCATTATCCTGTAGTGCAAGATAAGTGGTAACTAAGCTCAGAATATCAACAATAAAACGCTGCAGGTGGCAGCTGTGAAGTTATCACAGCTTAAGTGCATGAAGAGTAAAGTGCTACAGTGGGAGTGCTAATTAAAAGGCTTTCGCCATGTTAAGGATTTTACTGCAACAAGACTCCATAACTGCAAAGCTAAAGCTGTGAGAAGCTCTTGTTGGCACTTGATAGCTATCAGGTGGGCCGTCTCCATGACTCTCCCACCAGGACTACTATACACACACGCACGCACGCACACGCACGCTGTTCACATAGTGTAGCTAGCCACAAGCTTAGGAGTGGGTGAGGCAGGCTGCTCTAAAATTAGAAAGACAAATACATCAACACACAGAAGTGAGACATGGAATACCAAATGACGAAACAGACTTTTTATACAAAATGTCTGAGTACATCCTCCCCCCATGGTGAAAAATATTAGTTTTACATGCATCCCAGTCTGGTGGTTTGAGGTTAGCTTAGGCTCTCCGTCTTTTACTGATGCTTTGTCTGGAGCCAGACTGGGCATGACCAGACTGTACTGCCTTGAAGCAGCTTGAGGCCTAATTTTTGCCATGAGATCCAAGTCGAAAAGTACAGGAGCACACCTGTCATGTGAGGAGGAAAGGGTGAGAGGGCAAGCTGGAGGAAACCATGTTCACTGACATGACAGCAACATGCAATGATAATGAAAAAAAAGCTCTGATACACTCACCTACATGCTTGCTGCACCCACCTCATTCTTAGAATGCCTTCACAAATAATACGACACTTTGTATTGACAGCAAAGTACTAAATTCTCCCTTTACCTCTCTGATATGACGGGCACTGATGTGAAACTCGAGAAGATTGAGAAGCGCTGACAGCTGCAAACAAACGTAGAGAAACCACGAACCAGGAGGAGCACAACCGGAGCCAAGTATCATAGAGACCTGCCTTCATTCCTGTGGCCTTCATGAGAGCCAAATAAAAGATAACTAATATACTTGGAAATGTCAAAGAGGACAGAGACAAAGAAATAGTACCACGAAGAAAGCCAGCAAGATGTCATTTGAAGAGACATCCTGTAAGGACATAACAAGAGATTAGCAAGATTAGAACAAGAGGGGAAAAGAGCAAAAAGAGTACAGAAGAGAAACAAAAAGGCAATGGGTAAAAACTAGCTGAGATAAATCAGAGGATCACCCAATGGTCCAGCTGGTTCCTAGTAGTGACATCAATACAACCGATAGGCTGGGTGGGTGTATGTCACCTCAAACTGGAGCAGCCCTAACAGTGTTCATACCAAAAACCCAAGATGAAGAAGAAAGCACTACACTCACTACAGCACTACTGTTACTGTAAGACAGTGCTAAGAAGGGGGAAAAAAAAAAAAAAAAAAAAAAGAGATAAAGAATGAAAAAGCAAGAACTTAATGCTTTAGTGGGAGAGAAAAGAGTTGATACAAACAGCCGTACTAGCACACACACCCCAACCTTTAGAACTTAAAAAAAAAAAATAATAATAATAATAATAAAAAAAAAAAAAAAAAAAAAAAATACACTTAAGCCAATTACAAATTACCTGCAGACCTTTGGTTTACTTGTGGGTGGGTGTCAAACTCATATGTGGAGCAAGAGTAGGTTATGGTTATTCATAGCGAGCTTTGATGATTGTCCGTTTTCCAAGATGAAAATGTTTACTGTATGGACCACTTATTTAACACTGTAACAAAATATGCTCCCCCAATATTATATTATATCACAATCACCCTTCCATTTATTTTACATGTCACATGCTGGGTAAAAACCAATCATGAAAAACAAGGGTCTAGCCTTCAGGTGCAGCTGCATGACGACTGTTTTTTCCTGTTATTTTGTTGTTGTTTTTTTAAATAACCCTGCCAGCTGGACCGGGAGAGGAGAAAAAAAAGAAAAAAAAAAAAAAAAAAAGAAGAAGTAGTAGTTAAAGGGTTCCCCCCCCATTTACACGAGACTAAAGCTTGTTCATCTTGTTACAATGAAACATTCTACCAGAAAACCTCAGGTCCTTTTCCTCTAGCAGAACAATGTCCTCCACCACGCTGCAAAAATTTCTCAGGTTCCCCCAACTCCTCAAATCCCAATTCAATTGAAGGACCACAGCAGGTGCCAGATAAAGCCCATTACACAAGAAGCCCCAGCATGCAGGACCCAAATGATATGCCGAAATTGTTCCATATGTATGTACGTGTTTCAAAAAAAACAAAAACAAAAACAAAAAAAAAACGCTTCATTGGCATTTTATGATGGTGTCTATCAAACTAATTCAGTGGATTGAGAATTTGTGCTACAATGGGGGAGGAGGAACAAACGAACAAACAAAAAAAAACAAAACAAAACCATTTTCTAATAATTCCAAGGACAACGCAATACCCATGTCAGTACAGGTTATGGTGACAGGTCACCAAAGTATTCAACAAACAGTACAAACATTAAAAAGAAATGGGCAGCACAACACGCCCTTGTCATCAGTCACGCTTGAAAAAGCAAAGACATACAGGCAAGCAAGCATGCAAGTAAACATGTGCACAAAACTACAAAAAAACAAACCACCCCCCCCCCCCCCCCCCACAAAACCCTACTCTAGTTCAGCTTCTACCCCCCTTTTTGCCTCACCAGTCCCTTCCCCCCCCCCTTCATAGTGTAACAAACAAACCAAAATCCCCAGACATGCTTGAACAAGACTGTATTAAGGGAGGGTGGCCCGTATGCAAAAACTCCACTGGGAACTCCAATAGTGATTCCAAACTGTTGTTGTGCCTCCCATGAGCTGCACACTCCTGGGGATTTTAGAAAGAAGAGGCTCAGGCTGGAGGTGGGAAGAACTGGTGTGCGCCCATTCAGAACGTTTCTGAGAACAGGAAAAACATTTCTTCACCTGCCATGCGGGTTGAGGTTGGAGTATCAAAGCTGGATTATACAGCAATGCGTAAGCCATTTTTCCTAGTACTACCAGCACAAGTGCAGAGCAAAATATTGATAGGACAATACGTGTCATTAGTTGAAAAACACTTAAGGATATTCTGGTGTTAAAGTTAACCAACTTGGTGAAATCAATGGGAAAGTGAATTAGAAATTAATCAATTGAATTGACCAACTGAGAAGTAATAACACAAACAATACAATGATGTAAATAAAACACTGAGGTATTATACGTCATGAGAATTGATAGAATAACAGGACAAAACATTTGTTGTTTTCAGGCTGATTGAGACATCGCCGGCCCTTGAATCCTTATAATCAGGATGTGAATCACAGCCGGTCATGTCTGTGTTTACCTGTGTCAAGGTGGCACTGCACAGACATTGTGACAAAGACCTGTGGTGTGTTTAGTTTGAAAAAAAAAAATAAAAAAAGCAAAGATGGGTATTTTAAAAACCAGACTAAACCTCAGGGAAAGGCACCTGCTCTCCCTCTCTCCATCAAAAAGTAAAAGTGCTAACAGCAAGTGGAAAGGAAAACATTCCTGTTGTTAAAACCTGTGTGTGGATTGCCACGGTTTCATCAGGCTACAAATAGGTTGGGTTAAAGAATGGCCCTCTATGAATCTGTCAGCCAGCCGATACGCATATATCCTCAGGACTGCCCAGCAGCTGGACTCCTCAATCCACAGCAGACCCTCTTTAAAGGGTTTATAGACTCACTGAAACTCACTAAACTTGCTTACATGCTTTTAATTTTCAAACAGTATTGAAAATACATGAACTGCCAAAAGGTCTAGCACCTGTGTAGCAACTGTCCCAGAAAAAATAAATAAATAAATAAATTAAAAAAATAAAAATAAAATGCACCTCTCCGGTATAGATGATCATTATATAAAAACTAGTTCTGTGCCCATTCAGGATGCACCCATTCTAACTGGTTCGCCTTTGATATGGCTGCTTTCATCAATCATCATAAGGGGTGTAACAAGACTCCAAAACCATGGTTAGGTTCATACTTGAGTTTCTCCCCCCAACCCCTCTTTTTTAAAATCAGAGGCCACTTGATCGCCATAAATATTTGAAGCTCAGTTACTCTGATACATTTGCATTTCCTTATCTGAGCATGCTTCAAATATTACAGCTTTCGCCCCATTAGCACGTGCTAACTAGGCCTTTAAATTGTATAGCGGTTGATATGGCTCCACGTATACCTTGTATAACTCAAGTCTAGGATCGATTGCTTAATTATATTTTTAAATTACTCAATAAAACCCATTTAGACAAAAAATAAATATCAGAGATCTGTCTTAATATTTTAGTACTGTAGCTAATCATCATGCAATTGCTAAGGCACTGTTATAATATTAATAGATTCTATTCATCAAAAGCTGCTCATACTGGACCTCAAATTAAAAAAAGATGACTGTGACATGCATTCATTTAATCACTCTATAGCAATGCTTCTTAACTGTAGAATCAGTAGTTTTATTCAAGCATCCATATAAAATGGTTATGGCATGGATTCATTTCATCACTGGACTAATGCGTAGTTAATATAAACGCTGACAAATACTCTGGGGAGATGAAAATGACTCAGGATTGGGATAGTTTCCTCATTCACACACAGTCCTTACAGTAAAATAAAAACAGAAAAAAAAAATCATACACCATAATTGGGTGACATGATGCAACATTAGCATAATAGCAGTAGTGCAGCAGTACGTTTTTAAATGATTGTGACAAACATCTAGAAAATACATTTTAAAAGAGTGCATTTGCTTTGTTTGTAAATAATTATCATGCTAAGGTGGTAAACAGGATGGTGTTTTCCTGTTACAGTTGGAGTGGTTAAAAGCGCTTTGGTATGTCTCTTATTTAAGCCTTTAGGGAAAGGTGATATACTGGTTAGGCAAGGCATTTTCCAGTAAGTAATGTTTAAAGACAAATGCATTGTTAGGACTTAATAATTATAGAAAACAACAAGAACAACAACACTGATGTAGGTAAGTCATGGGACTTCACATCATAATCACCTGTCACTACACATTTTCCAAGAACTGCCCATCTAACCTCATTCAAACTGTGGCAGCACTTTTCTATTTATCCCAACAATAACCACTGAAAGTAGACCAGTCAGACACTGATGCTGTCCAACCATTTTCAGGCTTTAATCCATGCCCCCACCCCCTGCAACCCTGAACTGGTTAACTGAAAGATGACTGGTTGCAGGTTAACAGCTAGATCATTTCCATAAGCACAACTCACGATTCTGCTGGTCTGTCTGAACCATAAACAATCCGTGATCCTGGAATATTTTCCAATCGTAGAGCAGTCTTCTTCAGAAACACCTGGTTAGACGTACATACTGTAGAACAGAAGCTGCATTGTTTACTCACGGTACCAAGACAGCTAATTCCTCTTTGTAATTACATCACAAAAATCACTACTGATAAGCTATAACAGATTAAACTGGCAAGCGACAAATTTGCTTAACTGGTCAAATGGACTGGTTTCCAAAGCAACTCTGATCTAATCCTCATAAATACTGACTAAAACATTTTTAATGGCTGGGAGTAACTTAGGCACATTTATTAAGTGTCTCTTGACAAACCATGGACCTTGGTAAACCTTGGTACTCTAGTATAGAATAGCGCTAATACTGCTGACCTTTATAAAAAGGGGAAGCATTTTTACTTCTTAAAACTTGCAAATCACACAAAGAATACACTCGTGATTTTTCAGAACAGTGACAGCAAAAGTTAGAAGAAGAAAAAAAGAGGATGTCAAATGCAGCTGCCATGTCTACTTATTTTGCATCTTGATTAGATCTACTTACTGGCAGCCAAGTATGTTATGTTGTGAGCGGGTGTAACTTTTGACAGAGCTTATTATAACTGCTGTGCAATAGCCCTTAGAGCTTGTGGTGTACAAGTCTATATGAATTATTTTTACAAGAACATTTCCTCATTTATATTTCTGAAAGTATAAGAGTTTTAAGATATTTGAATAAAAATATAAGTGTAATTGTCAGTGTTGCTTTTAAATGCCAAGCTTATTTTGCTGACATTGTCATAAATGGGCAGTCTCTTTCCAATCCCTATTCAGAACAGCAGGTTAGCTCTCTGTAGCCCTAAAGCACAAGAGGTAATCTTCCTGCAGGGAACTTGCTGTACTGCCTTTTTTTTGTCTGTGTAAACTGGGTTTGAGAGAGGGAGGTATGGGAACATGTAACCCCCACCCTCTATGTCCATGAACAGACGAACACCCACAACACATGCACTTGCACATGGCAAAGCCCACTTATCACACTGCTTTGCTGCCTCTGAGTGAGCACAGATAAACAGTGTAACGATCAAAGGCTTCTGATAGAGCTTAGAGGGGGAGGGCAAAGACTGATCCATCTCTGGAATACACTGAAAGAGACCAGGGCTCAGCACCTTAGAAATGGGAATGAAAAGGTTGAAAACATTTAAACAAAGGTCTGTTCTACCCTCACATAATTGGCCTACGTCCACTTTTAATCAGTTTTCACAAAATAGGAAAAGAAAAAAAAAAAAAAAAAAAAAAAAAGACTGCCCAATTATATATTAAACAAAAAACACTTTTTCCCTGCGATTTCAGTGAGAATCAAAAGTGCAAATACACAAAGGAAACTAATAAAAGAGACAAAAGGTGGTAATATAAAGTGTTTGTGCCAATTGCGTGCGTCAACAAAGGCTGGGCAAGTTACCAAATGATACAAGATTGAGATACAAATGGCAGGAGCACCAAATCTACTTCTGAGATTGTGGACCAGCTCACCAACTGAAAAATCCATGGTTTGAAAAATAGTAAATAACAACAATGAGGTACCGCAGAGATTTCTACTTACAAAATCTCCAATGCTTGGATGCTGCGGATCTAAAAAAAATACAGCAAATTTTTATGGTGTGCATACAGAGATGAACTAGCAAAAAACGTTAGTGGGGAGTTCCAGTTACAGATCAGAAAACTTTAAACCGTTTGTACCCAAATTCGTTACACATTTTCCCGAAGTTTTAAATGACCACTGGAAGACTTTTAAAACTCATCCATTCATAACAACTCAGATGCTGATTACAAAGTTCAGCATTCATCAGGCTGACGTCACCATCTGCACTTTGACTCCTGCATTTTAAAGTTAAATTGTGGAGTCTTGGTTGCAGAAAACTTGAGGAGCAATAACCAATTCCAAATACAAAAATCACATTTGTTTACAAGAAAACTCTAAACCTTCAGTACCTTTACGGTTCTATTTACATAGTATATAATAATAATGTGTGTAATAGTTGCCATTACCAAATATGACTCCAAAGACAAGGCAGTAGTTTTCTGGCTTGATCTGGAATATGGGTCGCTGGACTATATTGAGCCATCTGAGCGCCTTTGATAAGTTATAATCTCATCTCACAATCCTAAATCTGCTCCAGGATGACATTTCTCAACACAGACAGAACACAAAGCAGCAACGAGACACACCTTGACCTGCATGCTAACATGTGAATTACGCACTGAAAGTCAGCATAAAGATGCATTTTAACAAGAAATCTAAAGTGCTGTAGCCAAAGAGTCAACTATTCATGGAATTATTTTTTAAGTATTTGTTCGGTTTTCAATTCTGGAATTCAATTGTTCACCTTTTTTTTTTTTCCTCTCTCTTTTAAACACACAGAAACCTAATCTCATCACTACTTCCTTTAATTTAGAATCGTGATGCAGTAAACAGTCTCATTTACCTCACTGTTCCTAATTGAGCAACACTGTCACTCAATTTGGCAAATTTTTGCCGTGTATCAGAAGCAAAATGTTGACTCATTTTCTCTGAGGGATCACTGGAGGGTGCCAAAAAATTAAATAAATAAAATTAAAAAAAAAAAAAAAAAAAAAAAAAAAAAAAAAAAAAAAAAATCACAGCACAGCAATTACAACAATCAATACCAAATTATTTCTATAGTGACTTTTTTAATGATTAAAAACATCTACCCCTTCTTGCTGGACAAAGTTCTGAACATTTGCTGTGGTCACATCTTCTGCATACTGGCCACACAGCTAGTATGCAGAACATGTAGCTATTAATAAGTATAAGCTGCCACTGGCCTCCCTAATTGTTGGTCCACAAATAGTGAGGCTGTTTTGTGCTGACCATTTCTAAATCTACAAATCTATCTATCTATCTACACACACACTTTTTACTTCCTTTTCTGGAAATTTGGAAGGCCATAAATATTCACAATAATGCATTTCTTATTAATTTTATTGCTTAATGTGACAGTAACCAAAGACCGATTAAAAACATTTGCTAGAATAACCAACAGTAAGTAGAACTCTAAGACTGCCAAGAACAGTGAAAGCTTCTAGTTCCAGTCAATTCATTATACAGAGTTCCAAAATAAGAGCTAATACAGACTTGGAAAAATACAGATAAAAAAAATCTTCATTTCATTTTGATTGTGATGATTTTTTTCCCCCTCTAGCATATATGGGTAAACAAATAACAGACTTTCACAATTGGTGCATCCTTAAGAACAGGCAAGTTAAAATACAAGGTGTTCCTTCAACATTCCAGCTAACAATTACTTCCACTCTAGCAAATAACTGACAGCTGCTCCTGTAGAAGTTAACTGCCTTGTTGTTTAAAGGCACAATGGTTCTTGTTTACAAGTGTGCCAGGCTTATGGGTTCATTTAGCTATAATTGATATGTGCAAGAGTCAATTCATGACAGATTTACAATTTAAAAAAATAAAAATAGAAAATAACCCAACATTAAGAAAAGTAAACTTCCAGGACTGTCTAGAAGTCCATTTCTGTGCCGAGACCAACGCTCAGCAACAGACCGAGCCAGTAAAGAGAATGTCTGCTCGCATTTTTGCCGGGAGGTGCTGATCCCACCACAACATCAATTCTTCTGACATTTGGAAACCAACTGCCTTCTGACAGCAGCATCGGGGGATGCCTGTTGCCATATCAACAATTATCCCTGTGGTAGCAACAAGTGCTCCTGCGGGGAATATGGTGTCTCTTGATAAGAAATCAAAAAGGAGCAATGGTGCTTAGTAAATGCTCACAAAGTAAAGCTAAAGAAGACCTAAGAGTGCAGCAATAATGAGAATTAACGCTTGTTTATATGCTGTCATCAAGGAACTTTTTTTTCTCAACTAAAAACCAACAGCCCCTAACAGAACCATAAATCACCTTATGATCTCAATTTAGCTCATGGTAGCAAATCCATCTTTTTTTGAGATTATAGCCACAATGAACACACTAGTTTGCGAGAGGCACTCACGGGGTGGGGGTGCCAGTAACACACACACCAAAAAAAAAAAAAAAAAAAAAAAAAAAAAAAAAACCTAGGCAATGGGCAAACAGAGGGTTTGTTGTCTGCTTCAAAAATAGCACCGTTTTTAAAATCTGAGAAAGCAAGCACCTACACACAGCTGCTCAAACAACAATAACACATATTACTATTGCATGTTCTGGCACAGAACTCCGTGTTCCCCTGTTAACTGCAGCTCTGACAGCTGTAGCTAAACAAGGCAGGTGTAAACACAAAAAACAAAGGAGGATCCTATTCCTACCTGTTGCTATAGTTTCAGCGGGAACCCCTGCAACAGCAATCTAGGAGAGGTGTCAATCTGTGAAACACTGCCAGTGCCACTGAGCCTGCGCCTTTGCTTTACCCCAACACTGTGGCAACAACAGTAAACACTGTGCCGATCACTGCATGATTCATTAATCCACACACTTTGCAATAAACGAGCTACTCACAAAAAGGTGCCCACTAATGCGTAACTACATATGGGCTTCACTTAATCGCTTTGAAAAGAGGTAGCACAAACAGTGGCCAACTAATCTTAGCTTGCCACTTTATACCAATTTCAAAACAACTTCTACTGCAGCCAAAGATAGGAGTGAGCCCATTGTAAAACCAAAAACGTCGTGTTCCATTCCCACCACAGATAGGGAGAGTAGCTAAATTTTAAAATGTGTTTAAGCAGTCAGTATGGAATGGCCTCCTCTGCTCTACCTTTCAACACTCAGTCACCCCCCTGTGGCTTGATGGGCTGAAAGCCAGCAGGCTACAACATAGGTGTTCTTCTCCCCCAGTAACACTCCTTTGTAGGCTGATATCAAGTTACTGCACACTGGGTTCACCTTTCACAGTTACAGTAACCAAGGCTGAGAACTTCCCATCTTGTCACAGGGCATTTTCTTTGCTCCTAGTAGGCATAAATTAGCAACCAACCAGCATATTAAGTCTTTAAACAACAAGTTTGATTTAGCTGAGAAAATAGCAAAACTCAAATAAGGATAATTCAAGTTTGGCTTACAAAAGTTACAGGTAATAGAAGTTTGCCTTGCAGAGTCGGATCACAAAAATGAGTGCCCACCCAAGCAGTATAGGGCTGACTTTAGCTGAGGGATGTGCTATATAAGCAGATTGAGTGAGAGTTGCTATTTCTAGATTGGCCAGAGCATCATGTGTCAATTAGCTACAAAATAAAGCGGGTCATCTGTTCAAACGACCTACTTCCACAAAGAATAAAATGCCAGTGGAGTCTGAAGACTGCAAAGCATTACAATACTGAAGTTGTGAAAGTCTAACCTTTTATGAAGCAAGAGTATAGACATTATTGATTACATTACTCACTGCAACTTTCTATTATTTCTGTTGTAGTGTCCCAACATTCCCTTAGCTTTTTGTCCTGAATGCAACCACTCATCTCATCCTATCAACAGGCAAACCAGGTCACCTTGCAGTGACTCGTAATCGGGAGTATATAATTAGCTTACCTGTTACACCAGTTACTGATTGACTCATCCGCCCTGTTGGTAGGATGGCTATTCACTTGTATTAGCCGCCCACTAGAATTTACTACCAGAGGGGAGCCTCAAATCAGTGGAAGGTCATAAATTGAAAACTGAGAGGCATGGGAATGTGCCGCGGCCTTTAGTGTCACAGCTGCTCTAGTCAACTTCCTCCCGAAATGCATTTCCTCATTTCACTTCAACCCACATGGCTAAATGGTTGGGCGCTTGCTGTTTTAGGAAACCAGACGAGGCTAAATTATAGACCCACCTAACTCCAGTGTTGGCCATTTTTTTCTCTCCTTTTTTCGTCGAAACCGAGCAAATTTTCCGACTCCAACCAGACAGCAAGCAATAAAGACAAGGAGCACGACAGTCCAGTCCAGTAGCCGCGACGACAAACAAACAGACATGACAAATCGTTTGTCGGTTTAAGAAAAAAAAAATCAACCCGTCAGCCTGGCAATTGGCCTTTAGCATATGGGTGAACTATACTGCAGGTCAAGATTTTGTCACAAAGGGCGGAAGGCAGCTGGCTAGCTTAGTCGCCATATAGTTACCACGCAGCTTTCCACAACTACAAATAACTCAAGCATCTTATACACATAACAGTAGCACTACTAGCCAGCACAATTGTTAACGTTAACACAAGTATTCATTGCCAATATGACACACGTTGTTCAGAAGAAATTCTACGGTAACCTGTACACCCTTGCACCGTGTAGCGCTAAGGTAGCGCTAGCACTTGTGGTATTCCGAACGACGGTCAGTTTAGAAAACACCACGTTATGAATACAACTAAACGTATCCTGTTCTAAAAGAAAAACACAAGCTATGACATAGTCGTGTTAGTAGTCCTAATGCTAGTCAGCGATTTTCTTCTTTAGGGAAAAAGCCATAGCCGCGATAGCAAGCTAGCGCAGCTATGTTAGCTAGCGGGCTAGCTAACGCACTTTGCTTTTAGCAGCAATCTTTTAGACCAGCAGCACTGCAACAATCAAGACAAAGGTAATTGACTCAAGTGTGGATATCACGGATGTCTGAGGCAGTGAGAATGAACATTCATACCTTTAACGGGATTTTCAACACCGATTGTAGCACACGATTAAACCGTCTTAAGCTTTGCTCTGCGAGCTACCATTAACGTGGCTACATACTGGACACTATTCTCGGACGACTCCTCATGCAACTTACTTTGGCTGCCCGGCAGTGTGGCGATCACCTAACATATGGAACTCAACTTTTCAGTGGGCTCTAGCGGATCTATAGCACTAGAATTACATTCAATCAACGCAGAAAGAAGTTCCCAGAGGTTTGCTGAGATCTTTTAGTCATTGAGTACTTACAAAGAGCAAGCTGAACATTGAAATCCCGTGACTACCCCGGAGAAAGTGGAGGGAGTGCAGAAAGCGCTGTCAGATCGCCTTTTTGTTCCTCTTTAGTGTGGCAGCCTGAGATCTCGTCGGAGGTCGGGAACTGTTGTCGGGGAGGAGCCTCCTCCTCAGTTTGTACAAGACCTTCAGGGACCGTCGGAAAAATGTCGACCAGGCAGTGCGAATTAATAGTCAACAAAATGAGGGCCACCTGAGAAATCTGCAAACCTCGGAAAACTTTAAACGACAGACGCGTGTATCCCAGATCATCCTAGCATTTTTTTTTCTTGTTTGTTTGAGTGTTTCCTCGTCACCAATTTAACTATCAGGAAGCGGAAACTGGAATAAAGTTTAAGTGACATGCATGGCAACGTCTGAAGGGATTAGCTTCAAGGTCGTTCCTCACTTTGCTTTAGTGTAGGTAACTTTTCATATCTTCTATTACTTCTCTCTATAACAGCACATGTATGTGCATCAGGTTGTATCTGCGGTCACTGCGCCAGAATTACCGGGATCTCTCGAATGCAGCATGGATGGTCTGACGTCAGCACGACGTAAGAAGAATCCGGTTGACTGATGACAGCTCACCATGGTGACGACAGTTCCAGCAAGTAATAGCACCATATTATCCCTGAACTCATGGGCTGTTTTTTAAAAATAGATTTTATTCTTATCTAAGCACATTTTGGATTGGCTACAAGAACCGTTTTGTTTCGAAAAGTACAGACTGTTGAATCGCCTCCAGTCACGCATCAGAGTTAGTTTAGTTGTTTTAATTAAAAGCCAGCTCATTCATATGTTTGTTTATCCACATTTAATGTAGTTATCTATCCATCCATTTATACTCTTCTGCTTACGTGATAACCCATATATTCAACATGCAAAATATTTATGCAAAGATATGTGTTGCTTCCATCTACATCCAGCGAGCTGACCTGAAAAGGAAAAGTCTACCTGTTCCTCTTTTCAGTCCTAAACTTACTATGCAATCACCCATCTCTCTGAGGCCTGAAACGCTGTTTATAATTGTATATCTCCCTCTAGTGTCAGTTCTTTTACGTGCAACAGATTGCTCCGTTACTGATTTTTTTTAAGATGTAGTAGTAGCCTCTGTATTCCAGTTAATATATATTTTCTTTGTTACATAACCATACAACAGAAAGTCAATGAAGTTTCACGCCAGCATCCAAGGCATTTTTTTCTTTGTTTTTATTGACGTGGTATCAATACAATCAAGTACTGTAGATTTTGTATAAGCAGACAAACATTTTCAATCAAAAAGGAGTGCATTTTATACCCAAATTCTATTGCATAGTGCACACAATAGCCTTGTAAGACAAAAAAAAAACTATACGTTGATACATTGTACATTACACAAATAGAAAATAATACAAATAATCCTTCACAAACAACTCTAGAATGCTAACTACAAGTTGTAAATGCTCTTAACTCATCGATGCTGTTAAATACCATTTATATGTCCCAGGCTTCGGTGGTCAGTTTTGGCATCCCTATTAAATTATCATAAATGTATAAATACATCTTCATTAATTTCATGTGCAAATGGGAATGGCCGTTTGTATACTGAAACTAAAACAAACATATATCCCTTAAGAACCGAAGCAAGGCTTTTGTGATTTTTTTTCTTTTTTTTCCTAATAAAGAAAAACAAAACATTTGCGGTACATGGATCTCAGTGACACTTGTTAAATGATTTGCACACAGAGCAAACTCAGCAAGCAAGTGACATTGTCTAAGAAAATATGAGGACAGAGCGTAACAGCCGCATGTAACTCTCATCACCGTTTCACCGTGTGTCGAAAAAGAGGAGGTGATTCAAAAAAAATAAAAGGCAACATACAGTACATAACGAGACTGCTTTGTAGACTCACATAGCAACAATGATACATAGCAGTTGTCGATGTGTTCATGTTATGAGACAGAAAGGGCTAAGAGTAAGTGCATTACATAGAAATAGAAATACTGATTAAGCCTTATCCTCACACTAATTTTCCAAAGCGACGTGAAGAGTTACTGTTTATGCACTGTGACCCACCATAAAACAGTCAAACATTATACATTCATTCTAATGGGAAGGCTAAATGTTTGGCACCATGCTCGTGTACATTGACATTCTTCCATCATGATGTAAGGTAGTCATAATTCAGTGTTTACGAGCGTCAGGGCGGCACAAGTTAGATAGAAGCACCAACCTTTGTTTTGTTTTGCCTAGATTTTATTATCTTTTGTGATTCGTAACTACAACTGGTGAATAAACATTTTGTACATTTCATAGTATGTCTTTTTTTATGTCTTTTTAAAAAAAAAAATTGCTGGTTCGTGACTTGGCACAAAGTAGTTATTGCACGCCTTTACACCTTTCATCTTTAGAGTGTTGTAAAGTAAATCTTCTACAAGATTCTCTTTAAAACAAAAAACACAACTCAAAATCTTCTGGTGGAACATTGATGGGACTGTAAGCCGTTCCTACAGTTTTGTAACTTAATTTTAGTTTATTATTATCCTCGCTAACGTTTTCGGGACCTGAACGCCAAGGGAACATTGTGACAAATCCGCACACATAAACGCACGCAGTGACACAGTGACGGGCTGAAGGGTATACCTACTAAGCATACAAGTGCACGCATGCACAGAGTGGATCTTTAATACTTCATCCAACAGAAATGAATAAACACACCTCTGACCTACCACCTCTCCCAGAAATCTGGCGTGGTTTTGTTAAAATGTTACACAACCTGCATTTCACAATCTTCAGGCCCCAGTCAGACCCTTTCACTTATTTATGGACTAAAGGCAAATTGATTCTCATTTCCAGCCGTGCACTTTGACATTATCCGGTTCTGAAACATCCTGGCCACAGATGTTACACTAAGCTCAGCAGTTAAGCAATTTTTGACACATTTGATTTAGAAATAACTAGAAAATCCTGTCATTCAGAGCTACAAATGATTAAAAATTGCTCTTATTTGCCTGACATCTATCACAAACAACACAGAAACTGGCAGTGAAGGACGTAATTGAATTGTTGTTGTTGTTTACTTATCCTTTTGCCTCCTTGTTTTCTCAGCAGACTCAGGTTTTCAAAATCTTTGTGGATTTTGCATCATGTTGTTAAAGGATTATATTTTTTTTCTAATGTGGCAGTGCAGACGGTTCCCTTGGAATCAGGGAAAGGGTTTTTAATGACATTAGAAATCAGTGATGTGATGGTTAGAATGTGTGAACAGGATGCCTGGGATAGTGATGAAACCAGATCAACAGAAGGAAAACAGAAGGAAACAGGCCATTGAATCAGCAGTATGTGTGTCCTTACTGTCCATTTGTCCATAGACACTATCTATTTTCTGGCCTGTGAACACTGACTGTGTACATTTTTAACAATGTCCTAAAGAATGATGGTGGGGGGTGATGCAGGGGTCTTGCTTGGTGGTGCTGATCTATTTAAAGGGCAATTTAATGGTGTCTACCTCGTTAAATGTGAGGTCATGTTTATTTGTAGAATTAATTGTTCTGAACTGCATGTAAACTAAATTACAAGAAAGAGGAAGACCTATTATTTGAAATTTGTAGGTTACTAAATGCATAGTGAAGCAGAGAAACTCCCTGAACAGGTGCATATGTTCACTATCATTAAATATATCTCACCCTAAAACCAACTGTTGCTGAGTTCAATCACAACTTATTTTTATGTAGCAACAATTTAAAATCCTAAAAATTTCAGTAAAACTTAATAGTAACACACCACACCAAATACTTCGTTTTGGTATTGTAATGTATGCCTATATTTATTGTGTTGTATTTTGGCTTTTCAATATAATTCTAGCAATTCATGATTTAAATAACACACCAGGGCAACATGACTGCAGCGATGACCTCCCCCTCCCCCCATCAGAGTTTGGTGATGTCGTCCTTGTGTCAGAGCATGTGGGCAGGTTGTGCAGTCACACGGGAAGGTTTCTAGCACATTAAAAAGTAAGGCACTAAATAGTCTGAATCCAATAAACAACAACAACAACAATGATGACATGGACCAAATAATAACAATAAAATTATGACAATATAATAATTAAAATAAGCTAAAAGCTTAAAAAAACACAAACATAAAACACAATTAAAACACACATTTGAAGGACACTGAAATAAAGAACACAGTATGAAATTCCTTCCCCTGCCTTTAAAAACTCACTTCATTCACAAAGTTTTTGTTTTGCTTGTGCTGTTGAGGGCGAGACAGATAAAGACTATGGCAATAATATTGAGTATTTTATGGGTTTTGTGTTTCTATAATGGCTGCAGGTATTTTAGGTTAAGGGCTGCACTGAGGTGCCAATCTAGCAACATCTTTTAAGGAAAAGATAGGGTTATGTGGGACAGAGCAAGAATCCTGAGAAGGAAGAATGGATGTACTCTGTAGAATATAGGCCATTTGCCTGATCTGAAGGCATCTGGACCCATACCTGGTCACCCTCCTTCAGCTCTAAGACTGCACTACCAGATGCCTGGTCCATGTAGCCTTTCTTGTATTCATCATATGTGTAAGTGGCTGGTACATTGTTCTTATACAATGCTACCCACAGGCTAGTTCCCTTTACATGCATGTGGTATGCAAAGTAGTATATACCAGATAAAGGAGCAGTGAATATGCCAGTAGAAGAGCTGTAGGCATTTTGCCCATTGTAGAGGGTCCTGTCAAATTTGATTGGCATGCCTGAAGGAGGGAATGGTGTGGTAAGGACAGCTGTGAAGGCTGGTGCCACAGAGGCGGACAATGGAACTTGACTATATGCAGGGCCTTTTCTGTCATCTGGAATTTCTCCCCCATCTAACTTTGAACTCTCTGGCCCTGCAACAACTGTATGGCCATTTCCTGGAGGGCCAGGGGGTCCTGGAGGGCCAGGAGGCCCAGGTATGCCATTAAGTCCAGGGGAGCCTTGTTTCCCTGGAGGACCCTGGGGACCTATAGGACCTTTCTCACCCAACTTGCCCAGCCCTGGAGGCCCTGGAAGTCCTTGTTCACCCTTTAGGCCAGGGGGACCCTGTGGACCCATGGGACCCATGGGCCCCTGAAGACCAGGAATGCCCGACTGGCCCCTGGGGCCTGGAATTCCCATAAACCCTGACTCCCCTTTAGGCCCCGGGGCACCTGTTATACCAGGATTCCCAGGGGGGCCAATATGCCCAGCCTCACCTTTAGGTCCAGGTTTTCCGATAGGACCATTGGGCCCAGGGATGCCCTTTTCCCCAGGCATACCAGGTTTTCCAGAGTGTCCATTGGGGCCTTGGTCACCTCGAAGGCCAGGCAGTCCAGGAGGACCCCGGGGCCCGAGCTCTCCCTTCTGTCCTGGTATTCCATGTTTTCCTGGCAATCCCATTGGACCTTGAAGTCCTGATGGTCCTGGTTGTCCATCAAGTCCTGGCTTCCCAACTAGTCCAGTTGGTCCTTGTTCTCCTTTATCCCCCGGGAGACCTGGAAATCCACCATGTCCCTTTTCTCCTTTTAGTCCATTTGGACCAGGTTTTCCATAGCCATTAGTTCCAGGCATTCCAGGAGTACCCCTGGCCCCAGATTCACCTTTTGGACCTTGTGGACCTGGTGCTCCAGGAAGTCCATCTAGCCCAGGCTTCCCCAACCCAACTGGCCCTGGCAAACCTTGTAGTCCCGGGGGCCCTGCCTCTCCTGGGAGTCCTTGATCACCTGGGAGTCCATTATCACCTTTAGGACCAGGTACTCCAGGCAAACCTTTTAGTCCTGGTGTGCCAATACCTGAAGGACCAGGTGGTCCAATACTCCCTTTTGGGCCAGGAGAACCCCTTAGACCTGGAAGCCCTGGATTCCCATTTCCATTCTCGCCCTTAGGCCCACGATCACCTGGTGGGCCAGCTATACCCTTTATTCCTGGCTCGCCATGGACCCCAGGGGGGCCTCTCATACCTGGAAGCCCAGGTTTCCCATTCAAGGACAGTCCAGCTGGGCCAGGAAGCCCAGGATGCCCGGGAGGACCACGGAGACCTGGTTCACCACGAGGGCCTACCTCACCATTAACCCCAGGCATCCCCTTTGGCCCAATCTTTCCTGGGAGTCCCGGAAGTCCAGGCTTACCAATTCCCGTAAAGCCTGAAGGTCCCTGAGGACCTGGTGGGCCTTGGGAACCAGGCTTTCCCAGTCCAGGTTTCCCTGGAACGCCTGGTTGTCCAGGGGGACCTCTTGGTCCTGGTTTCCCTTGGGGGCCGGGTTCCCCCTTCACTTCCATCATGGGTGGCATATCTAGAAAAAATATGTACAGGTTGTTAGGACTACTGTTACAGGTATTATTATTATCATCATCATCATCATCATCATCATCATCATCATCATCATTATTATTAAGTACTTTAAGTAAGTATTTTTTTAAATTGCTGATGTCCGAGAGAAAAGATGTCATCTCAATCCACACTACTATGGTGACTGGATTTTAATAACTATCTGTAATACAATTAGTTGAATTCTTTGAGAAGAATAGATAAGATTCTCTAGACTACTTTATACTACTTTGTACTTAGCTGTTATGGAAACTGACAGACTATCCATCTTTTCAATCAACAAGTGTCTGTGAGTTTATCATTAAAGAACTGTTTGAATCAAAAGATATTTTTTATTGAAGAAATTTTTCATTTGTAAAAATACTGGGTAATTTTTTAAATAAGAGTTTAACTAGTACTACAAAGAGAAGGCATAAAACCAGGCTGGTTGTGTTCTTCTGTTGTGAAATCAAAGAATTAATTATCTACATACAAGAAACACTGAAAATTCGAGAAATACACAAAATATATTACATGATTATTATCTAAGAAATTAATACTTTGCATACTTCAGTATGAGTTTAGAGACTGAAAAGTCATATCTTAATCAGTGGCATAATTCATTTCCATTTCATTTTCTTTTACTTTATCAGTGCTGTGAGTGGCTGAATATTACCCAGTCTGAAGGTACTCTATTAGACTAAATTCTGGAAAGGTCACCAGTCCATCACTTGTTATGTAATCACAAGTGACAAACACTTGTCACTGAGTTACCTTTGATGTTGTCCTAACTGACTCAGTTGGAGTTCCTGTTAAGGTTATTGGAGTTTACTTTTGATTTTGAACCATAGAGGAAAACAGCATTAAAAGTGTGCCACAGGTTGTAAACTCTGTCATTAATCTTTCCTATAACAGTGGAGTGCAACACAGCCAGGCTTAAACAGGAAAAAAAAACAAATAACACAGTTACTTAGCAACACAGTTCCTGTCTATTGCACTCCAAGTCTGATTAAATGGTGAATGTTAGCTAATAACAAGGAGATCTTTGTCAAATAGAACTGAGGTTGATTGCAAAATGTCTATTACTTGATGAGCTTGCCCTATCTGATCCATTCAGTCCTTTAGTCATATGAATTGTTATTCTTAAACCTTGGTTTAAGGTTGATGTGGTTTCCTGTTTGCTGCATCCTGTTCATCCCTAGAATGTCACCCTTGCCAGGCCTTTGAACACTTTCCAGAAATAGTTCATGGCATTCCTAATGGAACCATGGACCAATATTGCCCCCTACAGACAGCTGAAATTTTCAAGCAGTTTGCTATTGAGCACACCAGAAAGATCATTGCTAGTGTTTGCAAATGACTTAGCACAATTGCTGTTTTACTGCAAGGGATAGCATAATGTGTGAGGTCTGTGAAAATATGAGGCCAAAGAAAAAGGACTGACAGGCTGCATAGTGATCCACAGAGCTGTTTTCTTCCTGCACATAGCAGGATAATATTTTCTTTTTTGCTATTGTTATGCTACATATTTTGTTCTGTATAGTGTTGTGTATATTAAGGTTTTTTTGTTTGTTTGTTTGTTTTTACTGTAGTTTAGTGTATTGTGTGACCATAGGAGGAAATGGTTTGGTACAGTAAGAATTTGCTGTGACAGCTTGCATGAAAAGACTTTTAGGAAATTAGAAGATGAGGATTTCAGCATTTCAGAATCTGACAAAGTGTGTAAACATTTTGACCACTATAATTTACATAGTGGCTAAAACTTACTTACTGACAGCTCCCTAATTTTGACACATAATTTAATGTTTGGGATGAGATGCAGCTGTTTGTGGGTTGTTTTGCTACATGTATGAGCTGTTATGTGAAATGAAAAAAAAAAAAAGAAATTTCAAAAATGTTAAGACAAATATGCCAAAATAATTCAGAAGAACTGCACCGTACCAGACTATTATTTTCTGGGGTAACTGACTTCTGTTGTGTATCAAAGTGAATGCTATACTACGCTGATATAAACAGCACAAGAGGCTTTACATGCTGCTTTGTAATGCAAAAGAGCACTTACATTTGCATGTACTTTTAGAGAGCGATTTTATTTTTCCTGCAGTGGTCACACAACAAAGTAAAGAGAAAAAAAACACAGACAATTTATAGAGCAGTGCACAGAACAGAACTAGTCCACAGTGCCACAGCTTCTCAGTAACCTCACACAGGGGCTTATCCCTCCATATGTCTTATCTATGGGCATCCTCTTTCCTCTGTAAAATGTTTACCTGAGTACCTGGTCCTTCATGTTGACACATTTTCATAACTCTGATGTGCTCAAGTCACTTCTCACTAATCAACTGTGGGATCGCAGAGTTAAAAAAAAACAACTAAATTTATTACACAGCATCAGATGACTCACAGAAATAATTCTGGAGAATAAAGCTGTTCAACTGAGACACAACCTACTTCAAAAAGTGTTAAACAGCCAAAACCTGTTCACACTGTAGGGAGCTGTGCTGAGAATGCTAAATGCTCTCACTGTTTCTCTTTCATTTCATTCATTCAAGACTTTCTCTAATTATTTTTTGCTAACTTCAACTGTTGTTTGTTTGAGAAGTGAGCCAACAAAACTGAGAAAAGCTATAAAATCTAAAACAAAGTAGTAAAAGCATGCTATGCACTGTGCACACTGTAGTATTGTACATTTATGAATGTTTACATTTAAATAAATGCAGTCCCTCTGATAGGATGGGGAGCACAAGCAGTCAGAAGATTAGGTTGTTGGGAAAAACTTGAACATATAACATTTTACAGCACCGTTAATATAGCACACACAGAAGAAAAATTAGGTGCCTCAAACCAGAGATAATGATATGGCATTATTTTTTGAGATATTAAGCCAACCCAAAAAGTCAGGCTGTCTTAGCCGACTGTGGAAAAGAGGCAGTCAGCTGCTCCATTAGAGGACTGAATAATTTCATTAGTAATGCAGTGTGGACACATTACCACACAGTGGCAGCAAGCTCATATTCAATGTACCACATATATCAGAAATCCAACTTCTGCCACATTCTTTTCAATTCTATTTATACAAAGCATGCCTTTAGCTGAGATACACTCCTTGTATAGGTCTTTGATTTTTTTTGTCTGCCATGACTGGGACAGTTGTCATCTTATTAGCCTGTCTGTCAGACCAAGTGCAAAAACGTGGTTCTGGTGACACCTACTGAAAGGTGAATTCCAGCAAAGACCAATGACATATTCCAATTTGATGCTCTATTATGCCCTATATCTTTTAATTATGGTGCCACTGGCCTTGCGAATGGTGTAGTTCGAGTTAGATTAGAACTGATTTAATCTTTTCTAGATTTTTTTTTTTACATTCTCTCCTGGGGGATATGTAATAAATGGTGATATCCAGTTGGTAAGACGAGCGATTTTAGCACACAATGTGCAATCAGAGCTTCATGTGATTTGGTGCTTTAGACATAAGGCTACATTTTATGGAGGTAGTTCATAACCCCAGTTTCAAAAACGGGTGGGATGCTGTGTAAAATGTAAAATGTGTGTTTTATAAAACACTGAATGCAATCATATGCAAATCTCAAAACCCCATATTTTATTTAAATTTAAAAAAAAAACTTTTAGAAAACATCAAATGTATAAACCGAGAAAATGTACCATCTTAAGAAAATACTAAGGTCATATTTTGAATTTGATGTCAGGTAAACGTTTCATAAATGTTGGGACAGCGCAGTGTTTCTCATTGTATAGCATCCTCTCTTCTTTAAACAACCATCTATAAATGAGTTAGAACTGAGGAGACCAACCGCTGGACTTTTGGGAAAGGAATGTTGTCCCATTCTTGCCTGATAGAGGATTCTAGCTGTTTAACAGTCCTGGGTTTTTGTTGTGTTTTTTGTTAAGGTGGTCTGGACAGAAGGCAGGCCAGTTTAGAATCCGCACTCTTCTACTACAAAGCTGCGCTGTTGTAACAGATGCAGTATGCAGTTCAACATTGTCTTTCTCAAATATTCAAGGCCTTCCCTGAAAAAGACGTCATCAAGACGGGCGCATACTGTGTGTTTCTCTAAAACCTGTATTTTACTTTCAGCATCGAGCATCGTGCAAGCTGCTAGTTCCATAGGTGTTAATGCACCCCCATACCAACAGAGATGCAGGCCATTAAACTGATCACTGATAACAAGCAGGATTGTTCTGTCCTTATTGTGCGTCCCTTTGCCCAACTTGACAGACAGCTAACGGTTTCAATGAACATTGGAGGCGGAAGTAAGTTTAAGGCTTTTTACTTCGTCAGTAGTTCAATGATTGACATCCTTTTCTTCCCGTAAAACTAAAAACAAACACAAAGTAAATGTCACAAGATGTCTTTTCCTCTTTACACACACTTCTAGGATATGAACTATACTGTTATATAGTATGTGTAATCAACAGCGACTCAGTATTGATCACAATACAACTTAGCAAGTTTAGCTTCCTCAAAGATAAACATAGCACATGAAATAACTGGTTTCTAAACAAATCTATGTAATAGAAATGCACCAAATAAACTTGTAAACATGTTGTACATTAATACTCACAAGCAATAACTCTCCAAGGCAGAAACGTTTTAAAGAGCAACAACATATTCTGCAGGCTAACAAGCGACCAGCTTCCTGTTTCCTCTACCCACAGGAACACAGAAAAACCCCACCAAAATAAAAGCTGGTGAGTATTTCCACTATGACCAGCAGAGGGTGCTGAAGAGAAAGAACCTATGCATGTCATAACACTCCCCGTCTGGTATTGTAAAATACCATTATGAACCAACTGAAACATCATAAACTGCAAGATTTTACAGATTATATCTGAATACAATGTTTACCATCATGACACACATACTTCTCAGTCCTTTGGGGACATCAATAACACTGTCTCTGACACAGGTCTCAGGTAAGTATTAATAGTTCCATTTCTCGAGACCCTCACTTCAATCTTCCTGACCCTGCCATCCTTATCCGGGAAGATCTGGTTGACAAGTCCCATTGGCCATTCATTCCGCCTCGCTTGTGCGTCTTTGATGAGCACCAAATCTCCCACCTTGAGGTTTGTATGGTTACGTTGCCACTTGTTCCGGCTTTGCAGTGTCCCTAAGTACTCCCGTCTCCATCTGGTCCAAAATGTGTTTGCAAGGTGTTGAACTTGCCTCCACTGCTGTCGATGGAGATCCTTCTCAATAAAACTTCCCGGAGGGGGAAGAGGAGTGCACACCTTCTGAGTGAGAAGCATGGAAGGTGTCAACAGGAAGGGTGTGTCAGGATCTGTTGTGATAGGAGACAAAGGTCTAGCATTAATGATGGCTGTTACCTCTGCCATTAGAGTAGAAAGCACCTCATGTGTCAAGTGAGAGTGCGGGGTTTGGAGAAGCATTGCATCCAGGATACGTCGGGACAATCCTATCATACGTTCCCAGCTTCCTCCCATATGAGAAGAGTGAGGTGGATTAAAGATCCAGGTGCATCCCTCTTCTCCCAGGTATGTTTTAATGCTTGACACGTCGGGATCTGTCAGTGTGAAACCTAGCTCCCGGCAAGCACCAACGAAATTAGTCCCACAATCGGATCGAATCTGCTTAACAGGCCCTCTCAAACTGAAGAATCGACGCAGGGAATTGATGAAACTTGATGCGTCCATCGACTCAATCAGTTCAATGTGCACAGCACGTGTGCTAAGACACGTAAAAAGAACAGCCCACCTTCTGCTATTTGCCTGGCCTCCTCTTGTGCGCCTTGTGACCACAGACCAAGGGCCAAATACATCCAAACCCACGAAGGTGAAAGGAGGTTCGGTGCTGATACGATCAGAAGGCAGATCTGCCATTCTTTGCTCAGTTGCTTTCTTCCTAAGTCTGTTGCAGGTGATACAGTTGTGGATAATCTGTTTGATTAGCCTCCTTGCTCCTGTAATCCAATATCCAGCAGTACGGACTGCACCTTCTGTGAACACCCGTCCCTGATGCATTACTCGCTGGTGATGGTGTTCTACTATCAACTTGGCAACATGGCTACCACCTGGAATAATGAGAGGATGTTTCTCCTTGTAGTCGATGTTGGCGTGTTTGAGCCTTCCACCTATCCTCAAGAGTCCTTGATCATCACAGTAGGGACTGAGTTTTTGTAAAGAGCTGTGTTTTGGTATGTCTTTACCATTAGCAATACAGGCAAGTTCCTCCTCAAACATTTCCTTCTGCACACTTTTGATGACGACAATCTCAGCCTTTGTCAGTTCCTCTGCTGTGCGAGACTGTTTGCAATGATGCCATGAACTGCAAGAGGGACCTTCATCTTTGCTCTTGAAGACCTTTGCAATATGAATGAGCAAACTAAGGGCCTTGAGGAGTTTCTTCAAAGAGGAAAAACGTCTGAACCTTTGCGATCCAAGCAGAGACCCATCATTACTCGTGTGAGTGACAAAGCTGCGTATTTCATCATCCAACTCGGGGTCCACAAGGTCATAGGTTTCAGCTTCTCTTGTAACACTAGCTTGTAACAAGAAGGCAGGTCCTTTAAGCCAGGCACTGTCACCAAGCATGGCGGCAGGCACCGAGCGTGTGCCTATGTCAGCAGGGTTAGAGCTCGTAGGGACATAGTGCCATTGTTTTGGTTCTGAAATCCTCCTGATTCGCTGCACCCTGTTGCCAACATATACATAGAACCTCTTCGTCTGGTTGCTTATATAACCTAAAACCACACGACTGTCTGTGTAGAATTCAACTGCCTCAAGATTTAGGTCCAGTTCACTTGTGATGACTTCAGCAAGCTCTGCAGCTAAAACAGCAGCTCCCAATTCCAGTCTTGGAATTGTATGAGCAGATTGTGGGGCCAATTTTGCTTTCCCTAGAACGAAGCCCACCTTATGGTTCTGATTTTCGCCAGTGGTCTTTAGGAAAGCAACTGCTGCAATGGCTTTAGTGGAGGCATCTGAAAAGATGTGTAACTCTTTTCTGATTGCTGTTGACATCGTAGCAGAAGCGTAGGTCCTTGGAATATGTACATTCTTGAGATCGACAAGAGATTCTTTCCATGTATCCCACTCGGCCTCCCTTTCTCTAGGCAGTGGAGTGTCCCAGTCTAGGGCCTCACTTGAAAGTTCTCTCAGCAGCATCTTTCCCTGGATTGTAACCGGTGAAGCAAATCCTAAGGGATCAAAAAGACCATTGATTGTAGCTAAGACACCTCGCTTTGTAAAGGGCTTCACTGTCTCTGCTACTCGAAAGGTAAAGGCGTCTTTCTTTAGGTCCCATATCAGACCAAGACTTCGCTGTGTAGGTGTCACATCAGTCTCCAGATTTAGCTCTTTAAGCCCCTTTGCACGGTCATCTGGAGAAAACGCATCAAGAACCTCAGAGCTGTTTGATGCTATTTTATGCAGGCGAAGGTTAGATGTGGCAAGCATTTCCTGTGCTCTCTTCATTAGATCAATAGATTCACTGGCTGTGGGCCTTGACATAAGCGCATCGTCAACGTAGAACTCCCTCTCAATGAAGCGTCGTGCATCTGATCCGAATTCCTCTTCACCATGAGCTGCTGCACATCGAAGGCCGTATATAGCTACGGATGGTGAGGGGCTGTTGCCAAACACGTGAACCTTCATTTGATACTCACAGATGTCATTGGCAGGATTGTTGTCTTCATGCCAGAGGAAGCGCAAATAGTTTCGATGGTCCTCTCTTACAATGAAACTGTGAAACATCTGTTCAATGTCAGCGGTTACTGCAACAGTTTCACGTCTGAACCTCAACAATACTCCCAATAAGCTATTATTGAGGTCAGGTCCAGAGAGGAGAACATCATTGAGAGAGACGCCATGGCACTTTGCACTTGAGTCAAACACAACCCTGATCTGATCCGGCTTCTGAGGATGGTACACCCCAAACGTAGGTAAGTACCAGCACTCCTTGTCCACCTCAAGTGGAGTAGCCAGTTCAGCATGGTCACGATCAAATATGTTCTGCATGAAAGCAAAGAAATGCTTCTTCATTTCAGGCCTTTTTTCAAGGGTGCGCTGAAGAGAGGATAAGCGTTTGACGGCCTGGTCGCGATTGTTGGGCAGCCACTGGCGAGGTCCCTTAAATGGAAGTGGCGCCACCCAGCTGTTGCTGTCATCTATGAACATCTCTCTCTTCATGACCTCTAGGAACAGTTTGTCTTCAATAGAAAGGCCGATTTTGTTATCGTCCTCGGATGTATCAAAGATGGTGCTTCCAAGAGTGCATGCCTTAACTATAGGTGTTTTGGTGGTAGGGAAGGCTTTACGCTCAGACTTGGACCCATAATTCTCTTTGATATGAACCATATTTGGACATGGTCTGAAATAGGATGGGCGATTGTTCTCAAGCACATTAGTGTGATAGGCATCCACAGCTGCAGGCTTATGAGCATCACCTAAACAGACGTCACCAATGATGACCCATCCCAGGTCCAGTTTCTGTGCATATGGGGCATTGTGAGGACCGTTTCTATGCTGCCTCGCTTTGTGGACACTAAGTAGGTCACGTCCAAGTAAAAGGAGGATCTCAGCTTTGTGATCGAGTGGTGGGATGAGATGGGCTATTGGCCTTAGATGAGCATGTTCTGCTGCCACCTCAGGGGTAGGTATCTCAGCTCTGTTACTCGGAATGTTATTACATTCAATTATTGTCGGCAGCGCGACTGATGTGGCGCCGTCTAGTGACTCCACTACAAAGCCTGTAGCTCTTCTACCCATCATTTCTGTTGTTCCCGCACATGTACGAAGTGTGAATGGAGACTCTGACCCCTCTATGCCATAAACATCAAAAAACTCTGACCTGGCAAGTGACCGATTACTCTGATCATCGAGCACGACATAAGCCTTTGTCACTCGCTCTGGCTGCGCTTTTGGGAAAACCTTTACCAAGCAGATCTTAGAACAGGATCTTCCTCTCTGAGCTTCTCCACATACTTCGGTACAAGTCGATGTTATAGCAGGCTGAGTTGTCTCTTCTGTGCCCTCCCCGCCATGACCAAAGAGAGTTGCAGGAGGTGGTCCTGGATGAAGGGCAGAGATATGATTCCTGCTTTCACATTCTGTACACTTGATTGTTGTGCTACAGTTCTTGGCCATGTGACTAGTGGAAGAACAGCATCTAAAACAGATACCATTGTCCTTGAGGAAGGTCTTACGCTCCTCAATGGGTTTATTGCGAAACCCTCTGCAGCGCTTGAGGGGATGTGGCTTTTTATGAATAGGGCACTGCCTTTCCACATCACAGGTTTGCTCTCTCACGCTGTCTTGGCCAGCTTTCCCCTGTGATATTTCCGTCTTGTGAGCAGAGACCAAACCCTTATAGGTCTTCCTCACTGTAGTATCTGATCTAAAGTGGTCTGTTGTAGATGCTAAGAGCCTGAAGCCTGGATCATTGCGGGCTTGTGCCTCTCTGCAGACAAAGTCACAGAGAAAGGAAAATGGCGGAAAAATGACACTATGGTCAACTTTATACCTAAAACCCTGAGAGAGCCACTTTTCCTGGATATTGTGTGGTAACTTGTCCACAATTGGAGCGACACCACGTGCAGTGTCAAGATAGCTTAGCCCTGGGAGATAACCCTCTGATTTTGCTGCCTCAACCTCTTGCAGCAGGTCACTAAGCTCTCTCAGCTTAACAGGATCTTTGCTACTGACCTTTGGGAAGTTTGTAAGCCTGTCGAACAGTGTTTTTTCAATTATCTCTGGAGAGCCAAAACATTCCTCCAAGCGCTCCCAGGCTTTGTCCAGTCCAACTTCAGGACGACAGACATGCACCGTCTTTATTCTTTTCACATGCCGTGCTGAGTCGTGCCCTAGCCACTTAATAAGGAGGTCCAACTCTTCACTGGGGCTGAGTTTTAGTCCACTGATTGCATTCAGAAAGGAGGATTTCCACGCCCAGTAATTTTCAGGGCAGTCATCAAACTTTGTGAGACCAGCATTAATAAGATCCCTCCGTGCCAAGTACCTTGCTATATCACCCACCTGAGCACCGCCATCTGGTAGGAGTTGAGGTGTGACTTGATCAGGCGACCTTTCCCTTGTGCTCTCTGGTGGGTGCGGTGTTGAGTGGAGATAAATACCAGACTTTGGTTCCTGAGATAGCCCTGATGTTGGAATGGCTTTGTTTCTCATTTTGAACAAGTGAGATTCAACATATGGAGTACCAAAGCTTTGCCTGGGTTGAATCGTGGGCTTCAGCTCATGAACAGTTGACTCTCTATGCTCTTCCTCTGGTTTAGCACTCTCGGTTGGCTGTAGATGCTGCTCCACATACTGCCGTGTCCTTTCAGCAGTCTCTTCAAAGGCTGGTTTCCTTTCAGTTTTGACAGACTCCTCTGCTGCAACCTCAAGGATGCTGGCTTCAGCCATAGCTGCTGCTACCTCCTTTTCATACTGTAAAGTGTTCAATTTGGCTTCTATGCGAGCCTTTTCAATCATCATTTCTGACTCTATTTTGGCATAATCGGCTCGTGCGCGAGCTGCCTCCAGTTTAGCACGAGCTGCAGCAGCGGCTCGACTGGCTGATGATCCACTCGATGCTATAGAGGCCACTGACCTGGTCTCTAGAGCCGACAGCTGCGTTATTTCTTTTGTGGCTTGTGTGTCCTCCATCCCACAATGCTGCTGTGTGGCAAGCGTAAGCAGTAGTAGAGATGAGACGTGCTGGCAGACGAAGTTGCTGTCTTTGATTATCTCTGCTCGCTGAGAAGCTGCTTTTTTACTGTTCTGTCCTTATTGTGCGTCCCTTTGCCCAACTTGACAGACAGCTAACGGTTTCAATGAACATTGGAGGCGGAAGTAAGTTTAAGGCTTTTTACTTCGTCAGTAGTTCAATGATTGACATCCTTTTCTTCCCGTAAAACTAAAAACAAACACAAAGTAAATGTCACAAGATGTCTTTTCCTCTTTACACACACTTCTAGGATATGAACTATACTGTTATATAGTATGTGTAATCAACAGCGACTCAGTATTGATCACAATACAACTTAGCAAGTTTAGCTTCCTCAAAGATAAACATAGCACATGAAATAACTGGTTTCTAAACAAATCTATGTAATAGAAATGCACCAAATAAACTTGTAAACATGTTGTACATTAATACTCACAAGCAATAACTCTCCAAGGCAGAAACGTTTTAAAGAGCAACAACATATTCTGCAGGCTAACAAGCGACCAGCTTCCTGTTTCCTCTACCCACAGGAACACAGAAAAACCCCACCAAAATAAAAGCTGGTGAGTATTTCCACTATGACCAGCAGAGGGTGCTGAAGAGAAAGAACCTATGCATGTCATAACAAGGATAGTCCCTCTCCTCTTTAGTGCAGAGGATGCATGTTTTCTAAAAACACATTAATTTTTCTGATTTGTTTTAACAAAAAACAGTTTCCCACTTTGCCTCAGTCCCTTTTAAATGAGCTTTGGTCCAGAGAAGTCGGCAGCATTTCTGGACCATGTTGAGTTCTTTGCACGATGAGCATTAATCTGAGTTTTTCTGATACACCGGCTACATAGGGGATGACAATGTTGTTGTGTCAAAAACTGGTTCACCCGAAAGACAAAACTCCAAAACACAGACTTAACAATGTGGTGTATGCTGTACAGTGCAGCGAGGAATGTCCAGACCTCTACATTGGAGAGACCAAACAGCCACTTCACAAGCGCATGGCACAACACAGAAGAGCCACCTCCACAGGACAAGGCTCAGCTGTCCATCTGCATCTTAAGGATAAAGGACACTCTTTCGAGGATGCCAATGTTCACATTTTGGACAGAGAGGACAGATGGTTTGAAAGAGGAGTGAAAGAAGCCATCTATGTCCACTGTGAGCGACCATCTTTGAACAGAGGCGGGGGTTTACGACACCAACTGTCTGCCATCTATAATCCAGTTTTGAGATCCCTTCCCAGACGCCTTAACGCCCACTCACATCCTGGGCCATCTGACCTCAGGAATTCGCATGATAAGGTGGGGCCAGGTTTCACAATGAACTCACCCGAAACCCTGGCTGATTGGAACCCACACCCAGTTTCACACCTTGTCTCAGGCGATTAGAGGATCATCAGGGGGTCCTTTTGTCCCTCTGTGGGGGGACACTCCCACTAGGTTTATATCTGGGACTCTCCACCATTTGACCTTAGAACTGAAGAAGCTTCTCGGATGAGAGGTGAAACGTCTTCAAGCAACTTAAAGAAGTCCAGACGCTTTTCTTTACAACTTTATGAGTTTTACAAATCTGTACAATCTGTTTTTTTGATTTACATTTTATACAGTGTTGCAACTTTTTTGGAACGGAGGTTGTAAAATGGCAGTTATCAGCGTTTTCCAATGACCTAAATGACCAATCAGTAAAGTGTGAGGGGACCTATTAGACTGCTTTTAGAGGACCAAATGAGACATAAAAGGGCTACATATGACATACTCACAGGAACTACTCACCAACATAATGTCCTTTGCCCTCGCGAAACGGAGGTCCAATAGGCCCCTTCATCATGGGCTGAATGTACTTCATGTGGGGTATGGGGGCGTACCCTCCGGCAAAAGCAGGCACCACAAGCATCAGTAGCACAGAGACAGGAGCCAGCAGCATGGTCAACAGCATCCCAGGCTTTAGGTGTCACACGCAAAGAACTGAAGGGAACAGAGAGAGGACACAGAAAAATAAAACCCACTTTCACTCTTTGGTCCATCTTACTGAACATTTTACAATGCCAGACATTCAGAAAATCACTTAAGTGATGCGAGAATTTAGCTCCGTGAGTGTACATTTATTGGTAATGGCTGTTAAATGAATTTACTTCAGGTTTCTGAAGCATGAGCAAACACATTATTTAGGCACAAAAATAACATACAGTTATTACAGTATAGTATTTGTTCAGCATAGTCTAAGGCTGTGTTTGGTTTAGATGGCACTTGGCAACTGCGTAACTTTCATTTCTTCATTTTCACAACCACAATCAGACTGCTGACCAGCAGCGACTGTAGGTGTGCTGGCTTCAAGCAGCGTGTTAAAGACTCCTGTTTCCACTGCAACTCTCCCGTTGTTACGTTTTGGTGTTGTCGGTGTGTTGCTTTTGGCGTGACTGTTATGTGTTTCCTGTTTTACTTTGAAAGTCTGTGTTATCTTAGTGTTTTCAGTTTACGTTTCCCTGTCTCGTCAGGTCTAATTTGCCCCAGCTGTGTTTCCCTCCTGTGGTCCATTCCCTGATTGCCCCTTCTATGTATTTAAGCCTTGTGTTTCAGTATGTCATGGTCGCGATCTCCCCCCGTTGTAAATAGTTTGACGTCTTGTGTTTGGTGTTTTGTTATAAATAAATAGTCTGTTGTAAATACTTTCGTCATGGGATATTTTCGTTTTGGGATTTTGGTGGAGGGCTTTCGTGGTTTATTTTTCCTTATCTTTGTTTTTCTGCGTTGCACCCCGGTTGCCTAGGCCGGGGTGTAACATATGGGGGCTCGTCCGGGATCGCTGGAGGGTCCGAAGGAGGGACAGCTTCGGCCTTCTGTCTTCGTTGGAGGGTCCGTGGGACCGCTCCAGCCTTCATCCGCCTTCGCTGGAGGATCCGAGGGACCGCTCCAGCCTTCTGCAGCTGGTGGGCTGCGTGTCCGTGTGTGCAGCTGGTGGGCTGCTCATCCGCCTTCGCTGGAGCGTCCGAGGGACCGCTCCAGCCTTCATCCGCCTCTGCTGGAGGGTCCGGGGGGACCGCACCAGCCTTCGTCGTCTGCTGGAGGGTCCGTGGGACCGCTCCAGCCTCCATCAGCTTCGTCTGCCTTCATCCGCCTTCGCTGGGGGGAGGGTCCGTGGGACCGCCCCAGCCTTTGTCGTCGCTGGAGGGTCAGTGGGACCGCTCCAGCCTTCTGCAGCTGGTGGGCTGCGTGTCCGTGTGTGCAGCTGGTGGGCTGCGTGTCCGTGTGTGCAGCTGGTGGGCTGCGTGTCCATGTGGGCAGCTAGTGAGCTGCTCGTCTGCCTTCGCTGGAGGGTCCGTGGGACCGCTCCAGCCTTCATCCGCCTTCGCTGGAGGGTCCGTGGGACTGCTCCAGCCTTCGTCGTCTGCTGGAGGGTCAGTGGGACCGCTCCAGCCTTCATCGGCTTCATCTGTCTGGATCAAACATTTCACTTGGGGTTACATGTTTGATTTTTGGGTGGGGGGAACTGTTACGTTTTGGTGTTGTCGGTGTGTTGCTTTTGGCGTGACTGTTATGTGTTTCCTGTTTTACTTTGAAAGTCTGTGTTATCTTAGTGTTTTCAGTTTACGTTTCCCTGTCTCGTCAGGTCTAATTTGCCCCAGCTGTGTTTCCCTCCTGTGGTCCATTCCCTGATTGCCCCTTCTATGTATTTAAGCCTTGTGTTTCAGTATGTCATGGTCGCGATCTCCCCCCGTTGTAAATAGTTTGACGTCTTGTGTTTGGTGTTTTGTTATAAATAAATAGTCTGTTGTAAATACTTTCGTTATGGGATATTTTTGTTTTGGGATTTTGGTGGAGAGCCTTCGTGGTTTTACTTTCTTTATCTTTATTTTTCTACGTTGCACCCCGGTTGCCTAGGCCGGGGTGTAACACCGTGAACTCTTTTAATCAGCTGTCTTTGAACAGATGACTGTCAGGAGTTATTTTGTGATGGTGTGACATGCAAAATGTCATTTCAGGCTCACGCTGCTTGTTTTTAAATGCCAACCATGTCGCGCTTAAAAACTCAGAAAGAACAAGACAATGCACCGCACAGCCATGAAAAACTATGTGCCTTGAATTGCTTTCTTTAAACTGGCTCATCATCCATTTAGGGAACAGAATAATAATAGGGCTTAGTGGCAGCACTGGAGGCTGGTTTGATTTCTGACAGTTACTTTGATAACTTTGGGTCATTATTTTAAGCACAAGTAGAATTCAGAACCACTGTAGCCATGCTATAGCAGGTCTCAGTCACTATGAATCATATAAGGCTCCCGGTCAGTGTGTTATAGCAGCATCCTGTGTAGTTACATGAAAAAATAAATAATGGCATCCACAAATCTCTTCTTTTATTATGAATGCCTGTCTTGTCGTGTTCATTTTGTGAGTTTGAAGCTTGTTAGTCTCTGCATTCAACAGCAAGAAGAGCGATCACTCTGAAAGCACACGCCAACACTAACTGACATTTGCTAATCTGAAAATTGCACATTGCTGTTAATTGGCAGCATCATTAGGAGTAATTGGGGGTATTCACAGTGGTTTTTAAATCACAGATGCTCAGAAAAAAAAGGTGTGTTTATTGCCACCATATGTGCTGACTCCAGGTCTCCTTTACAGCTTTTCTCCTGCTGTGTGTTTTTTTTTTTTGTGACTGTTTAATAATTGCATAGCTAGATTGTTCAATTCCTGTTTTAGAGCAATTTATCAAAGTGTTTGGGAATTTTTGGGGTTCCTTTTACAAATTATGATTAGTCTGTGGTTTATGCTTGCTTATGCTGTAAGGAAGAATCAACGACCTCTCGATAAGTGTTCAAATCAAAATGTAATCTATGGGAAATCACGAAAGCGCAGAAAAAGATGTTAAGAGAAATAAACAGGAGAAAAAGAGAGCCGCGTTGGTAAGACGCCGTTTGGTCGCTGGCCGACTTTCTGGCTGGCTGGCAGGGGAGCTCGTCTGGTATGGGGGTCTGCGGTTTTTGGTGCAGATGCAATTTAACAGGCAGCTCTGGATGCCCACCATTCTGCAAGGCATCACAGAAACTGTGCACGAACAGGGACAAGTCACAGACAGGCACTTGGGAGACCTTTGCAATCTGTTTATCAAGTATTTAATTTGTAGAAAAGGTCTGCAGTGGATGTTAAAAATGCAATCCCGTCTGTCTGGCCACCGCTGGACTCATACGAGCTCTCTCTCACACAAGAACACCCACGTAACAGAACACACACTCTTGGTACGCATGAGAAAGCAGAAGACTTCTAGAAAGCAGTTATACAGGGTGGCTTAAAAATACTTGAAAACCTGTTAAGTTTCACCCACTTTCACATGAAATCATTCCATTCAAAACACATCATAACAAACCCCAAGTCTGAACGTGGAGTGGAGGGGGCTCATGATGAATGAAAGCCTCTTTCAACCATTAAACAACGAGCAGGATCCAAAGTTACAGCGCGAAAGCTTCGTCTGGCAGGACGGGTGACGCATTATACAAAACAGATCTGACCGAAAAAAGACAGAATACAGCAACAGAGCCAAAAACACACAAGGACAGAGCACAAAAGGAACATTAACGAAGAAATAAAAGAGAGTGTCGCAATGAACGGTGAAAGGGCACCACTCATTCATTTTGTTACAGAAGTGATCATCACTTCTGCTTTATATCTATCTTTTGCAGCTTTGCACCTCCCTGTGGCCGTTTTAAGCCATGCTCTGATGGTTTTCTATGGAAGGGCACTTCATCTCTCATCATCATATCATTTCTGAGAAAAGCCAAGAGTACCTGTGGGGCGTACTCGCATTCTCCACATAACTGTATGAACGAGAGGATTATTAGCTGTGTTAATATTATCAGATGATTATGATGATAGCATATGGAGTCATAATTACAAGATCATTTTGTTTGCATCTCTTTCACCGCAGCTTTGCAAATGGAGCATAGATTTCCCTTAGGTAATCACCTTTCTTGAACATGCATTGGACATCACTTAAAACGAGCCAAAAACCTTAATCCACGCAGGCTCTGAGCCGCCAAAGCAGACTCGGCATCTTCCAAACCCAAATTCAGAAGCATCTCAAGTGGCTTGCTCAGACAGACGAGGAGACACAATTCCCTTACTGCTGCATCTACCTTCTAATATAATCAGCGCTGAGGAGGTGAGCTCCAAGGTACTCTGCTTCCATTTCCCCTAAGCTGTGCATATGCAGGACCAGACCGCCAGACATTTCCTAAACCATGCGGCACAGACAGATTACAGTAGGTACACTGAGTGTGAGGGTTCTGTGTCATGGGGGGAAGAGGAGGTGATTGTTTTTGTGGTGAACATTTGAGCCGCTCCCTGAGTGGAGAACTCATCACCTTAACATCATGTAGGGCATTATGCCGGCTTTCATAAAAAAGAGAGAAAGAAAGAAAGAAAAAACACCAAATGGTTCAAGAACAACCAAGGCCTATAGCGGTTAAATAGTTTGGTTAAAACCACAAGCCTCGCAGGGAGAACGGCACTTAAAACCTGACCAAATATTTTAGCTGATTCATCCCATTCTGAAAAACTGTAGCCACAGCCATTACCATAACCGTTCCTAACTCCAACCATGAACCCACAAGTCTTACCCAGGTCCTATTCCCAGGATCTCTTCCATTATCAGCCCAGTTTTTTTGTGAATTTAACAAGCAAAGGTTGGAAAGAGGAGACATTCTGATACTATCAAGGGCGCTTCTTTACACTTTTGGCTCTGTGTGATGTCAGTTAAGAGTGGATATCCTTAAAATAGTCATCTCAGGCACACAGCTAGAGCCCAAATCATGTTCAAGTCCTCTGCTTGTGAGGAGAAGTCAATGAGATGAAAGATTGGCTCCCTTAGAGTGAGAAAGGAGCTGAAAATGGGCACAAAGGCCATAGCAACCCTGGAATAGAGAGAAAAGGGAGAAGATTTTTCAAATTCAGTTTATACATTTGTGGTTTATTAATCAATCTGCAGTCTAGACAAGTGAGTGTTAATGCCCTTAGCGGATTTGTAGTTGAAATACATGCACCTGGAGATGTCAAGAAAAACAAATGCACAAAGTCTATTGAAAGACAGAAGAGAAGGTCTGCACAGCAGTTACGAAACACAGTTTGTAGTGAGTCTAAGGGCTTGTGTATGAAGGGGCGAGAAAAGTGAGCATGTTTTTCTTCGAGAATCACCTTCTTTAGTATGAGGTAATCCCTCCAACAGCCTCGGTGGCACGTTAAGGTGTCAGCTCCGAGCGTAATATTTGAGCTGCGGTCACAATTTTTGCTGGCTTTGAATAACTCAATATTGTGCAAATAAGCAGCAGGGAAACAGCACGGCTGTTCACATAACATGGCTGCGTGTGCATAAAGGTGGCCACTAAGCTAATGCATATATAATGAGATATTAACATCTGTTATTTTAGTTACCAGCAGCTGGAAAAATGTATGAAAAGTTTTGTTTGGTTGTTTCTCAGGAGAAAAAAGAAAAGGAAAAAAAAGTCCCCTTTGACCCGCCACAATAAAAGCCCCAATGTCCTCTTATTTGTGTTTCCACTGAATCATAAGTTAAGTATAAAGCAGCCATAGGAAACACAGTAAATAATTCTTTCTAATGTCGAGACATGAGGTAGACTATTTATACTGATCCACATGATATGTACATGACCACACATTTACAAATACCCAGGCACACCAAATCAAACAGCTCTCAGAAAGGCGCTCACTCACAGACATCATCCAATGATATACACCTTACAGGATGAAATACTCTTTATATCCCTTTACATTTACAAGAGCCGTGAGATGTCCAAAGGGGAACGAGTTTATGTTGACGCCACTGTTAAAGAGGGAGAACATGTGAGAATAAAAGGAAATGAAGGCCGAGTAAATTGTGGGGAGCTGTGGGGAGAGTGAAGAGGTCACAAAGAGGGTTTTCTTTTCTTGATGACTTCACTCAGAGGAACACGTCTAATATCCTAGGGCACTTAATCTGAGTGCAGAAGCAGACACGCTAATCATAAAACTGCAAGTCGATGTATTGTACTCATGAACAGGTCTCTGTGTGAGGGACAAAGGGTTAAAGCAGTGAAAGTGAGGCTAATTAGTTTCAGAATTATAAAGCTCCAGGACCTCACACATGTCCAATTGCATGGGAGTTTTACAAGGGACCATTATATGCTCTTCAGTTCCTAGCAGGAACAGCTTCAGGCCCATGAAAAGTAATCCATTCCAGCATATTAGCCAGACTAACCCCCATGCTGCTTTAGCAATTCATGCTCTATCACCTCATCTTATATGTAGTATTTGGAATCAGGATGAAGCAGAGAGAGAGAGGGATTTTGAAAGTCTGCAAAACACCCAGAGTTACCCCAGACCTGCCAAGAAGCGGATTACAGTATGCGGAGGAATTGGTGGGGGGCAGACACCGACAGCTACACCTTTCCGTCTGCCCAATGCACCTCAACTCAATATGAGTACCTGATTAGGTTATCAAAAGGAAATAGTAAAAATAATAATCTTATAAAAAGCAATCTGCTTCCCTCTCTCCAGACCAGTAAATGCTCAATGAAATTGCACCTCAAAACTCTCCAAAACTGACATTACATTATAATCCTCTCATCATGTGAAAAAAAATTTGACGTTGATATAAAGTAAGAGATTTGCACATTTGGAATGCAACAACTGTAAAGGGTTTGGTGTTATAAGAGCACTGTGCAGGTGACCTCATCTCAAAAGTAAAACATTGAGGATGCTCAGTAATGTAGCTAATCTTTAAACTAAAATGATGATTCTGGCTCTCCCTGCCATGCAGCTCTGAATTGAATAAACTCGGCTTCCTCCGGCCGCTCGTCTGTGCTGCTCATTGCTAGTGTGAATATTGTTTGCTGCCAGAAGCAAGCACGGCGGAACTTTTCCTGCTGTTTATTTGAACGTAAAAGTAAAAAGCAGAGGGAGTCCACAATGAAAGAGCAGCAATTTTATCAATTAAGTGTTATTGTGATTTTTTTTTTTTTACAATGTCTTTTAAATATAAACCAAACTTAAACAGCAGTTTCTCCCTTTTTAGTCGAGGACCATGGTGTGTGTTGGCTGAACACACAGACTAGCTGTGGCTTTGGAGAAATGAGTAATTTCAAAGTTAGTGCAAGAACTTCTCCAACAAAACAATTGGATCGGTTGAACGGTCTTACCACAAACACCCAAACTAATTGTTGCTATAAAAGTGATTCCACTTTAAAGGCTGAAAGAAGGCAATATGAGAAGGCTGGAGACTGATCATGTGTTATTTTCATGTATAACATTCAACTAAAAGGTTGATGTTTGAGTCTCATCTGAGACTGCAGTTTACCTTTACTTTTATTTGTCTTTATTTAAATTTTCACTTCCTGTTTATCACAGGAAGTACTTTGGTTAGTAGTAATTATGGTTTTAAGAAATGATTTTATTTTTATTTTTACACAACTTAGGTAACAAAAAACTTTTTTACAAGGTAAGAAACATTTAAATGGCCTCCCCCATACCTTCAATGAATTCTGTCAGCCCAGTATATAGCAGTAAAGGGGTGGTTTCCGGACCATTTCAATAGGTTCTGGGTTTTTCCAAGGGTAGCCCTGGCAAAGTGTATAAGGAGAGATCGTATTCACCAACTTCTGATGCACAGCCAGTCATTTTGTTCTGGAAACGGGCCTGAAATATGACAAAAACTCAGTTCAGAAAAGAAAAACAAGGGTTACCCCAAGTAGCCATCTAAGGGGGTAAGAGTTGTGCTACAAGGCTCAATTTTCCACCCCATCTAAGGCAGGTTTGTGGTTTTGCATCAGCGCCCACTTGCATTGCTCGTTCTATGCAAAGAAAGGGAAGTCCACCAATGCAGAGTTTACCAAGAGTCAAGAGTTGTGAATAATCATTTACAGCTGGTTAGGGAATACTCATTCTTCCCTAGCAACCGGTGGTTTCCATATAGTCACCAACAGACCTCTAGGACTGTGTCACTGAGGCTTTAATGACAGCATTTACAAACAAACTATTTTTTTTCTCCTGCAGGAGGAAAACTCATATTCCATCTGACCTGTTGAAAGTGAGAGTTCTGTCACAGGGTTGTATAAAGTAAAATGACTGATATACTTTTGCATGTACTGGCTTTAGTGAAGTGGATTATCTAGTCCTAGGTTGATTTTTTTTCCCCTCCAACCTAACATGACCTAACTTGACAAAATAATAAATAAATAATCAAAACAAGGCAATTTCTTACAGTACAGCAGATAAAGATATGTTTAATCCATGTTTTAGGATCTCTTACACGATGTCAAGGTCAAGGTCAAGGTTCTTTATTTGTCACATGCATAGTTATACAAGTATAACACACAGTGAAATGTAGCCTGACACGCTCCTCGACATGTGCAAAAAAAATTGGGGGGGGGGGGGGGTGTAGAGGAAAAACATTATATATATATATATATATATATATATATATATATATATATATATATATATATATATATATATATATATATATATATATGTAGAATATACATTGGGTGAATGTGCAGTAGTAGCAGCAAGCAGGTGAATTCTGTACATTAATATGAATAGACATCTGACTATTTTACAGGATAGACAATATAAACATATTTAAAATTAAAGGAATTGAAATGTACATGTGTACATGTACATGTGTGGTTTTGGTTTTCTAGAAGCTGTAAAAATGCTGTAAAAAGCATCCTGCAAAATGGTTTATTCTTAGTCTCATTATAGGCCCATACAGTACATTTTAAAAGGTGAATAACTCGGATAGTATAATCACTCTGATGGGGAAGGGCTTAGTGAACACGTATTTGTTCAGACAGGATGGTGTAGTTCAGGATCAAGGATTGGACACAGTAATCTGTATGTCTTTAATGTAATGGGCTGGGTTTGGTCTGTGTTATGTCTCCTGCTTCTGTGCCAGTGTCTCCAAGTAGCTGTTACCTTGTTCCCTTCACTGGGTGGGTGGCTTTGCTTCTGCCATAATGGCGCCTTTAAAATGTTCAGCAGACAGAGGTCAGGGAAGGCACAGAAAACTGACAAAGCCGGGACCAATAAAAGAACTCAAAATAAGCCACCTTTCAAATGATTTATAATTGCAGATGATTCATAATTTCCCTTTAATGAGTTTCTCAGTGAGGTTTTTGCTATACAGCTTTGTTATTGCTATGCGAGAAAATATTCACGGTGGCAGTTCATCCAGAGTCAAAGCTGGCTGTGGCAAGGGCTCAAAGCCCATGTGGAGAAGAAGCACATGGGTCTATTTAAGACTCGGGGCTCTGAAGGTGAGAAATGTTCTGGGGCCCTGAAATAAGGGGCCTAAACCCGTAACAATCACAAACCATCAATTGTTCCATTCTTTTTTGCCAAGACTGGAAAAAGTCCCAAGCTGCACGTAGCTGGGGCTAATTTCCAGGAAGGAAAAGCCCAGAAAAATCCTCTGGTAGTCTGTCTCTATCAAAGGATTCCACAGTTTGACACTCCACGAAAACGGAGAGCAACAACAGATCACACTGTCAAAGATTACACTTGTGGTTGTATCGAGGGACGAGGAAAAAGAATAATATGTCTTTCGACTGTAAACAAGATAGAAGCAACAGACGGGGAGAAGAAAACAAGAAGCTGTGAAGGAGATGTGAAGTCATTAAGAAACGAGGGGCGGATTGAAAAACAGGGAGCTGCAGAAGAGAAATAAAAAAGAAGAGGTTTGGCTCTTGAGCTCCCTGTTGAGCGACTTCAGATGCACACTGCTTCTTCTTGCATCTGAAACAGATTCACACGTACGCGCATGTGTCAAGCGCACACAAATACACAAATCAGTTGGCAGCGAAACAAAGAGGGAGACCTATTTTTCTGTCCAAAATGGAGGAAAATGGAGCAAGGGCGAGAGAGAAGCGGAGGCAGAAGGGAGATTATAATTTAATAAGGGGCAGGAAATCTTGGTCAAATCCCCCTGAAGGAGTTGAAATGCCTCTAAGCTGGAGGCTACTGCTCTACAGACTGACTGAGCTCCATCTGAATGGGCTTCTCTGCAGGCAGGCGGACAGACAGCCGAAAAGCAGACAATAGACAGGGAGAAATAAATTCTGCTGTTTGGCGTCACACAGAAATAGAAGAATGAATCTGCAGTTTGTAAATACACATGCCCGCATGAGCTTCATCATTTCTTATTTATTTAGGGCCTGAATATATGTAAAGTATATGTAAATGCATGTAAACAAGACTAAAGTAGTTGATTGTAACTACTGGAATTTTTCAGTGTTGGTTGGTACTCAAGTTTAACTTTTTCCTTTCTGCTAATCTAAGCCGATACTACATAGCGCCATAAACTAAATAAATAAATAAATGCAGCCCGGGACCCTAAATTAAATGAAACAAGAAAACGACTACATGCATTTGAGTAACTGCAGGCTCCCTGGACGTTCCTGGACTAAACTGAAGACTGAAGCCTAGATTACAATGACATAAACTCCTCTTGATAGTCAACAGAAAAACAGGAAATAACCTTTAAAGTAAACTGTTGCATTTTCCTAAAGGTCTAACACACTGTGTGGAGGTGTTAGGTGATGGGAATATGTGATATCTCGGTAAACTCTAAAAGTAATTCTTGTTCACTGTAGCATTGCTGCTGTTAGCATGATAGTGGTGTTAACACTTTTATTTAGAGGTGAGAATCTTGAAGTAACTTATTATAAGTGAAACTATCACGATACAACACAAAGTACATTGTAAATTCTTGTCTATAATATGACAGAATATACGTGTAACCCAAACTGCATTATTGAGTCATTGTGGGTTTAGATCCCTGACTGACAGTTTCTCTTGTGACTTTTTATCTTTCTTTACCTGTTTTCACACTCAGGCTGTTTATACACCACTTTGCATTATTAAACTCTTCCTCCTGTCTCTCCTGTGAACTTAGTTCTGCCGGAAGTTTCTTCCTGCTAAAAGGGAGTTTTTGCTTCCTGGTGTCGCAAAGGTTTCGTGATTTGGCGATATCAATTTAAATGAATTGAATTGAATTTTGAGGGTGTCTGGAAGTTTGCCCAACAAATCTACATGTGACAACAATCTGACCTGTTGCTACAAGTCATTTAATCCCTGTATAACCATTGCAGGAGCCTGGTAAGCATAGCCAGCAATAAGTCGGACTCATTCCCAGTGGGTGTGGACACGCTGGAGAGATTGCATCTCATCTGAAACACCTTGGTTTTCCCCTCATCCTTCCCCTAAGTTGGAGGAGGTAGCTAGGGAGAGGGAGGTCTGGAGATCCTTGCCTAGACTGCTGCCCCCACGAACAAGCGGCAGATAAGCAGAAGAAAATGGATCGATGGATGAATTTGGATGTTCTCCCCACCCCTGAGTGAGTTTTCTCTTGGTACTCCAGTTTCCTCTCACAGTCCAGAGATCTAAACACATCTAAACACATTAGGTTAACTGGTAAATTGGCTGTAGGTGTGAATGTGAGTATGAATGGCTCTCTGGCTGTCTGTGTTAGAGACTTGTCCAGCATGTACTTTGCCAGCTGGAATAGGCTCCAGCTCAACTACGGCACTAAATAGATAAGTAGAAATGGATGGATAGATGCGAAAGATGAAAGTTTTGCTGCCTGGAACCAAATTGGTTCTTTTTTTCCTCCATTTTTTTCTCTAAACATTTAAGGGCAGAGAGGAATCTGTTAAATCCCCCTCTGTGCAGGATCACTTGTTCGTTCAGCCACCCACATGTTTTAAATCGATATTCATTAGACGGTTTGAATCCCAGTTGAGGACCATTAACAATTCACTGGCCCTCGTTTGATTGATCACTCACTTTAAACACCGCTGACTCCAGCTGGTTCTTTCAGGCTTCAGACATAACCAGCTAAAAAGAGCCCACAAAGCACACCAGACACACACATGCATATGAACCAGACCACCAGCATAAAGCCCCCTCTGACTGTGGTCCTTGCTGAAGCCCACCCCACCCATCAGGATCAATGCAAGTCTTTATTAGCTGCTGGCTATAACTGTTGGCTATGTAAGAAGATCCTGCCAGTTCTGGCCTCACACCTCCCCGAATCTACTGGTGGATTGTATAAACAAAGCTTTGTGTGCGCAAGCATCTGTGTTTGTGTGGGTGGAGTATGTATGTCGTTGTAAAGATGACATTAAAGTTCAATTGAAAGAAATTTAAAAGGGTGGGATGCAAGAAGGACTTTAGAATCCTGCCATAATTCCCATTTCACTCTAGAATTTAGACTTTCCAGCCAGTGTCTAACTCGAGTGATCAGTGTCAGCGGAGCAAGCATGTGATAAGTGGGATTTTTAGTGTGGCTACATCTGTGCAGTCATAATCAGTCTGCTTCTTGAGTATGAAAGACATAAAATGAGTTATTTGGCGGCTGAAACTCACACACTGGGCCGTGTAAAAGTTGTAAGAAAACCAAGTGATATGTCCCGTTTGAGTAATTGTACAGTGGGCCCACACCAGCTCCTATGAAGGCTATAAGAGCCACAGGAGAAGCCCGGGTCAGACTAGACGGCTTTAGGAGCTCTGGGAAGTGTCAGACGATGACAAGTAGAGTGCAGAGCTGGGTTTGTGCCCAGTCCTATTTCACAATACTGCGTATTACTAGATGTCTGATTTAGTTTGTGATTTCACACTGAGATAAAGCCTCAAGGTGCCTACAAACTGTACATTGTGTACTCGACACATACATAAAGCTGTGTTTAGCTTGAACAATGGGGGTCCACATTAAACCGAGTCTGTGTTGGTCGTCCCACAAAAAGCGTCAAATACGTTCTGGCATTCTGGTGAATTTACAGTGAAAGCCACGTTTAACGCACGGGAAAACACATACTATGCAATACATACTTTACTATAGATCAGCTTTTATTATCATCTATTCCAGGGGTTTCAAACATAAGGCCTGGGGGTCAGAATTGGCCCAGCAAAGAGTCCGATCAGTCCCACTGGATGCCTTTGGGGGAAAAAAAGGAAGGCAATACATTTTGGACTTTAAATTGTGTTTTAATATGTTTTGCAACTTTTCCCCCATGGCCGTTCATGTGACACCAAAGTAATCAAGTAATATATAAACAATTAAAGGACAGAAAAAATCCTGGTTTTTTACAATCTCCTACAGAAATTTCTGTTTTATTTAGATTTTTTATGATGGGTATAAAGTAAAAAAAAAAATAATAATTTCTGTCAGTTAACTGAAACTTTCTCTTTTTCTTTTTCTATACCTTTACACATTTATTTCTTAGACTTTAAGTCATACTAACACTTTTTTTTTTCATTTACCATACTGGCATTTCTTTATCATGTATAAAAGAAATAAGAAGGAGAATGGGAAAAGAAAGGGGAGTTCCACTGATCCAGCCCACCTAAGACCAAAGTGGGCTATATGTATCCCACAATGTAAAGTAAATGTTACATCCTTGATCTTTTCTCTCCTGTTTTATGTAATTTATTTGGGAAAATAGCCTTTAATATCCGTGTGCCACCTTTTAAAAGTCAGTAATACATTTATTTAAATAGAGAAATAATACAGCATTTTGAGATGTGTGGCTCGGATTCAATCATACTTGAACACTAAAGACGTTTCCCTGAGAACATGTGCACTGCTCTCCAGTTCAGTCAATCCAAAATATCCCGACATGTAAACCTGGCAATGTTGTGGCAACAAACTTCCAAAAGAAAAGAAAAAGCCAACGCCTTTATTTACCTCAAATCATTTTGGATTATATATAGCTGACATATAGTAGATTTCACACTGAAGATAGCTCAGACGAGCAGCTTGCTAATTTCCTCGTGATCAAGTGCAGCTCTGCAGATGCGTTTGTTAAATATCAAGGACCTGAGAACAGACAGAGATACGCCAGTTTGGCAGCGGAACCGCATCTTGCTTCAATAAGGCCAAGACAAAAAACAAAAAAGATACAAGGCAGCATTTCAGCTCACCCTGGCAAACATTTGGGGGAAAATGAACTTCCTCTGAAAATGGCAGCTTGCTCGCTTGCCTTTACTGCACCAGATTACTCCGATTGCATTCAACAAAAGTTGCAGTTAAACTCTCCTGGCGTGCTCTCTAACATCTGTCATGTCTTGTGCATTTTCCTGTCTGTTGAGCTGAACTGAGGTGAACAAGGGACAGAATAAAACGTGGAGATGCTGGACGATGGAGTGTGAGACCGAGGGGATGAGGTGAAATAAATCAACTCAAGCTTGAAGGAGGACAGGGGAAAACATGTCTCAAGTATACAGGGGTTAACTCAATATTTCCTACCTAAAAAGAGAAAAAGATGGTGGGCTCTCTCTTTATCACTCAGCCTCACTCTGGTACTCTGCTTCTCCTTGCTCTGTCAACAACCCTCCACTCTCTTGGCAAATAACTCAATGAGGGTGACTCCCTGTTTAGTTCTCTTTCCTGCAATTGATTACATCGGGGCTTCTTTTTATATTAAAACCAAGCCTTCCTCATTCTTTCTCTCTTATCTCATAGTCTTAATCATCAGGAGGTGATCAGACACATGGAGAGAGGAATGTTCCAGATGAGACAAGATATAATGAGCAGATCAAAGACGGCGTTGTCAGTCAGGGCCAGTTCAGGGGAATGGATAAAAAAATCTGCAAACTTTTATATATCTCTGTTAAAGCATTTTTATCATGTTTGCATGCTATGTGAGGCCTGTATGTGCAAACTTTGATTTAATTTAGGAATCTGTTACTGCTGCAAGCACAAAAAATGTATGGTTACATGGACTATAAAGTGCCTGGTCTGAGCCCAAGAATCAAGCTCGAGCACTGCCCATCAGGAAGAAAGGGGGGGAAAGCATTTGACAACAAACATTCAGATAATTGCGTGGTGTTGAATGAGCTCCATTTCCTTGTTCACCTGCCTCATAGAATTCCTGCAGCGCTGCCAAGACTCAATAAAACAGCACATTCAACCACCGTGAGGCTAGACGCAATAATAACCGTCTCGTTTTGCATTGTGTAGCAAATGGTTGGAAATTAGGAGGAAATAAAGCAACACTCGGCACGTTTTCTCTGGTTTTGAATAGTAGGATCTGTGCTTGCTGCTTTTAATCAGATTGTATCAGTGCATCGAGCAATAATGGAGCTCCGTTTTGGAAGGTTATGATAAGGCAGGCAAAGGCTACATCAGTCCGCATGCATTAATGGTTCATTAAGGGCTGATTCTAAAGATCAGATATGTGTTTATCTCAGACCTGGCAGCAAGAAGAAGGGGACATTCTTTCGAGTCTGGAGTTAGTTTAGATTGATGGGCCCTCAGTTAGATAATCACCAGACCAAAAGAGGGCTGAAGCAGCTTCTTTGTCTGCACTTGGCAGCTGGAGGGGACGGGAGGATTGGTGGGAGGAATATGAGAATTAGAGAGGAATAAAACTTACACCACAGACATGAGAATGAGATACATCCTTGGATACTAGAGTAGCAGCGGGGGAGGACAGCCCGATGCAGCGAGGCGGCGGAGGCCAGGCTCCTAAAACAGACCCTGTCCAGACCGAATAAATCAAAACAGACAGAGATTGGGGCTGTGGGCTTTACAGGCAGCGCAAGGTGCACGTCTTGAGAAAATACCTTTGAAGTATTTGGATGATGAACATGTTGTTCTGTCAGAAGATCATTGCAGAAAATAGCTCTAAAAATGCTACCTGCATAATGTCATGCCAGCGCCGAACAGCAGTCACATAAAGTTATCGACTAAACTGAAAAATCAGAGACTTCCTTTGGGGAAGAAAGGTTCAAATAATGCATGAATAGGCAGGAATTTTGCTAAGCAGATGCTGATGTTCGAATCTGACTCTGGTACTGCATGTCTTCCGCTACAATTTTTCCTAGACTTCCTGTTCAGACTTCATCATTTTGCTACTATAAAGGCTAAAAAAAAAGGAATTTTCTAAACTATAAGCTATACAAAAGAGGCAATGGTGTGACAGCATTGTGTTTACAACTTTGATTGCTGACCTCAAGTGGATGAAAATAGTTAAAGAAGTTCCAGAAAGGTTCATTACCACACATTCATTCCAACACAAAGAGTCTTCTGTTCAGTATGACACATTCTACGCAATGTGGAACATTAATAAAGCAAGGAGAGTGAAAGGTATACCTTCATGAAGTCATGTTCAGTGCTTCCAGTGGACCAAACCTCTCGATGCAATGTTTTTACTCCAAACAAACCTAAATGACCGACCTGCCAAAATAAGGAACCGGCAGGACAAGAAGAGGATTTGAGGGAAGAAGTGGATGTTGAAAACCCTCTTAAACCCTGTTTGTTTACAAGTTGTCGGTTTGCAAACACACTCAAAGTGAAGTAGGGTCCAAGTGGCCAAGCGTTGTCCTGTGAGTCAGATTAGGGTGAACCTGCCCTGCCTGGGCAGATGCCTCCAATCTCATGTGCGCAAGTGTGTGAGTGAGATCATAGATGAGAAAATGTGTCATTTCCTCTGGGATACACCCGTGTTAATGATCTGTCAAATTTTACACACAGCAGAAGTTATGTTCTGTTAAACACCTGACACTTAAACAGCCACAGAAAGAGAGCGAGTCAGTTCTTCCGTGATTTATTTGGAGCTTTTCTCAAGACGGTCTTGTTATTCTTTCTCATGTGGAAATAAAAGATAGTAGTGCAGGTCTGCAGGGCTGACAGGTTTAACAGTGTGCCTTTTTAACTGTCAGAACACAAGATATCATCTACATGCTGATTAGAGGACTTTAACTGCTTTCTGCCACGCCAAGAAACCACTTCCAGCAACTGACACAGCGGCTTAAATGCGAGGACTGAACAGACAGTGGAGAAAGAAGAGAGGCAGACGGGGGAAAGCTGCTCTAGTTCTTTGGATGACAGAGAGCAGGCCGCTGCGGGAAACCTCAGCTCCTTCGTTCACTGTGGTCTGAGAACATAAAAAGCTTCACTTCCTTTGATCTGCAGACTTGAATACGTTTCTCTGCTTCATGAAAAAATAATACAGCTTTGGAAACCATATTACTCAATTATTCCCCCATTACTGCCCCTTCCCCCTCTCTTTCCACCTCCTTCCCTTTCCTCTTCCATTCCTCCCACATTAGCGATTCTGTCTTTGGTATCAAAGTGAAATAAAGATTAAAGTCTGGGTGAGGGGAAGAGTTATGTGGTATGGGGCAGCCCGGCACTTTGCCACAATTTTAGACGGGGGTTTGATCCACTGAGTTATTCGCCCTCTTTCTGCCCACTGGTGGCTCCGTGCTAGTGACTGAAGACGGGAGGAAAATAAAGAGGGGCTTTTGTTACCTCTAATCCGAGCCTGACACATTAAACATGAATTGACAGCTCAGCATTAGCGTTGTAGTCGAGATGTAGCCGTTTTCTGTTCATACCTTCTGCTCTAACTTCTCTGGAAGACTTTAAAAGTCTACGTCAGGGAGGAGTATGTCATGCTTTACCATTCTAAAAGGAGGCAAAGTTGAAGCTTCTCTTTGAACCTTCAGACCATTCTCCATCTTGACATTTATCAGCCGCCATCTGCCCAGCACCTGTCAGTCAAAAGCCACCAGACCATCACTGCCTCCTCACTTCCAACTGTGCATACCCTGTGACCCACCATGACCTGGGAAATTATGAAGCACTTCAGAAGGTCAAATCTCATCCCACTGCCAGCAACTTTTACAGATCACATTTGTTACCCTTGTCACTTAGCTAAACTTTGTAGACACCCCCCTTTAGGCAGAATGGTACTTCTCTTTGCACACACATGTAAGTGACTGATGTAATGTAAATGTGGATAAAATTCCCATGTTCATGTATGTTGTGCTTTCAATGTATTTTTGAAGGCATAACATCACTCCTTAAAATCGCCTTAAACATTAGTGTTTGACTGTTATATTTCTGTCTTATTTACTGATACACTGAATAAATCTTCAGTTTTTATAGCAGTCCAAAAAGTATGACTCATTCCAGCTAAGACAGAAAAAATAATCAGTCTTTGTGGATCCACATACAAGTTTTCAGAAGAAATAAAAGCCCCAGGTAGGCTGAATGAATGCAGTGTGAAATGACGAGTTGCAAGCCACAAGACAAATAGATATGCCTCACACCTCTGGCTGGCATTTTACACTTTCTTAGGCACAGTGTTACTCTAATTAGCTTTGTGTGAATAATATTATCTATTAGTAGCATTTAGCCATAAAGCACAGAACCAACCCCCTTCCCACAACCCTGTTTTAAATCAATAAAATGTTGATCACAAAAAAAAAGCACAGTAAACAAATGATATCACCAAAGGTGAGCCATTTGTCACGAACAAAAACATCAACCTCAGGTGGATGATCAACAGAAAGTGTGAGGATCAAACATTTCAGGACACGCTGTCTGGGAAACATGAGTGTCTGCATACAGTTGCAAGAAAAAGGCTTGTTTACAGGACCTTGAGCAAACTGTAAACGCCTGTCAACAGTGTTGATTCTGGAGAGCAGTAGCTGTTGTCCTGCCACGCACACCCATTTTTGTTTTACTGCTGATGACGGATTCATGACCCTTAAAATTAGCCAACTTGAGAGAGGAATTTCACTGCTTAGAAGTTACCCTGGATTCCTTTGTGACCAGGAATCCAGGCTAGCCTCTTTGTTGGTTGACCACTCCTGGGGAGGGTAACACTGGTCTTGGATTTTCTTCTTTATATGTACAGTACAGTCTCACAGTGGATTAGTGCAGAACAAACACTTTAGAGATTGTTTTGTAACCTTTTCCAGTCTGATGAGCGTCAACAACCCTTTTCCTAAAGTCAGTCAGAATTTTTCTTATGGCATGATGAAATTCCTTAGTGTGTTGCAAACAAAACACTGATAAACTGCAAGTGCTTTAAATAACAAAGGCTGCACACTCACATCTGTCATCTCATTGATGAAAAGCACTGGATTCTAATTTTACCTTTAAATTACATGTTAATACTTAAGGTTCAAATACTTTTATCTCTGACAGAAATAAAGTCTTGGCAAAAAGAAAGTTCACCCCTACTGGGCTCTGAGGCTTTCAAGGTATAACAAGAAATGATCTGTTCCTTGACAGGTCTTAAACTAAGGTAAATGCAACTTTGATGAACAACAAGAAAACATGCCATAGCTTTTTTTTAAAAAGCCGAGAAATGAGCCGTTTTTGATAGCTTGCTGCGAGACCTCACACCGAGCACATCTACTGCGGGTATGGTGCCTGTTATCGACCCGGAGTTAGCAACATCCCCCAAAAACCCGAAGAGGAGAGTCCTGGCCCCTAGCCCTGCCAGTGTAGCAGAAATGATGACGGATGATGATGGCAGCAGCAGCCGTTCTTCTCTGCGTGAGTAGCCTAATGTTGTTCGTGTATAATTTACGCTGAGTAGGCTAACCACGTTATTACATTAATGCATGTAAGGTGAACTAGCAAACACCATCGTAGTTACATGCAGCTGTCTTCTTGTTTGATGGCAGATACTCCCTTCACCCTGGCCAAAAAGGGTAAAATGACCAAAGAAAAAGTGGAAAACAGTTAAACATGAGAGGTTTTTGGACAAAGTTTGTGTTTTTTTCCATTGATTAAGCACTGCTTCCAGCCAAGAGTGATGCCATAAATCCCCTATAGCTACAGAAAAGGCTAACATTGCTATCTTTTTTTTACAAAAAAACAGCTGAACATGAGAGGTTTTTGGACCAATTTATTGTTCTCCATTCTTTAAGCACTGGTTTGAGCACCATTTAAGCACCGGCACCGTTTCAAAAGTACCGGTTTAGCACCGGTATCGGATAAAACCTAAACGATACCCATCCCTAGTCTGAACTTTGACTGGGCCATCGCAACACCTTGATTCTTTTATTTTTCTGCCACCCTACTGTGCTTGGGATTTTTGTCCTGTTTCACAAGCCACTTTCAGCCAAGCTTTAGCTGTCAGACAAACGCCCTCACATTTGACTAGAATACTTTGGTATACAGAGGATGTTATGATGGACTCAATGGCTTCAAAACAAGCCAAAATCATCACACCTCCACCACCGTGCTTCACAGTTGGCATAAGGTGTTTGTGCTGATATTCTGTCTTGTGGTGCTGTGAGTCATGCATTATGCATTATGGCCAAACATGTCCACAAAGAACATTGTTCTTGTTTTTTGTTCAGAAGTAGCTTTGGAAACCTAAGCTGTGCTGCCATGTTCTTTTAGAGAGAAGCATTTTCTCTTGGCAATCTTTCCAAACAAACCACACTTTTTCAGTCTTTCAGTGTTTTCCACTTGTGAATCATCTTTCTCATAGTAAAATGACTTCAAATTTGACTTTAAATAGATGACAAAGTACCTTTGTTTTGGTTGTTTGTTTTGGTTATCTTTATCTAGTTTCAGGACTAGTGTAAAAATCTGATGATGTTTATATGTATGCAAAAATATACAGGAAAATCTCAACGGCTCCATTTCTTTTATTGTGCAACTGTAGATGAGGGCATCTTTCAAGCATAAATGAAAACTTCGACCAAATGTCAGTGCAACCCATCCAACTGTTGCTGAAATATTTGACTTTAATGGCTTACGTGCAAACTTAGCACTGCAAAAGACCTTCACAGCCTTAACATTACAATTCACTCCATACTTGCAAAGGCAAAGGGGACATCATCATTTGTGTTAACTGTTACCATCACTGACTTCAAAGAAAGAAGTGGGGAGCAACTGAGAGAGTGTTTTCATCAGTGGAAAGCCTCAACCAATCCCCTAATGCTACCAGGCCCATTTCCATACCACATTCTGGCTGCTTATCCTCTCTGACCTTATAAAACCTTTAAGCATATCACAAGTTGTTGGGTAAAAGCAAAAAGTAGAAAAAGTTGCTTTTAGCGAGAAAGCCAAGCATTTTTTAAGCAATTCAATTTGCCACAAAAAACAGGTTTCGTAAGCAATGAAGACATGTGTTTCTCAATCCACAAAGAGATTTATACTTTTCATTTAGTTTAAAATATGCAGATGGCCACGGCTCTCAATAGCAAGTGACGCAGTTTCCACAAACATACATCCTGTGAGAATGACCGTGTGCTTTTTCTTTTTCCTTCTGATAGATTTGCCAGCACACGGTTCAGAGTGTGTCTATGAGTAACAGGGACAGAAGTGAAGATGGGCTTCTAGAGACTCTGGAGAAGATATTATCTTGTTCCTCAAACCTGACGTTTAATGGAAATCCTACGCCTTAGCCAAAGTACACGCCTGTCTTTAGGTATGAACCTCCAAACAGATCCCCCACCCCCCATCCCTCACTTATTCCACCAAATATTTTCACAGGACATCTGACTTCAGTAGCTCACTATTGGTTCCACAGGTGTGGAGATGCAAACTCCGTTAAACACTTCGGGACATTCTACCACTGAGCTTGCCATGGGCTTGGTACATATTATACTTTCTATCAATCATATTCATCCTGTCACATCACACAATTCTTAATTGTATTGCCATCGGAATAGCTGTTTATTTTGAGATTCTCCAGAATGTAATAATTCAGCAGACTTCCGAATTATCATAATATCATTTTAAGAGTTGAATCCATGGATTTCTGTGCTTGAACATGTGTCTGTGCGCATCTGAGAGAGAGTATGTTTATTACTCCAGTAGCTAGAAATATGCAACCAGTCCCCTTGACTGTGAGCTGTTGTTGTTTTAAGCCTCTTGGAGGTCTCTGTATCACTCCTACTCAAACTGGCACAGGATCCAAACTGCAACCAGATGGAGAACGTCTGCTATGGTTTTTCGGTTAAGCAATATTGTACTAGTAGGCAACAAAGAGGAAAAGGAGGCGGATATGCGCATCATCAACCAAATCTGAAAATCTTCCCCCTGTCTGCCCATTTACTGTACCCCCCCCCCCCCCCCCCCCCCCCCTTTCATCCCACATCTCACTCTCCATCATGACGAGAGCTTTTTGGGAGCAAAGTAGTGAAAAAAAAAGAAATGGCTGCTTGCGCCTCGCAATCGACCCCAAAGTGACTCAAAGTCTCGTATATGTAAATTGCCCACAAATCCCCTTTCTTCCTTTCAATCACTCATCTGTTGCTGAGAAAGCATAACCCCAGACCCCATCTGACGCGTCTCTTTAGCGCAACTGTGTATGGTTTGGAAACCAGCATGTTTACTTAGGTTTGGAGTGTTAGGAGTGAAAACCCCAACACTTTGTGTGTGTGCATGTGTGTGTTTTTATTTCTATCAATAACAACATGAGATAGGGACAAGAGACACTGACTATGTTCAAGTTTATGAAAACATCAGGTGGGCTGAAGGTGACAGGTGATGTATCTCCAGGGTGCGGTTTGTCTTGGTCGATAGAACAAGCTCTGTACAGTAGATCTTGGTAATTGTTTTTGAACAGTCTGTAAAAATCTTATGAGGAATGAGCTTTAGAAAATGTTTTATGTTGGTGTGCATGGATGCAGTTTTATGTGTATGTGTATATGTATAGCGATACACATGCCACACGCCATTATTTCCATTATAACGTCGATGTGACGTTGTAATGGAAGTAATGGGAGAGAAGACCAGAATTAGGAAGTGGGCAAGGCTGGAATGTGTCAGTTTAGCAAAATTACACACAAACATATTTCCTCAATTACATATAGTGGTTTGTACTACTGATGGGTTTTCCGGCTCTTTTTAGAGAACCGGCTCTTCATGGTTGTTTTGTTGCTTTAATTAATTTATTATTAACAATAATAAAGTGGTTTTATTTATATATGTTTATATATAAATATATGCGATGGACCCTAGAGACAAAACACGTACAAACTCCAAAAAGCACATACAAACTCCAAAACATATTTCTAGCATAAGTGATCTAGGTAGCTCTGAACTTCCAAAACAGAGCTACCTAGATCACTTAAATTACACAATTGAAACCATGAAAGCATATGTGTATTGTTTGTGTATTTATACACAAGCATTCATATATCCATCCATCCATTCGCTTCCGCTTATCCTTTTCAGGGTCGCGGGGGGCGCTGGAGCCTATCCCAGCTGTCATAGGGCGAGAGGCAGGGTACACCCTGGACAGGTCGCCAGTCTGTCGCAGGGCCAACACACAGGGACAGACAACCATTCGTGCTCACATTCATTCGAACATTCACACCTAGTGGCAATTTGGATTATCCAATTAACCTATCCCCACAAGCTGCATGTCTTTGGACGGTGGGAGGAAGCCAGAGTACCCGGAGGGAACCCACGCAAACACGGGGAGAACATGCAAACTCCACACAGAAAGACCCCGACCTGGTGTTGGAATTGAACTCAGGACCTTCTTGCTGTGCGGCAACAGTGCTAACCACCATGCCACCGTATTCATATATAGTCAAATAAAATTTTTTTAAAAAGTTCATTTACCTGTTATTACCACACACCAAATCCGGTTGTTGGTACTTGCTGGCTTGTGTAGCCACTAGGTAACAAAAGTTTTTATGTGCTTCTGAGTTTTTACGTGTTTTGGAGTTTGTACGTGTTTTTACGTGTTTTTGAGTTTGTACGTGCTTCAGGTACGTGATTTGAAGTTTGTACGTGCTTTGTCTGTAGGGGCCACCGTAAATATACTTTTATTTATTCACTCCACATAAAATGTAATAAATAAATTATATAATACAAAAATCAACTATTCACATTTCAACTTTTAACTATTTAAATTTTCAGCTTTTTCCTTTTACAAATTGAAAGTGAAACAACACAAAACACTGCAAACCACAACACAATTAAATATAAATTATAATATGAAAACCAGTGTTGGGGAGTAACGGAATACATGTACCGCCGTTACGTATTTAAAATACAAAATATGAGTAACTGTATTCCGTTACAGTTACCGTTTAAAAAGGTGGTATTCAGAATACAGTTACTTTGTTGAAATAAATGGATTACACTGCGGTACTTTACTGTTTCATTTTGTCGCGGGTCAGGACTGTTTGGGTTTTGTTTGACAGCTACGTTCTGTTGTTCCAGGCGGCAGCGTTACGGTTGCCATGGTTACAGGACGACGCTCTCTCTGCGACTGCGTGTTTCCTGGGTGAGAGAGCGCCTTTTCGTTGTTGTTGTTGTTGTGCTAAGCTAACAGGCAGAATGCTACAAGCGTAGCTCTAAAGAATGTAGCCTCATGGGCAGTGTAGTCCGTGCTGCAGGGAGAATGGACTGCCATACACGTTATGGGTCTGTGAGCGCGAGAAGGGAGAAAAAGGGGAGTGGAAAGGTACGAGTTGTCATCGAGCAAAAACGGGAGCTGGAAGCATGTAAATATAATAATAACCACTGCAGCCAAGAAGAGAGCCTGACGAGCCCAGTTGTAAGTAAGCTATTAAGACTTGACTGTACACCGTGTTCGTGTTTTCCTCCGAAAACAATAAGTTTAATAAGGAGCAGTCTTTCAATGCCTCTCTCTGTCTCTCGCAAGAAAAGTTGACCCACACAACAAAGTAAAGCTATTTTTCGGCTACGAGCCGACAGGGACCCCGCCGTATTAGTCAGAGGTCCCTTTACTACAGTTCGGAGTCGCGGACCTTTCATTAATAGTAATAAATCACACAGCAATAGTACATTCATGTTGTTGTAAAAAGAATGATAATATATTAAGTAATCCAAAGTATTCAGAATACGTTACTGTCATTGAGTAACGTAACGGAATACGTTACAGAATACATTTTGGGGCATGTATTCTGTATTCTGTAATGGAATACATTTTAAAAGTAACCTTCCCAACACTGATGAAAACAAAAAGAAGATGCATATTCTCTGTCATATGGACCTGCAGGTTAATTAGGTTAATTAAACTCTCTGAATCCTTTATCATCCACTACTGAAAATAGTTGTGGAAGATTACTATAACTTTCTAATATGACGTTGTTGTCCCTGGCTCTCTTTCTCTCTCTCCCTCTGGCTCTGTTCCTGTGCTACTGAGTGTAACTACCGCCCCTCCCCCCTCTTCCCAGCGTAAAGCACAAGGCTCGCGTGCAGTGTGACGCGGAAAAAAAGTGCGAGAGAGAGGGTGAGAGAAAGAAAAAAAAAAACAACCCACGGCTCGCGATAAGGAGCCGGCTAGCGTCGTTCACATCAAAGAACCGGCTCTAAGAGCCATTTCGTTCGCGACCGACCCATCACTAGTTTGTACATAGCTAGATGGCTTTGGTTTTATGTGTATTAGATTTTAATTATTTTGTCTTGGAATTTTTCAGCAATAGAAACCAGAATTTGGTAAACAGTGGACCATGATGATTCCTATGATGTATGCCTGTACTCTATGATAGCAGTGTCACTCAGATTCTATTAGTGCAAACCAACTGCCAATCACAGGTGTTACCTAATATTGGTTGGCTAGTCTTGGCTGAAAATCAGTGTTTACTTAGTATACAGATAGTCTGAATGATGTATCAGTCTATCCGAGGGGCAGATTTATAGCTATTTGTCAATATATTGGTATAATGGTTGATAAATTAAAATGTAAAGAGTGTAAAGGAGAGATAGAAGTACCCTTCAACCTTGTTATGACCATGATAATGCATAGTTTGTCCACCAGAGGGCACTCTGAACATGACAACCAACTGTGGGTCAGGTGGTTGTCATAATCCAGACAATCCAGAAAAGCTGTTTGATTAGGTGGCTTAAGTGTCTGTTATTAATTAAGCAAATTGGTAGCAGTGGGCAGGCAAAGCACAACCATGTTAGCATAAGGCTAGGCATGCTAGGAGTTTTCCTGCATTGATAATTGGTTTTTTATATAGTATACTATACAGTGTTGAAGTGATTGCATTACAATTACAAAGTCACTCATCAGAATACTCAGTACTTTTTGTAATGTCCTGTAAATTTGAGGTGGATTTGTTTCTGATTTTTATCTTCTGCTGTCAAGAAGCTAAGGCGCTGTCGAGGTTGAGGAGTGTCTGTGCACATGTCTTGCTCAGCTACCAAAATGGCAGCAAGGAAAGCCTTTATGTTATTTTTAATTTGTGGTAGAAAGGTACAAAAACATAGTCAAAGTGACATGCTAATGCTAATTTTAAGAAGCACGTGCTAACTAAACATGCACCGTAACACCTGGTGGCCCACAGAGGAGCGTGACAATGGAGCTACAGGTGCAATAAGAATATCAGCTAGCTATTAATTTTGACAAAACGGTTACTCTGAAGGAAATTAATGACCTTGTTGTTTGTTGGAGGACATGCTAGCAATATTGCCATTAAAATGAGCCTGAGTCAGTATGTTTAGAGGTAACTACACAACAGGAAACATACATTCTGTACAATATAATCAACGTATCAATGGTAACTCAAAGTTACTTAAAACAATGAGCATTCATTGGTTGAAATAACTTCAACCAATGAATACATGCAATGAAAGCTATGTACCCTGGGGAATGCCAGGGTACATGGCATTCCCTATGTACCCTGGCCTCTTCCAGTCCAAAGACATGTTGTTGGGTTCAGTAGTGATTGGTGGAATATGAGCATGAATAGTTGTCTGTCCTTCTATGTTAGCCATGCAATTGATTGTACAAAGTGTACCTCTTGCCCCATTACAGCTAGGATAGGCTCCAGCACCTGCCAAAAGCCCTGAATTGGATAATCATAAGAAAATGAAGGATGCTTTCCAGGTGTGGCGGTAATCTTCTTAAGTATTGGGGTATTATAAAAAGTAACATAATTAACTGTGTAAGTTAAAATTATTACTTCAAAGCACTAAAAACTGTCTGTAGTTTAGTAGGGTTAGAGTCCAAATTGCACATCCTTTGTAATGAAGTTGTTTATCTGCTTTTTTAAACACTATTTATGAAATTTCATTTACTTTGATTCAGAAAACCCAGACAAGCATTATGGACAAGTAAAAAAAAATCTGCCTAGTTATCCAACGCAAAGGGTAACTGAGAAAATATGTTTCGTAATTTGGGTTAAACGAGCTTTTACAGATTTCACAGAGATATACATGCCTCAGAATGTGACTGGAGTAGAGTGAAAAAGTAGAGCAAAAAAAAAAAAAGCTCAAGACACCCAAGAGCTAAGGGCATGAAGTTGCAGAGCATTGCTTATCCAACATCTCCATTTCCCTGGACCATATTTGCACTCACGCGGCTTTCCTAACGCTGGCCAGACTTGTATGGTATGAGGGAGCTGTGTTTAGACGGCTTTTCACAGCTCCTCAGTTGAGAACAGTGCAAATAGACGTAGTGCCAAAATAACAGTCGTCGGAATGCAATGATGCATATGTGGTTGTTGGCCTTGGATGGAGATTTAAGGTCATGAAGCAGACAGATAAACTCCCCCTACTTTCCTGTTACATGCTGATCTGGTCTCACATTTGAGGCGGTTGTTGTCAGAGAGTCCTCTTGGGTCTCAGTGAGAGAGATGGGGATGACTCAGTCATGAAAAAAAACAGTAGCACACGGGTGACACATGGGTCACACATTAGGGGATATAAGAAAGGTAGCAAACGGAAGCAAAACGCAACAGGGTCAAATGTTTCCCAGCAACCAAGTTGCCAACACGGGATCAGTACTTGAAATTGCCTACAAGAACACAAAGAAAACCAGGTGGGAAAAATCACACTGTTGTCTAAGGGAGGTATTAAAATGATTGCTGATACGCGTGGCAGTTATATCAAAACTTTGCACCTTATTGCTATCTCCAAATTATTTTCCAGACTGCCAAACTTTCCTCGTGCTTGCAGAGAAAAGCAGAGAGTAAGAATGTCGTGAAAAAAAAGGATTCAAAGTGCAGACTTGAAAACAAACATTGTCTGACTTACTTTTCCTGCATTTTCTTTCTACCACCTCTCACCCCCTACCCCTGCCCATGCCATAACTTAGTCTCTTTCTGTCTCCCATGGACAAGGTATTATAACGGCTGCGGTTTTTATTGGAATTACTTAAATGGCTCTTAAAAAGCCGTTTGAATGATGAGTGCCGGTGTCTGGACAGTCTTGGTGTGCGTATATGCGCACGTGTTTATGTGCGAGTACGTGCCGGCTCCAGGCCTTCGTTTCCATCCAAGATGCCAAATTTCTTTCACCCAACCACCCACCCTCCCATCTCAACCCCACTCCCCCCATCTTGATGTTCACCACATCTCCCACAGTGGTCACACTCATTTTTGTTTGTGCACGTTTTTTACTTTTACTTTTTTCTGACCCACATCCCCCACCCCACACCCTGTCTGCCTCTGCTTATTTATCCCCACTGTGAGGCGAAAAAAAAGAAACGCAATTGCCTTCTCACACTCATACGGTAATGGCTACAATTTGCTTATCGTACAAGCACAGATGTGTAAATAAATGGAGTCTAGACTGATAGTGGAGACAAAACCTTAACATGTGCATTTAAAACTGAGTTTCCCAAAGAATAATAAGAAAGCAAAGCAAAGATGTTTCTTTGTTCTAACACACTTTTCAAACCGTTAAGCTCTAGACAGTCTCAATTTCAATATCTGGGGATCAGACCATTTTCTCAGCTAACAAACAACACGATCCATTACTTTGTATCCTCTGTATCTATGCTCCCACCCACCAGAGATGCTTTGTGTTACTGTCTGAATTCTCGTCTTGAATCTGAAAAATGCAACGAAAGTGGTTGCAGACGCATTCCAGACGCCCTCTATGGAGTGAGTGATGCACCAGTGGGAAAACACAGAGAAGCTGCAGGGAGTACATAGGATGCAGCAGAGGTTACAGATCAGCCATATATCGTCTCTGACATTTACCTGAACGTGTTGAGGAGCACCCGAAACTTGCTCACATGCACTTTGCAGAAAATGGACAAGGACAACGGTGCCACCGTGGTGTCTCTTGACAATAGACAAGCGAGATATGTAGGAAGTGTCAAAAAATGCAAAGCAAAGCAAAATGCCAATTTTGCTAAAAGACTCCACAAATACAGGATCAAAATGTGCAAGACTGAATAAAATATACAGGCAAGCACTGTGAATATGCTGTTGTGTCTGGCAGGCCTAAGAACTATTTGGACAATTTTGAACACTGGCAGCATTACAGCCCCCCCCCCCCCCCCCCCTTCTGAATAACTGTATTGCGAGCTGTGTAATGTGTAGGGATAAAGACAGGAGAATTTTGTCACATGGAGTAGATTAGCAGATTAACAGACGCAGACTCAGTGGAGTCTTCTACCATTTGTTTGATATTTGTCACTGGTCAAGAAGTAAAGCAGCAGTAAGAAAACCACTGATGCCAACCTCTGCTTGGTGGAGCTCTAACTACCTTAGCTTTCACACCAGTTTGTGAATAAACAAGCAAAATTAGCCTGTAGTGGTATGTGTAGGAGTTTGAGTACAGTACAGATGTAGTATGAGTACAGAGTCTGTATTTGAGTGGCCTGAGTGATGAGGGTTACTCAGACCATGGCTCAAATTGGTGAGGTGAGTGGACAGGGGTGGGGTGTCGGGCAGCTGCTCAAACTGGTGGTGGGTGGGGTGCACACCTGTGATGGCACGGGTTTTCCTGAGACAGGAGGATCTGGCGATGGCCTTCAGGCAGACGACAGCCAATGAATTTTTTTGACAATAGAAGAATATTAACAGAGGTCAGATTCTGTACAGTAACAATGTTATTGTTAGATAGAAACCTGCAAATGCACTCATTAGTATAAGTTTAATTGAATTCAAATTTAAATGCTACACACCCATCTTCCACCTCAGCCTCCATGATGTTACCCTCCACCTCAGTACATCAAACCTACACCTCTTCCTTAGGAGTTACATACAAAGTCTATGCAATGCATCAAGTGATGGGAAGACGGGAATCTGCATTTGCACAACTAAAAATGTTTAAACTTATGCAGAAAGTTGCTTTACACTGGATTGCAAAGACACATCAGCTCTTCTCACCTGATGCTCCTGATGATAAGACACTGATAACATCCTTACTCATGCCACTGCATTCACACAAGTAATGTGAGATGAAATTTTGCTTTGTATTTGGTTTGAGTGCTGCTCCAAAGTGATAGACTCAATAACAAAACATGATGTAACACCCTAGTATTGGCGCAAATCATAGCTTATGCATTTTTTACATGTTCTTATCACAATGTACTCATACATTTTGAATTTCACAAGTCAAAAGCTTTAAATGCCAGCAAAAAAACCATCTGAATCGTGGAAAAAACCTGTGAAATTAGTGTGACAAATTAGTGCAGCAAGAGGATAGCAGCAAGAATGTTCTGCAACAGAAGCATTATTTGCCTTAGGAAAGAAGTCTGGAATAATTTGAATCTCATCATCACTTTGTGCACACTGGGAGATCGCCTTTCAACAACCAAAACTCTGGGGAAAACAGCAAGACATTTGCAATCAACAGAATTATACACAGAAACGAAACGAGACACAAGACAGAGAGAAATGTCAGAGAAGCTGTTTTTTGGATCACATGCACCCATATAAAGACCCCCCAAGGAAACCCCTACAATTCATTAGGGCACTATAAGAGTGTACTGTCCGGGCATCTGCATATTTCCAACAAGTGTTGACATGGTCTGGATTTATCATTGTCTCCACGTGAGAGGTAATGGCCTGGTCTGGCATAGCTAAGCTTCCTAAGCATACCTCAAGACAAGACATCAGACTGCAAACAAAAAAGACAAAGCTAAAACACAGATTCTGGCAGAAATATGTATATTTAGTGAAAATGTTTGCAGCCTGGGTATGGTTTCAGCATGAAGAACTAATGATAAAGGAACCAACCAATATAGTGGACTGTACATTCCCCTATTATTTCATATTCTTATATTATATTCAAAATTAACGAAATTGTTATCCTGTGGCAATGTCTAAAAGACTTTTTTAAAAGGTCTTGAGTTTTGTCACTCATGTAGAAGCCTGGAATTGAAAGATAAACGAGTAAGAGCAAATCTATTAGTCTAGAATGTCTCAGACGCACCTGCAGAGGTATGAAAATCAAGAATGAATTAGCAATCAGAGCAAGGAAATGTGTAACATACCATTAAGGCCTCGGTCACACTAGCCTAGAGACTTGTCTGTGACTACTTGACTACCACGCAAAGAATACGCAGGCTGCGTGTGGCTGCTGAAGATTGCTGGCAGTTGGTGTGAACGCCATTGCTAAAAATCCATTCATGCAGGAATAGAGACCAGTCAGTGGTCACTAGCAGTGAGTAGTGAAAACTGTGTATTCAGGGATTGGTTGGCAAGTGGTTGCTCGATGTTGTCAGCAGTCACTGCTAAGGAAAATGTGCATTCCCTAACTGGTTTGCGAGTCGTCTGTTGTCGCTACGTGTAACTGGTCGCAGAAAAGTATACGATGCTGCCCCAAGAACCTCCTTGCGATACCTTTGGTCACCTGTTGATGTAGTCACCAGTGGTTTGCACCGACTTATCCATGAACAATACTCACCAAGCTGTAGTGAAACTGTGAAAAATGCAACACAAACTGGAAACACGAAACATTCATTTGAATTCATTTAAAATTAAAAGCTGTGGTTTATGAAAAGTCAAACTTTTACTTTGAAAGCAAACATCCTCTGTTTCCTGTTTGAGTCACATTTTTCAAGTGTCACAACATCTCAAAGAGTAAATAATGAGTGGCTACAGACAAGTCTTCTGTAGTTTGTGTCCACCATGCAAACTATGAGCAACTGCAGCAATCTGCTAGTGAACTAGTGAACAAAGCAATCACAAGAAGAATTTTTGTGCAGCATCTGCTTTCTCCTTGTGACCAGTTTCACCCGTCTGCAACCAGTCTGGGAATAAAGATTTCTCCCTCACAACCAGAGGTTGCCAGGTGGTATTGCTGTTCAGTCTCTAGACCAAAAGAAACCAAAAAATATTGCGTCAAACCTACATCATTGTGGCAGCTCGGTAACCCCAGCAAGAGGCAACGCCAATTAGAAACTGGTTTTAATAAAAGGAAATGGGGGGAAGGTGCTTTCTGCCAGGTTAAATTAACCATGCACTTCTAGATTTGTGTGGTTTCTATGCTACTTTATACTTATATTTCTGGTGTGTCAGATAATGCAGTTCTTGTCAAAACTGCTAATGTGTGTCAGTTACCCACAAAGTGTTCTTTAGCAGTACTGCGTGACGCACTGGGTTATGGCATTAGGAATAAGAGCTGGCTCTTTCACTCGTTCACTTCTCTTTCAAACCAGTTGTCTTCTCCTGACTCTATGAGCCAACTGTAAGGTGCTGGACTAAATATGCGTGATTAGTTTAGCTGATTTTTTGCTTGAATCTTCTGCAGCACCTAATAACACCACTGATGAGTGTTAGCATTGTTGGCGACCGTGGCTCAGGGGGTTGGGAAGCGTATCTGTAACTGGAAGGTCGCCGGTTCGATCCCTGGGCTCTCTGTCCTGGTCGTTGTGTCCTTGGGCAAGACACTTTACCCTACCGCCTACTGGTGTTGGCCAGAGGGGCCGATGGCGCGAAATGGCAGCCTCGCTTCTGTCAGTCTGCCCCAGGGCAGCTGTGGCTACAACCGTAGCTTGCCTCCACCAGTGTGTGAATGTGAGAGTGAATGAATAGTGGCATTGTAAAGCGCTTTGGGTGCCTTGAAAAGCGCTATATAAATCCAATCTATTATTATTAAAACCAACAATGCTTAAAAGAAAAGTCCACAATGCTAGGGGTATCTGCAATAATTCACTGTAACACCGTCCCTATATGTAAGTGGCCCTTTGCAAATTCCAGACTGTAACATCGAAAAGTTCAGAAAAACAAGGCTTCAGTACAAGCGAAAGCCCTCCTCAAATTTTTCTTTGCAATTTAACCGTGAACAAGCCCCTGACACTGGAGTCTGCTCATTGTCTCTCTTCTTCCAGCATAAGGTTTGAATCAGCGGGCTGTCATATGGCAGGGACGCAGCATTCAGGACACGTTGTCTCACTATATTGATCTGGCAGACATGTCTGCATCCTCTCGTCTTCCTCCTCCGCCTCCTTGTTATCCCTGCCTCTTCCTTCCAGACAATGACAGATACAGAATATCCAGTTACAGTGATTGGAGTAGAACAAATTAATCCTGTATGACAGGACACAATGAGACCATGTTGCTAAATTAAATACTAATACAATATAAAGGCAGCACTGTGATTCATCAATTGTGGCTTTTAAATCTTAAAAGAAATACTCAGACTGATGACATGTTGATTGTAAATTTGAAGAATGGGCATAGTGGGTGAACACATATTGGAATAGAAAAAAGGTAACTTCATATTTAGTAATTCAAAGGAAATAATGTACATCTGGGAGTAAACAGGTGACCCTGCATGTTTCTGCTGACCCTCATTCAAAACCTCAACCAGATCAAAGACGGCACACGGTTGCTACAAAGTGACGTGCCCTCGTACTGAGCTTATTTTCTCAGTATTATGTTCTTTACCTTCATCTGTCCATGTGCTTTCATCTCTTCCTACCTCCTCCTTCCAAAAGCAGGCCCTTCAACTTTTCTCCTTCCCCAGTTTTACTCTGTCCAACTTCAGTCTTCCAAATAGATGTGTTTCCATCTCTCTTTCCTAACTCGTGCTGATGTTTCCCATATCCCTATCACACTTTCACCACATGTCAGGAAGACTAGGGTTTGTGTGGTTTCTGCCCAGTTTTGGGAGCAATCCAGCTGAGGCTCATTGGGCTGGTTGTCGGTTCGGCCGGGGCCCACTGTTAGGAAATGACCACTCCTCTGGTTCAAATTAGCAATGAGGCAACGTCTTTTTTTTTCTTTTTCTTTCTTTTTTTTGGGTGCTTTTTTTTTTAACTAAGGGCCTGCAGATGAAATAGATGGAAAAGTGTAGAGAGAGAGTGCACAGCCATCTGTAAACCACATGAAGGTGAGTGGTAATTGATTCAATGCCCTCCCTAATTAAGTATTATGTTGGTTGGCCAAAGAACATCTTCCCAGAAGTGGTTGTACTTCTGTAGCGTTCACTGTCCAAACAGTCACAGACTTGCATGGTTAATGTCTGGTTAGGCATGTTTTATTTCCGTTCGCTTATTCTGTAATATATCACCTGCAAAATATCCAGATTTTAATCAGATCATGTAAATCTTTGACCTTCCTCAGTTTTTAATAAAATACTTCATGTCTGCGTTGCTTTACAGCCAACAGCAGTTCCATATTGTAAATGTATGCAAAGTGGAAAGGCAGGCGATAAGGCTGTCGTGCAGTCAGTCTGGTGTTTATCTTGGTTTTCACTGCGGAGCATCGCAAATGTTTTCCATGAAATGCAACTCCACATGTATCCGTCCTAAATTGTTTTCTATAGGCAGAACCTTTCCTGTGAGCATGAAACACAATAATTCTCCCACAACAGCTTCTTTAGGGACTTAGAAGCGCTGCCAAACAGCATCGCCTTTGCTGTCTGACTCCAGAAAGCATTACATATATTTTTGGGATAAACACAAAAGAACTGCAGTTAGGACCATGCACACACACACACACACACACACACACACACACACACACACACACACACACACACACACACACACACAAGAACAGTAGAGCAAAGCTTGCACTGCATGCACCTCAGACAAGCTGGAATGAGCACAAAGCTTTTTTTTTTCCATTTTGTCGTTTCACTACTTTGCTGCTGATTACAGGAAATGATCAAGACAAAAGCCTTGAAGGACTGGTTGTGTTGTATGCTGCCTAAAGCCTTTGAGCATTTGCATTATGAAACACATGTTGCTCAATGGCCTCAAAGTCTTTACAGAAAGGATTAGGTCTCTAAGCCAAAGCCATTTAAACATAAAGTCTGAGAGAAAAAGCACCCTGCACTGAACAATCAGGGAATAATGTAAGAGCTTAGTTTTTCTTCCTTTTCTTCTATTTTTTTCGCTTCATATGGGAATGGAGCCATGGTAAATATAAATAAGTGTACACAAAGACAGTATGAACCATCAGAGGTGTAATTTGTGCTACTGAGATGCCAATATAGTATGGTATAAGAGCATTTTCAAAAGACACAGCTCAAAAGCGAGGGGGTGGTCCGCTGCAGGGATAAGTTGTTTTAAACCCACTTCCTCGAGAAACACTGCAAGCCAAGTTAAATTTCAGGTGTTTATCTGGGCAGAAACTGGCAAACCCTGCTAGTTTTTTTAAGGTTGGATAAAAGATGGGTTACATATGTTTGTGGCCATGTGGTGAGTACCTGCGGTCACCTGCAAGTGAAAGGACATAAGGAACACTGACAGTCTAATGTGTTTTCATTTTATATCATGCTGAGCAGCAGATCATCATTGCAATATAGTTACTTAAGTTAATAAATCTCCCCCATCTTATGAGCATAAAACATATAATATTTTGAAAGCGTTTAAGACCAACAAGTGCTGCAGATGAAATGATTGGCTTTAGAGGTACTGACGAACTTAATGCTAAAATCTGGATACACAAAAGTTCCAGAGAAATCTTGGTTTATTTTAAAACAAGTACCTCATTATGGTTAGGTAAACATTGTGGTTTGGAATAAAATTACTATAAAGTGTAGTAATAATATAGATTAGAAATCTGGTATGGATACAAGAAGGAGCCATTGTTATTTAGAAATAGGGAAAGAAGTTTTCCCTTGTGAACCCAATGTACGATTGGCCCATGTGATATAGGTATCACAACCACTGCCATCTAGACACTGACTTAAAGTTCTTCAGATTTCTTTCTTTGTATGAACAGAGTAATAAAGCAGCAATATTTCAGCTTTAGCTCTTGAGTCCTAACAGACAGGTGAGAAATGAAATGAAAAACCAACATAAATGTCTTAGTGAGGTGTTTTGTCACCAGAGACTCCAATATGTTTCCAATATGCCCTGATTTTAATTTTCCAAGGTTGTTGAGATCTTCTGGAGAGACAAAGCACCATTCCTCTAAGAAGTATTGACGTTTTTGTGAAGACTGAGAACACTTTCAAACACGAGTTCAATTGAGTTTAAAACTGGTCCATGTGAAAGTCCATGGTTTTTATACTCATCACACCACTCAGTGACATCTCAAACCATATGGACTGGGGCATTGTCATCCTGGAGGATCCCGTTCACATGAGGATAAAAATCTGATAACAACTTTATACCGGCTTGCGGCAACCCTTCCCTCATAGTGGACAACTGCAGCTTAATCATGCCAGCAGTGACTCTCAGTAGCACAAAGGTGACTTTTTTGATATTGCATTCTTGTCTGCATTTGCTCACATACAGCTTTGCAGACTGTCATCTACATATTGTAGCTGTTTAATGGCACCAGGGGGCAGTGTCACAAACAACCAGTCTGTGAAGTACTCTTTCTTGTGCTGTTGTTGGTCCTTAGCGTGCTGCAGAAAAGTAAGCAAAGCTAATGTAGCAATACAAAGAGCTAAAATAAACTGAGAGTTAAGAACAATGAAACATGTTTCTTGCAGCCACAGCTTGTGCTTTTGTGTATTTTTTTTTTTTTATTCTTTTAAACATTTTTTCACACTTCTCCCAGTGAACTCCATGTTCATGCACAGGTAGGCTCTTTATATACAAAAACCTACACGAAGAGTGACAAACATATAATTTTGAGTTCTTCCTTTTCTTCCTTATTACCTGTAAGTTCTATGTATGTTGGTCCTGATAGTTTAAATGCACTGCAACTTAAGAAAACACTAGCAAGTGCAAGTATGGAAATATATTGGAACTTGAATGGAACACAATGAAAGTACAGAAAAGCAAAATCTCAGAAAACATAATGGACGTGTTTATGCGGAGACATTACTGTGACCGACCAGTTCTGGAAGTGACAGAAACCAAAACGTGAAGGGTCGCTCTGAGACAAAAGACATGGAGGATTCTTCGTGTTGTGAGGGAGGAAAAGATGCAGGTAATGTGTGTTTTAATCACATGACTCGTATAATACTGCACATACATGTTTGCTGCTAGCCATTTACTGTTAGCTTGTCACTTCCGCTGCTGTTCCGTCACGTTATTGCCTTCCCAAAAATACTTCTGTTGTGTTTTGTGAGGGGTTTTGGTGAGCTTTTTTTCCTGTTGTTGCACCATTTTTCTTAAGTTGCGGTGTGTTTGAGGCCACTATACCTGTGACCACTAGATGGCGTAGGTCAAATAGATGACACTTTTGTTGCTCCAGGGGTGTGGTTAATACACATTTCTGTGGTATAAAGAAATTAGAAGCTCCAAATTTAGCAGTGTGGTTGTTTGTTGATAGCAGACGTTGTTGTTGTCTACAAGTGGTCACTGGGAAAACTCTACTCTGTGTTAGCATGTGATACATGTGTCACTTAGTAAGCATCCCCCTTTCTACACCAGAGAATCTGGCTTTCTGAAATACTTTTTATTATCCGGCTCCAAGGGGATCATAACACCACAATAACCCTAGTCTCTTTTCTCCTTTTTTTTTTTTTTACAAACACCTACGCACAAATCTAAATCAAGCACAGACTGAACAAAAACAAAGTCTGGAGCTTTTCAAATAGTCTCAGAAGAGCTGTTTCCAAACCCTTACTCACTATTGACCCGTCAGAGAGAGATATATCCATCCCGCATCTGAAGTGAAATAATAAAAAATAAACTGCTGGCCTGGGAAGTACGTCTGCAACAAGATGAAAAGAGGGATAATGTAAGTTTTATACTGAGGAGCTGACCCCTGTTAAGAGTTGGCCAAAAGTCCTGCTTTTGGAAGCCCCAAACAAAACCCTCGCCAGACGTTAAGTGGGGGCAAGAGGGGGGCAATGAATGAGAGGTAAGACAAATAGACTTGCCCACATGCACTCCGCGCACATGTTCATTTGCACTAACTATCTGAACGTACAAACACGTGGGCTACGCGGCCGCCCACACATCAAACAGTCTTCTTTTGGCTTCTCTCGGTGTTATGAGACTTTTGAGCAGTGACATCGCTCCACACCTCCCCTGGAGATGCTGGGAATCTTTTACATCCTTGCATCCAGAGTTAAAACCAAGGAAAACTCAGCCTCATCAGCAGAACAGCAGATGTCACATCTCATTAACTAGAAACATCTCTGTTGCTGGATGAGCACCAACGCTCTCATTCCTGTTTGTTCCTGTTGGGTTCCCTTTGGAAACACAAGCTGTCATCCCACAACACTCAGAGGCAGGCGGGAAAAACATAGATGTGACTCCGGGAAGCTGTTGCTCAATACGTATTCCGTCCGCGGCTTGTTTCCTCACTGCGCTTTGTTCAGGCCTCACTGACTAAAAGCAATGTTTGGCATTGGGGAAGAGCACTGCTTTACCACAGGGGTTTTAGTTTGAGCCCAGTAAAGAGTTGGGGTTCAGTCCAAAAGGATTTGTAGACTAAACCAGTAAAATAAGATGGAAAGAAATGGGGAAAACGGAGAGATGCTAAAACAACTGGATAAAAGTCAAGGAGAAAGGGGGCTGTTGGGGGGTGGGGTAGTAATGCCACCGCCAGTTTCCTCCTGCTGCTGTATGACTGATAAGTTTCTTCTGATAGCCGAAAAGGGTATGTTGTCAAGCTACTTTGAGCTTGCACGCTTTCTTTTTTTAAAAGATTGAACCACTGCTGACAGAGTCAATGGGAGGCGGAGGGAAAATAACACATTTGCCAAGCCTCCCCACTGCTTGCTCTCCCCCCGTCTCTCTTTCTCCATCCCCTTGTTGCTGCCAGCACAGTGGAAAAACTTCCTCTGGTCCAGACACAGTTATGAGGGAATAGGAGTGGGAGATCGGTAAACACAGATAAAGGGAAACAGGTAAATGAATCAGAGAATAATTCAAATAGAAAACTAAATAAGCAAAGCTGTCAAAATTCTAATCCACATGAAACAGAGCTCAAATGAGAGAAAACGGCATTTTTTCCCCCTCTCCTCGTCTTTCTGTCCTCTAGCTCTGAGCTGAGAGCCAAAACAATGTCCTTCAAAACAAGGGCCTGATTAATAACATGCTGTTCCATCCACTCTGGAGGGCCGCATGTTTGCGCAGATTCACTATCTGCCATTCAGCTAACTGACTTCCACATATATCAGCTCGCATGTGCGGGCCAAGATGGCTACTGTTGATGTTCAAATAAGCTTAGACAGTATAAACACACGAGGTCAAAGGAAGCAAAAGGAGGCAGGATGCAAATCTCCATGCGTCGGCACGGGGAAACAAGTTCATGCCTTTCACTGTGTCTTTTTCTAATTCCCCTATTAGCTGAAAAACAAATCCAGCCAATTAATCTTTAATGTTATGGGCCAGGCTCTGATCAAGAACAGGACCTGTATAGTGTTTCCCCCATCCTTCACTGGAATTCTTCATTCAGTATATCAGCAGCACCAGTTAGCATTCCACATAATGGGTGCTGCACAGTATTTGTGTCTGTTTGTGTACCACAGAGTCATGTTAGGAAAATCATGGAGGAAAGTTCTTAAGGCTGACCTAACAGCTGGCATACTGAACAAAAGAACTTTAAACCAGGCTCACAAGGGGGCAGGGAAATCTTTAACCTTTACGAGACGACAAAATAACAGAAGGGGAGCAAGGAAGCAGAAAACCTAACAAATACACACATCTGGTAGAAAAGCATAATATGGCGTAGGTGAACCCAAACAACACAGTAACAAGGGCAGAAACAGGAAGATAGGAGGAGAGTAGAGGTGGGCAGATGGATCCAAATATCTAAGTATTGATATCAGAGTCGATAGTAGCCTAATATCCTCTGAGATCAGTATGCCGCCTGCTGATTTGTGTTAAATAATTTATTTTTCTTTTGGAAATGAAAAAAATATATCTCAAACTATGAAAAATGTCTGAACCTTTTTGTGTTGACTGTCACGTCTGTTTTATTTATAGCCTATAGCACGTTTAAACAACAGAAGCTGACGCGAAGTGCTTTAGAGACCTTACATTCCAGGTCTCTTGATGATTATCTCTTAAGTTATTACACATTGCTCTACCCTGCATCAGCTGCCTATATAAGATAAAAGTATCGGCATCGGTATTGGTATCTGCAGTACCAGAATTTGCAGTATTCCACACCACTAGAGCAAACTAAAATCGTAGAAGAAGTTTCAAAATAAAATAGGAAGTACTTGTAAAAAACAAACAAACAAACAAAAAAGCTAGGAACACAGAAGGAACAGATATGAAAGAAGAAAAATCCCCAGTAACATAAGAACAAAGTAAAAATAAGGATTATATAATAAAACCACAGACAAACAAAAAGACCACGACTCAAAAGGCTCAGGGAGAACTTGTATGTGTGTCCATTCATGTGATTTTGTGTATGTGTGTGTGTGTGTAGGAATAAGGTGGGCGTTTACGTTTGCTGGAAAATGAGTGGCATTCTCCTTCATTTCCTGCTAGCACTGAAAGTAATAGAGCCACAAGTGCTTGCCCGCTCTCAAACACAAACACACATGCAAAAGCTTACACAGCCACGGCTACAAAGGGACTGCGAGGAAGCACAATCTAGCACATGAAACTGATACAGTCTGCTAAAAGTGGTTTGGCATCATTTAACAGCACAAGAGGGGAGGCTGAAAACTGAGTACAGTTGGTAAGTGATGTGATGGACTGCGGATATCCCCTCCTCTAAGTCAGCGAAAATGAAAATGAATCATGATCAGCTGTACTGTAACAGTGAATTAGGACACCTCTTTGAATGTTATCAGAGTTGTGAGGCAATTTATAAAAAGAATAATATTTTTAAGATTACTTAAACATGTTTCAATAAAGATTCATTTGAAAATTAGCAGAGAGAACAATAGGTATGCTTTTAACTACACAGTGCCAGGTGTCTTTGAAACTGCCTGCTATTCTGCCCCCTGGAGGTCACACTCTTTGGACTGTTTTACAAGAGGGTGACACAGTTCATCAGCACAGCAACATTTCTATTTTTATTATCCTTCTGTTTTGCTCTTCGATCACACAAATACAGGACATTAGCAAAACAGATGGGTATTTGTAACGAGGGAGACATCCGAGTACAGGTTTTCTGCTGGCTGTCTCTGGTCTGTGCCGCTGTAATGGCTATGAAAGCTCGCCCAAGAGTTTACAGATCCACAAAGATGTCCTTTATCCTTTTACTGCAACATTTAAGGAAGAAAATAAATAAATTCCCTTTAAACTACTGAGGGGGAAAAAATTCAAGAGCTGGTGTTGAGTTTGGAGTGTAAAAACGTCACACTCTATAAACTGAATGCAGTGGGGGATGAGAAGCTCAGCAGTATATGAGCAGGCAGTCTGGCAGCAGCGCTGACAGTCGAGTATGTTCATCTGTTGGAAACGTGTGTGTGTGTGTGTGAGGTGTAAATCCACATGGAGGTGTTTGCTTTACATGGGGCATAAAGTGTGCCGTGTGTGCCGCTGTGTATCCAGCGTGACTGTTGCTTGTGTATGCTTGGTCACACTTTTGGCACTCTGTATCAAAGGCCTGCATGGGCAGCTGGTTGGAGTCTGGTAACTGTGGTTATATAATGCACTACACACAAAACACACACTTGAGCTGCTTGTAACCACAAGTCAGCCACTAACTGACCAGTCGCCGCCCACTGGAGGGTGCAAATCGGTGAAAGCCATTTAGCCCAGGTTTTGTCAAGCGCTGAACACAAAACAGACCGTTAATTCTTGAAGAAGTTGAGAGGAATGTAAATCTTTTAATCTATCAATTCTTTAATCGAAACAAAGCCATGCACGTGTGGAAAGCTGACTGGAAGCTGGCTCACTGCTGCACACCAGCAGCTCTGCACACTCCTGTTGTTGCTCACCGACAAAGAAGAGCGCTCACACTCCAGTGTGTGTCCCATACGACTGTTTACACACTCTAGTGGAGATCCAGTCACATTAGGGCAAGCATGTGTGCACACATACCAGCACACACACTCACACATACACACAGGTACACGTTTAGTAGACTTTTCTTGCCGTAGGCCAGCAAAGTAGAGGGATGCTGCCAAATGTTTTTGGATTTCAGATTTCCTGACCGCTGTCTTTTCCAGACTCCCCCCCTCCACTTTTTTGTCTCTTACTCTCTCTCTACACCTCTCTTACTCTGTATATTTTTCTACCTCCCCTCCTTCCTTTGCAAAGAAACTCTACTGCTGCCACCACAAGCCACTGCCGCCGCCGCTGCTGCTGCTGGTGCACTAAAACACATGTGATCAAAAATGTATCTCCTCAACAGAGCTTGCATTTTTTCTCTATCTATCCCTGCTAGTTTGTCGTGCAGTACACCCAAGGGCTCGGAGTCACAACTGTCTGTCCTCTCTCTGTTTGCGATGGAAGGATGCCGTTACAAAGGAATGCAGTGTCGCCTGCCAGAGGTATCACAGTGGATGGACAGAGCAGAGAAGAGAAGAGCATGTGTGCGTTTTGTGTGCGTTTGCAATCTTCCTTTGCACTTGCACATACCAATCATTATATGATTAAGAGCAGCTATTGCATTACACAGAAAACACAGATCCATCCAGATGGAGGACACCCTTGTTACATCTGTAACCTTGAACATATCCTGCTGCACAGCCGAGCCCCCGATACACACTTGCAATGCACACCACGCCCCCTTCAACATCATCAACTAAAGTCCCAGATGTATGGGCATGGATGCATCAACAGTGTCTTAGCCCAGATCTCAAACTCGCATACACAAAGCAACAGTCCAGATCATCGATCTCACGGGACACTCAAAGATCAACAGACGGTGCGCAGCTACAAATTTTATATAAAAATCAGCGTCCACACAGTGTGAGTGGAACACTTGAGTGTGCTTTTGGTGTGCTCAGTTCTTTTTAGTCTGCAAGTTGTTACGCTGTGCGCTGGCTTAGGACTGAGGAGAATTATGCAAGTCCCATGACTAACAAATGGAATCTGTTTTTCCTCCTTTCCCGCTCTCTCTCTTAATTGCTTTTAGCCACCTCAGGCACAAAAAAGAAAAGAGATGACAGGCCACGAGGATGCTAATGGATTCAGAGGAAACCTGCTTACCTTTCTTTCCTCAGAGACTCGGTGGAGGAGAGCAGGGGTGGGGGGGAGGATCGCTGGGCAAGGGCAGCGTTAGGTGTTTGCGTCAGGTGGTTCAGGGTCTCTTCTACCTCCCTCCTTCAGCCACTCGTGTCTCCCATGGGATGTGATGGCATCAGGTTTTCAGCTAACAAGTAGGGTCCTCCTGGGCAAAGATCTGGCACTCGGAATTGGTCCAGCGCTGCTCGCAGGTGCAAGAATAACAAGCAAACAATAAAAAGGAAAAAAAAAAAAATGCAAAAGTTAAAAACTGAAAATCTTCAACTGCAGGTTGAGATAACTGTCTGCAAAACTTTTAATTTTCTGCTTCCAGCAAAAACAAAAACAAACAAAAAGGAAGGAAGGGAGAAAGAAAAAAAGTTCTATCCATGTACTTTTTGGGGGGGCAGAGGTGGCAAAAGTGACAGAGGTGATGAAAGGGTGAGAATGGGGAAACGTCCTCTCTGTGTCGTCTTCGAGCTGTCCAGACGCAGGTCTGAGGAACACCTTCCCAATCTGTGCGCTCTTGCTCTCCAGGGTGGAAAGTAGGAGGGAAGGAGCAAGGGAGCAGGACACAGAGGGAGAGAGAGTGAGTAGCAGTGAAGTGGAACTCAGTCAGTTAGTCACTCAGGTCAGTCAGGCAGGCAGGCAGGCAGCGAGGCAGTGTATCTGGGTCCAAGCAGGTTGTGCTCCCACTCCAAGGACTTATAACCCGAGGTGGGGCGGGGGGGGGGGGGGGGGGGGCTGTGCACCTCGCTGCTCCAATCTCTCTGGCTTACTACGCGATCCCTCTCCCACCAGCTTATTTTGGGAAAGACGGACAGGATTGTTCATTGGGTTAGCCCCCTTGATACAAAAAGCAAGTGTCTGTGGCTGGCTGCAGTGAAGAAGGAGGGGAGTGAGCAGGATGGGGTGGGGTAGCAGCCGCGCAGAGAGGGGTGGGGTAGGATGAAGAGGAGGGAAGGGGAACAAAAAAACACGAGAAGAGGGGAATTCGAAGGCGTCTCATGTTCTGTTTCTCACTGTTCTCCTCGCCTTCCCAAACTCACCTCCAGGAAATCACGCTGCCTTTTTAGCCTCTTTACTGTTTTGAAACATGATCACAAATCAGTCTTTCAAATGAGATCCAGCTTATGCTTTATTTCTTTTGCAGCTTTATTGATAAAGTCTGTGGATGACATGACAGTGGACAACGGTAAGGCTCAAAGCGGCATTGCACCATCACCTAAAACCTGCTGTAGGTCGTGTGCAGTTGTCACATGGTGCCACTTTCTTCATTTTGATCACCATAGTGCGGTTAATCACATCTTTTTACATTTCTTTAGTCCGCCTCATCTATTCGTGGCACGTATTACAAGTATCAACTATTCCTCATCTTTGAAGCGTGCCAGGCGATTGCCGGGAAAATAAGCAAATTCTCATGAAAACTGGTAATGTTTTGGATGTTTGCTAACAACCTGGATGAGCCACAGCCATCCCTTATCATTTAGTACAGGTTACTTCCCACACAGCAGCAACTTAGTAGGATCAAAACAGACTTAGCATTCAGTGTTTAACTGGCAGCGTGCTAGCTGGCTCTTTGCTATGGTAGTGGACCTTGACGAGCATGCTGTTCCACGCTTCTGATTGGATACACTGGGAGGAAAGCTGGCCTAGCCTTTTCCTGAAAGACCTACTGGGACAGAGCCACTGGCTGATTTAAAGATCAGATAGAGACTGGGATTCCAAACAGATCCGCACCAAGAGGAAAGAGAGAGAGAGGGAGAAACAATAAAGAGGATTTTAGAGTTGCCCAAGTTCTTCCCCTCATTATGACGTTGTGCCAGTTACTGGTTTATTTAAGGCTCTGTCATTTCGGCAGCATCCACTGATTCATTGCTTCAGTCACTCTGCAAGTAACAGAGAGTTGTCAAAAGTTGGCAGCCCCACGGCACTTTCTCTCATTCATGTTTTGCACATGAGGAGTAATAAACGTCCCCAGACTGTGTAATCGACCAACTTTTAGAAGCAAAGTCGGGCTGAAGTCAGCTTTTCCTTGCATGAGAGCGTCTCAAAAGGGCATATTTGGATCATTATTATAATATTTAATGGGGATCTGCTTTTTGAAGGGTGCCATTATGGCAAAATTTATAGTGCAAATTGGGTTTTATGCATTTTATTTGCACTCTTTTGAGCAAATATCAAGATAGCAAAGTGATTAGACGTGCATGAGAGGGCTAAAAAGGAGACATCTGCAGTGATGGATGGTCATAAATGTGACTGCTGATAATTGCCATAAGTGCCATCGTGATCAGCTAAAATAAGTATCCTGTTCACGACTGGAGCCGACCAAATTGAATAATTAAAAAAAAAAAAGCAACAGGCGTCATTCCTTTGAAAGAGCCATGGTGCAAGTTGAATGGTCCTCTGAACATATAAAGGGTGGAGTAACCATATGCCCAGTAATGATGTCATCAATAGGAACCCTGTGTAGTAGTTAGGCCTGTCATTCATTCCCCTCCCCAGGTGTATGTGTTTCTGCGTGCATGCGTGCCGCTTGTTGATCACACCCCGCCGCACAAGTGATCGCTGTTTGTAGCTCAATGGGGCAAAAAAAATCAGTCGGCGGAGGCTCGCATACAACCACAAGAAAGCCTCCGCCTCTTCCAGTTATGGTACAGTTGCACTGAAGAATTCCACCTCGGGCTCATCAACAAATCTCAGCTAACCTTCTAATACTCTCACACAGACACAAAACAAACGCTTATGTTCACTCATTTGGTCAGCCTACACTCACCCCCTGAAAAATCCCCACACCACTCACCACTATAGCATGGTACGAAAGCCCCCTCCCACTCGCTTTGCTTTTACAAGATGAAACATTCCCGAGGAGAGGGAAAAAACACCTGGTCGTCATAAGTTTGCCTTTTTTCACTCCACTTTTTCCCCTCCGCTCCATTCCATTAGTAAGAACAAAAACAAACAGTGGCTGGAAAATCGTTGCATTGCATCACACGGACCCGCTTTGCTCTTGATGTTGGTCAGAAACCCCCAAAATAAGACATCAGGGACAGGTTGGCGTCACAGATAAACTACACCCTACACCACGCCTAGTGTGCCCAAACATAGACTCCCTATGTACTAACGTATGGGGGTCTGTTCTCAAAGGTGGTGTGTTAAGGGTGGAGGGAGTTTGTCTGGGGGTGCACTGAGCATGTGTGTTCCTTGTGTGGGTCCTGTGAATGGCTGGAGTGTGTTATAGGGTGGAGTTGCTTTTGAGCTTGATTGAAATTAAGTTTGGGGTTGTAATATGACCTTGTTTATTCGATTCAGTGGTCACTCTCTGAGTGAAGTATTGTATGGCAGTGACTGCGTTGATAGCATAAGCTAACATGGGTAACGGTTAAGAGTGTTTGGAGACATTATTCTGATTCACAGCGTTCATTCACTTTTCATAGCAGGATTAGGAGCACCTACACCTAATGCACTTTCCTTCAGCTAAGCCCCTTTTATTCAAACAAGCCATTGATATCCATTAGCGAAGGTCAGAGTTGAAGGTTCACACAAGGACAACAGAGGACAGGTGTTCCTCTCTTCCATCCTGCTCTTTTCTCCTGTGCTTCTATAGTCCCTCTTTTATTCACTATCAGCCTCTCTTTCCCTTGTGCGACAATTCAAAAGGGCTGTTTTCTCTCAGGTGATGTGGTCCACCTTTGTCTGTTCTAACCTTACAAAGGAATGCCTGGCATTCACCAGGCTGTGCCTGCACAAGGCAGTTTAAGATGAGTGAAAAAAGCTGGTGAGGGAGGAAGGGAAGGGATAAGGCATAAGAAAAGGAAATTTCAAGAAGGGAATAATAAAGCAGCACAACAGAGATGCAAAAAACATTAAAAAGCTAATGCGAAGAGGATAACCAAAAAGGAAAAGACAGAAACTTTTAAAGAAGGTGCCATACAGAAGCAAGGGAGGAATGGAAAGTGAATGCTAGAGTTACTGGAGGTTCAGTAGTTTCACACACTGTGGATAAAACTTGAAGCCTCTGAAATTTATGTGAATTTCAACAAGGAAATTCCTCTGAGAAGGGCTTGGGGCTCTGCCCTTAGTTGGTATGAGGGTGGAGAGTGTGGGTGGGGTTATGGGAGGGCACAAGAGAGTAGAGAAGCGAGAAGAATGGATAGGTGGATGGATAGAGCGGGTAGAGGAGGAGAATTTTTTTTTTTTTTGTGGCTAGACTCCTCTTGGCTCACCTGACACATATTGTTGCCGAGCTCAGTTTCCCCCTGGGGTAATCATTTGACACTGATAAAAAGGGGGAAGGGGAGAGAGTGGAGAGAAAAAGGATGACAGTGTTTCCACCCTGGGAAAAAGCTCTCTATGGAGATTAGAGGACAGCTGGGGTAATTCTTCCGTCTGTTGGACTGGGGAAAGGGAAGACCGGGGGAAAAGAAGAGAAGAGAGTGAACAAAAAAATTCAAGAAGAGTTTCAGGAGAGAATAGCAGGAATTGTTCTGCATTTTGGAAGGTGTTGTTGGAGTAATTCCCCTCCCTTTCTTCACACGCGCCACACATGCACTAAAATGACTGGAGACAGAAAGAGGAGAGGCAGGGGGTGTTTGGAGGTAGAGAGGTGTGCGCACATTTTTAAGTGTTTCCACAGTCACAAGTCCAGATTTCTAGCTTTGGCACACCTATGTGCACATGCACACGTATACACACACAAACACACACACACGATGCTGCAGCATGTGCAAATAGGAGAGTGGCGACTGAATGGTATTTTACTGCTTCTGTATTTATGGCAGGTTATTTTGACCCTGGGTGGTCCCCGCTGAAAGACTTCTGGGGTCATTAATCATCAGTCAGGAATCAGATGTCAGGTGTGTGAGTGTGTGCGGGAGAAAGGAAAGAGAGTTGGTCAGTAACCAAAGAAGAGCGAGCCCATTTACTGTACTGTACTGTATTGTGCTGTATGAGCAGGAAGGGTAGGGAAAAAAAACAGCAAGTGTGTACGTGCATGTTTGAGGTTTGCCTCGCAAACCAGTGGATATCCTAATCAGCTGAGCTGGTGGTGAGATGAAAGAATGTGAAGATTATTGCCTGGTAATTGTTTCCAGAGTGCAACAGTGCTGCTATATCTCAAAAAACTCTCACTGAGCTGTTGTACACATCCACCATCCACCACACATTAGGGTCATGGGATACGTGCATGCCCCAAAAGGAGCAGCCCTTTGAGTTAAAGCCAGCCCACCAGATCATCGGGCTATTGTACGTCCAAGAATCCAACTTTATTATTATTCTTTGTCTTTTACTGACTGATCTCAAAGGTTCATCCAAAGACAAACACACTCTGAAACGGCAATTTCCCTACCCGCTAACTTTTTTGTCAACATGCTTGCGCACAAACAGCAAAAACAAGACGCCCAGAGATCTGCGCTTGACTGATAAGCTCATCACTCTATCAGCTAGTCGGCTGTTAGAATGCCATTTTCTTTCTACCGCTTGTTGACAGCCCCTCGTCTCAGCCAGCCGGCCCTGAGAGGGCAGAGGGAACTGAGATCAAACAGAGACAGAACTGTTTAGCTTTTGTTTTATTACATTTTTTTAAACCCATGTTCCGTTTCCGAACCATTGGGCAAGACAGCTATTTCCTTTTTACAGCGGGAGCAACAGAATCACGAAACCCAAACAATCAGGTTACAATAAATAAATTTGACTGCCGGAGTTTGGAGATTTCAGCAGAACATCCAAAGACTCCACCCGAGTTAGATATGTGGCACTAATGCTGTGGGTCAAGGATGAGCATCACTGAAGGGTATCCTAACTATGATTGATTTGTATAAGAAAAAAACATCAAATGTCTTCTGTGTAAACAGGATTTCCACTGGAGAAAGCGACAGCTGAATCTGAATGTGTTATCCTTCTTCCTCCTAGAATAACAGAATTATCTGAATCGTCTCTGATTAACCTGTTTCACAGCTGTGACTTGATTATCTTATTATGTAGTTATATAAGATTTCACTTGTGTGGCGCCAGTTGTTGCATCTCTTAATCGCATTCGTTTGCACACATGATTTTAATCACAGTATCAAACACACTGACTAGACGTATTCTCGTGATCACTTAAATAATTCAATCTGACTCGAGCATGCTTTTGTTTTGACTTTATTGAAAACACTTCAAAACAATGAACGTACCGTCTGGTTATTTTCTGCTCGGCAGCCCTGGTAGTTACTGAGTAATCACGGCTGCTCTTCTTCCACTGTCCATATCCAATGGGTCAGGTCCACAGAGCACATTTATTGGTGCGATAAACGGTTTACTTTGACATAATGATACACTCAGACTGTAATTACAAGAAAAAATGTGTTTGATATGTCAAGATAGCAACCTAAACTGTTTTCTCAGGATAACTGGCAAGACACAATGCATATTTGTTATCTCTAGATAATTAGATAAGTAATTTGCCAGAAAAATAGGCTCATATGGAAGAAAAAAAAGCTAATTAAGCTGTGATCTTGCGATAACAGGCTAAACAAATATGATAAGTAACCATTACAGAATTCCTGCTTTGAAAACTAAAACAGGATTGTCCCAGTGAGACGGGTTAGAGTTTAACCCAGATGAAGTGTTGTTCTTGGTCTGTCACACAATATACAGTTCAGTGAAAACTGCTGTAATACTGGTCTATGTAACACTTCTTGGTCTATGAGCCTACTTGTCTGAGCAGCAATGCAAAGATATTGAACTAACTTATTCAGTTATCAAAATTACTCATCAATTCAGATACTCATTTCACCTCACCTAAATGTGTAGTCATGCGAAAAAGAAAATGTCTCTATGCAGTCCTATGAAGAACTAAGCCTATCCTCACCGTTTCCATAGGAATTGAGAAGATAAGTAGTAGCTAAGTTGGCTTGTTAAATGTTAAACTTCATAACAGTGGAGTTGGAAAAGGACTGAACAAGCATGGCTGGTTTGAAAGTGTAGAAAGCCTCTTCTATATAAAATGACCATGATAGCGCGACGAAGCTTTAGAGAGTTGCTTCTGAACAAACCACTGAACAAAGATTGGAACAAGAAAGATGTTTGAACATAATGTGCAGAACCATGTTTAATGAAACCCAAACATTGCATTTTAGCGCAAACACATGATACCATCTGTCATGCACGGTGGTGGAGGGGTAATGATTTTGCTTTTTTTGCATTTTTGCTGTCAAACATGAGTAGACAATGATCAGCAAGTTCAGCAAGAACATTTACAACAAAATCGTTAAAAAAAAAACCAATCACAATGTCGCATTGGCCTGATCAAAGTTCAGACCTCAGCCTAACTCAAACCTTTGGTGGATCTTCAAGAGAACTGTGCATAAGCGAATGAAAATAAATCTCAAGGGACTGATGCAAAGCCTTTTGACCAAGTCGTAAAGACACGTGGGTCAAAGGTCATCCACAGTGATGTGAAAGTCTGATAAGGTGTTTGATGTACTTGTTTTTTCACACAACAGTATATTAAAAAGTAGGATTCACTGGTACACTGTACATGTAGGGTGAAAATTGAGCTGAAATCTTTATCTTTCCCTTCTTAGCCATACTGGATATTAGTGATGGGAATCGAGAACCAGTTCCTGGTAGTTCAATTCCTTTGAATTGATCATCTGCCTGCCTATCAATTGTGTTTATTGGTTCTGCCTACTCTTGCGTAACAATTAGCTGATTTCAGTTTGTGTGCGGGAAGAGGAAAATGGTGGTGCAGCCTACAGGGTGGATATCGACATTACTTTTATTTTTACTGAGCAAAGGGACAAGAGTGCAATGGTAAAGTTCATCCAGAACAGAAACATCTGCATTATCTAACTAATTAAACTTCAGCTCTTTACAAGCACCTGCATAGACAACATGCTAATGCTAAGCTAGCCAAGAAACCAGAATGATGATAAAACAGAGTTTTATCATCTACCCACAGCCTGAACCTTAACAGGTAACAAAAGCAGTGAGGAGCAGTCATGCTGTGCACGTTCATGTATCTGAAGTAGAATCACTGTGGTGATCGCTTTTTGCTAGTTTCCATCTTTGCTTTGCGTTGCTGGCTTTGTGTTTGTACCCAAGTACTTTGAGAAAAATCATGCATGTGGCCTTATTAGGATAAGGATTTGTTTTGGTGTGTGTGACTGTGGACTATCAGTGTATATTGTTAAATGGTAATTATGAGAAAATGCATTTGAGCTCATTTTACAGAGAACACTAAACCGATATAAGGAGTAGTATAAAGAATTACTTTCTCCTGAGAGTAAAATGGCCTGTATTTGTATAGCGCTTTACTTGTCCCTAAGGACCCCAAAGGGCTTTACACATCCAGTCATCTACCCATTCACACACTGGTGATGGCAAGCTACATTGTAGCCACAGCCACCCTGGGGCGCACTGACAGAGGCGAGGCTGCCGAACACTGGCGCCACCGGGTCCTCTGACCACCACCAGTAGGCAACGGGTGAAGTGTCTTGCCCAAGGACACAACGACCGAGACTGTCCAAGCCGGGGCTCGAACCGGCAACCTTCCGATTACAAGACGAACACCCAACTCTTGAGCCACGATTGCCCCAGTAGTGAAGTAATGTACTGCATTACTTTTAGGACAAGTGTTCTGTGTAATATGTGTAACCCATTACTTTTTTTGAGTAACGACTCCAACAAGCACAAACATGTGGAGCCAGTGAGAACCCAATGAAAATCAATAAGAGAATCGATAAGGAATCAAACCGATAATTGATGTCGATAATAGACTCAGAATTGTTAGCTTCTTATCAATTCCCATCCCTACTGGATTAGCAGAATTGTTTAAAGAGAAGCTAATAGAAACCTAGAAACATTAACTTTATACAGTGATAAGACAACAATGCTGACAGCCAGTACTGTGTTTGCAAGTATTGCTTTCCCAAGCCTTACAACAGCCTGGGTTGTGACCTCTTGAGTGGCAGCAATCCTTTTCCCTGACCTTTGGCCTCTGTACTCCCACTAAGCAGATTCTGTGCTCCTGCTGCAAATGCCTTAGGTCTCCTCAGCCCCCTCAAACAAGCTGTTGTAAGTTTAGTCCTATTATAACAAACTAATTTATTCACTTGACCACTTGCTGACCCTGGATGAGCTTCTAGTGTTGTTTCTTTTGTGTTTCAGTGCCTGAGAAGC